>NC_064874.1:86269401-86294401 GCF_943734745.1 Anopheles darlingi
TATAGTGGTTCCAGATTCGACGACCACATCCTCTGCGTGATTGTATATGATGGTTACGGAGGTAATACTCAACGAAAAGGGTCTTCAAAGCGGATCGGAAACTCTCCACGCGCCCCGTGGTTTAAGTGAGTATTCACTGGTCTTTTGTTAACGTCTTCTTCCTTCGTCCTGTGACAACAGCGCGGTATCAGTCAGCGATGGAAAGGGGAAACATATTATTGACGATTATTGAGATGAACGATCATTTATCTTCCCCATTTTTCCCACTCCGTGGAAGGCACTCGCCCTACCCAGACATCATCTACAAACGCAGCAGCACCAGCAGCAGCAGCTGAAACAGATTTAGCACCAAGAAGAGTGAACCTTCCTTTCTAGCTTCGATCGCTGGGAAAAAGTGTACGTTAACGGCACGAGAAGGAGAAGAAAAGAAATTACTTCATCCCGTGCTTACCACGGGATGCCGGTGAACGATGGTTCCTCCGGTGCTCCCCGAACAACGGGCTTGCAGCTCGGTAAGAATGATGTGGTTCTGTGGTTGTGGTCGTCGATCGATTTTACTCGCCCCCACCACTGCGCATAATGATTTTTGCCAGCCAGCCCGGGGGTAAAACTAGATTACCCAAGCACCATTATCGGAGGTGGTTAACCGACGACGTCGTGGAGGAAGCGAATCTTCTTTCGACGTAAAACGTGCCACTGATAAAAACGGAACACGAACACGTGATTGGAATGTTTGCTGTATCGAGTGGAGGCTGGACTGGAATGGACGAACAATTCAGTCGGCGTATTTGATGATTTGAAGCTCGATCAAGGGAATCTATTCGATCGAGCATCGTGCAAATGGAGTTGAAATTACAGGAGCATTTTTTTCGTTTCCCAGTTCTGTCTACGCTCGGTAAACGTTAATTAGCGTGCCGCTTCTGGCTCAATCACTCGTCATTAATGTGACATTAACCTTCCCCAAAAGGCCACCAGCCTTGGCTTATGGAAGGTTCCACTTCCACACTACCTCCATCATGCACATTCATTTTGAACGAACGATGGATGCGGGCTTCTGTCGAAAGCATAAGCGAGGCAGCCCCGCACACACACATGAATTTAATTAATTCTATAATTTACCGCTCGAACGAGCTTCTTACATGCTAATGGGGCTGCTTGTCCCATCCCCATCGAACGCGCTATTCAGCGCCAACCAACAAGATGGTTTGATCAACACTTGTTCAAATATACCGTGCTCCGGCCGGACTCACCACACGAGCTCCATAGTTCCACAGTTGTCATAGAAGTAGAGGACCCTACAATCCGCAATCGTTTTCCAGCGAACGGAATCACGAGCGAAACCAGGGGGTTGGGGGTGGGGCTCGGTAAATATTATCTCAAACACTTGCGGAAACAGAGGCCCACTCGCACCCTCTGGTGCCCCTCTTCCTCCCCCTCTCCCTCCTCCTCCTCCTGTAATGCCACAGCTGCCTGATGTTAATCATCCGGGCCCCGAAGGCCGAACAGACTCAATCACATTTTCCAATTTCACAACACACAGCGCATCGTCCGCTCGTTCGCGCTGCTCCCTCGCAAATGGGGCCCTCGAGGGAGCACACGCTTACTTTCTTGCCCGAATGCCGAAACCGGAACTCGACACACTCGATACGGGCCATGCCATTAAAGAGGACCACTCACTCGCACTGGATTTCTCCCAAACTTCACCTCCCCGATGCTGAGCCCCAATGTTTGCCAAGCTGCTGCTTCTGCTGCTTTTCGGATGCTTTAAATGGAATACATTATCGTGCCTACGCTTCCGGTTTGGTGCTGGAGCAACGGAAAAATCTCGCAAAACCTCGCCTCGCCACTTGAAGAGCTAAGAATGAAAAGCGTCAAGCTGAGGAAGAAAGGAAGGCATGAAAAGCAAGAAGCCAGAAGGAAATCTCGTGAACGGATGCTGTGCTATGGGGTTAAGCAGCCAATAGACTGCTCGTTCGTCGACCGTCGAAGACCGTCTTCCCCCGCGTACATACCAAGGGGTCGCATCATCGAGACTAAACAAAAACGAAATGGAAAGTATTGCACAGTCGAGGACCAGAGGGCCCGAAAATCGATAACCTGGACGAGGGTTTATCAATAATCTACCTCTGTCGGTTGTTCTGCAACGAACAGACGAGTGAGCAGTTGATAAAAGCCTAGGTGCCATATGCAGGTATAAAAAGTAGTTACAAAAATTAACAAAACGTAAAACTTCAAGCGAATGAATGCTAATTATAACGAGACTATGTACCGGGACACACAGGACCTGAATCGATAAGTTTTATCCCGTTGGACCACAACAACAACATCAACAATAAGCAACGACGCTCGTGTGCGGTCCGCTGGTCCGCGCGTCAGCGGTAGGCATCGACCAACATCGGCCACAATTGTGGTTACGAAAAGGCCAGAAGTTCGTGGGGGAAAACTTTTCCCATCGACCGGCGCACCACCGGCAGAAGTCAATCTGCCAACGCTCCCACGGTACCACGACGGTGGTTCCCGTTCCAGTGAGCTTTTTTTCCACCTCGCGGCGGTGGCGGCCACTTTTTAACGTCATTAAAGTCAAATGAGCTTTCGTCTACCTGCAGCTTGCGCGATGCGGTTGATTGTATGCGGGTCTCCGCTTTCGTCGCTTCGCCGGGCCCCCATTCCGCCACTTGCACTTACTTAACTCAATATTCATTAAAACAAAGGACGACGCCATGTAACGGCCAGCCAGTTACTGATGCTAGCCATCACGGTAAAGTCACGGTGTGGTGTTGTTCGCTCGTTGATGGAAAAGTGATGTCAGAGAGCAGTCTGCATTTTCTACGCGAGCACATACAAGCTACTTACAGCGTTGTTTTCGTATTCCATCATTCGCTTTGAAGCGCACTAATCAAGACAAACGCTCTCTCTCTCTCGCTCTACCGCCAAAACCACACCATGGTACGCGGTATACCGTTCGTCTCTAAGTCACTCCGATCCGACAGCCAGTGACGGTTTGTGGATGGTGGCAACCCACCCTCCACGGATCTTCGGACTAAATGGAATTCTCTGAACACATCATTCCGTTGCAAGAATGCGCGTATTTTCACCGAAATTGCCGCAAAGGCGAATACGCACGTCAGCACTTCTCAGCTTCCGAGTCAAGAGAGACCCCACTGGGGGAGCGGTTGAGCACTTGATCCGGTAAAGCATAACGCGAGATCGCTTCTCGACCCCTCGAACCAACAAAAAAAAAATTCAAAATAAATATGAAAGAGAATCGAGTTATGGTGGCTCACTCAAGAGCACACTGGCTGGAGTGGGTGGGTTTTAATGTCGCTGCCAGTCACTTCATTTCATTTCATTTTATCCACTCCACCCTCGGAAAAGCCCCGGCCAAAGGTTGACTGGTGCTCCCGGAACACTCCGCATCCGTCAGTCCGTCAGTTGTCGAATTTCTTACAGCAACACACCCACACGCACACAACGACGAGTGCAAAAACCCGGGACGGGCAAAACATATTCCGTATACCGTGTCTTTTGCGCTCGAATTCACTTGTCATATTTTCTGGTTGAACACTTTCACGTACATGGTATTATATGGTATGTGCTCCAGCTTTTGCGCAAAGGAGGTTCACACATTTCCATCTCAATGGGTTATTGTTAAGCCTCCGTTCGGTCCGGAGAAAGCTGCTGCTGCTGCTGCTGCTTGAGCTAGTGCAGAGGGTACCGATGGATCTCGGAACGAAGAAAAACATGTTGAGGAAATTTGTTAACTGTGCCAGTGCAAATTCGGAACGGCCATTGCTCCGGTACAAATCGTTTATGCAGAAGGATGGAGAAAGTAAAATCGCATTTGCAGTTGCTTGTTTGTTTGCTTTAATTTTTTTTTCGGCTCAAAAACAACCCTCAGAAAGTCATTAACTTTTTCTTTCCAGCGAAATTGTAACCACCATCTGTGGGATGAAATTGCAACACGAAGCAATGGGACTCCGTACAATGAGAACCAATTCTGCGCAAACGGGGAACAGATGTTGGACGGATCCTGCCTGGCCACTCGAGCTAAAAGCTTGTCTGTAATAATTAAAGAACCCCGAAAACTACGGCAAAAGAGAGTGCACTTCAACAATGTAAACTTGCTCCAAGCTTCTCTTGTCCAAAAAGTGGCCACTCCGCGAGGACCACCAAATTCTGTCCGCAAAGCATTTAACCTCCAAATCTGGAGAGCAGCAGATACCCGCGAGCGCGCGCGTCATTGTCCTTATGGAAAAAGGCTTAATTAATTTTCCACTCTACGTGCTTTTACCAGCAAAACGATAGCAGCTAGAGAAAAATGTGAAACCATAATTCAACAGCAAAAATGCCTCACTATCACACTGCAACGGGCCCTCCTTTTTTTAGTTCGTCCCCGGGTGCATATAAAGAACGCTGGCACCGTGACTCTTGGAATCGACTTCCCCTTCCCCCACGGGGCCGCTATGTAAACTCCGTGAAGCCATCGAGTGCTATCACTGGCGAAGCCAACTATTTGGAGTGTCCAGCTAGCTTGGAGATTAACTGCAGCATTACGATGCTGCAACATAAAGAAGGACATAACCCGTATTCTTTCGAAAGAACCGACCACCAACAGAGCGGCCAGAGAATGGCAGAACGTGGGGAAACATATCGGAAAAGCAAAGACGAAAAAAGGGAACAACTTTTTCCCTGAGTTCTGGAAACCATAGGGAGGCACTTCATCGGAAAACTGGGTTACAGTTTTGCCCATAAATTCAAGTGACCTCTCACAGCCGATGGTTGATGACTCCGGCTCCGGGTTTAGTAGGGATGCCAGCCTTCCCGCTATCACAGGATGGCTTTTGTTTCCCTCTTATCTTGCTTCACCCTTCACTGCCATAATCTCGCGAGATGCCTGTTCAAAAGTTGTAGATAAATTGAAGTTGAGTTGACCATCGACTGTCCGTAGACTCGTGGTTGTGGTGTGAAGTCTATGAATGATCTGATTAGTTGAATTCATCCTTCTCCTTCAGCCTTCAGTGTGCGATGTCGATCACGGGATGTTGGATTTTATGTTGTCACACTATCATCCCTTTAGGGGTTCTCAGCGAGGCCACAAAACTTCACTCTCGTCGGGTCGGGAACGGGAATCAGAAAACACAATACGATAAAAAAAAAATGGTGAAACATCCGGTCAAAACTCTACCCTCCGATCTCGTAACCCAGTTCTATCCGTGTTCGTGTGGAGCGATCCAGCCTTTTTTATGGAACCAACCGCGAGTATGTGTGTGCGGAGTCAGCACTTTTTAAAGTTCCATCACCATCACCACCGTTGTAGTAGGCCGTGCCATGGCAAATGGCCAGAAATGGCGTTACGCCATCACCATCGCCTAGTAGGACGGTAGTTTGAACTTGGCTCTGGTTTGCTGGCAGCACTGGCTGCCGTTCGCCATGTCGACGCTCGGTTGACGTCAGGAAAGGGATGCTTCCTGTTCCATATTAGCGAAGGAAAGTTGGCCGCCTCGAGGATGGGATGTAAATGAAAGTTCAAGTGCACTCATCTCGGTTCTCTCGGTTGGCGACGTGAGTAAGCCCGTCCCGGGAAGGGTTGCCAATCGATATCGCTCCGGTGTTTGGTGTTGGCCAACCTTACCCCTAGCAAACTTTCCCCGGGTTCCCGGTGCGGAAAGTGGTTTGCGGGTTTTCATTTTTTTGTGCAGACTCCAACCATCTCCGTCCGACTTTTGCATTAAAATCATGCAGCGTAGTTCCACCGTGTACTCCATTGCTCTTGCAGCGATTCATGCGGCGCTAACTAATGGCCATGGCCCGCCCATGATAGGCCTCCTCAAACACGCATTTCCGTGCGGAAGGCGACGGGAGTCTTTGCGCTTGTGGCGCGCTAATGACAATAAATCTTTTGAGTATTTTCCGACACCCCGAAAGTCCTCATTAAAGAACCATTTTTGGGGGGGGGGGGGGGGGGGGGGTACAACATTCACTGGAGCACATTTGTTTACATCTTTCGGTCACCCCTCGGCATCTCATAAAAGTCAGGGACCCCGGCCCGTGGCCGTGTTGTTGACGTGGAAATTATTACCAAAAACGGTATCCCTCCAAATTTATCTTCATGTCCCAAAAGGAAATGATCTCCTTCCGGGCTATCGCGAGTATGCGACCAAGGGCAAGTCGGTGGCAAACGATCAATAAAAATGTCGTCAGAAACATTTTTCATCTTCGAATGCCGACACGATTTCTCCCACGTCGTCCTTACTGGGGAATGTCAACATCCTGTACGCCTCTGGGTGAACTTTAAAACATGCTGCCCTGGGAATGCTCGGCAGGGTTTGGCACCCTTTCGCCTGTTAAGAGGTTTGTTCTTTGGGTTTTCGCCATTTAGTCACGTCTAGCTTACCAGTAATAGAGCTAGAAAGGAAGAAAGAAAGAGAGTAAATGGCATCGGCATGGGGCATGGGAAATAAGAAAGGAGATTTTTATTATTTATTGATGGTTGGTCCTTACGGTGGCCCAGGGGAGGGATTTGCTTTCCATCGTTACTTTTATCACAGGCACAGGACGGCATCCAACGGAACGTCATCAATTGAAGTGTCCACAGACCATTTAGCGTTCTGTTGATGGATGTCATCTTCGGATCACTTTTAGTGTCAAGAAACCAGGGAACATAACATTGTAGCCAATCATCATTTACGAGGTCATCGGTAAGGTCCAGAAGTGCACATAGTACGCTTTGTGTTCCTATAGCAATACCGTATCTAGTAGCTACTTTGCGCTCGTACTCGCACTCACAAGCGGCGATTCATTACAAATTGAGTAACTTCATGCCCCACGGCAATCAGTTCGATAGTATCTTTACGATGAGACTAAATATGATCTACCTCCACATCCACAAATTTTCCATTCGATGGATCGATTTTGTGCAGCTGAGCCCTCCAGCATCTGCCATTACGATTGGTTTTATGCAGGCGAATCGATCGTTTGATAAAATACGATTTACTTGGCCGGCTTACGAAATAATGTTTTACAAAGTAGCTGTTAGTGACTGATAGAATGGGAATACCGCTCCTGCTTCCCAGCAAAAAGTGTTGCCCCTGAGGTACTATCAATCCTCCATTATTACCATTCCTATTGCCAAACTTACTGCTATCAGCATTAGGCAACAGTAAACAGCAATCAAATAGCAATGACCTGTTTTCCACACCCAGGCAAAAGTCAGCCATTATCGCCGCGTAGATTCAAAGCGTAGATTCGATGGGAAATGGGAGAATGAGTGAGAGAAAGAACGAGAGTGTTGGAGGATGGAGTTTGCGGTGGAACGAACCTAAAAATACGATATCCTACCTAGCGTAAACTCCCACGAGAGGGATCCATTTTGAATCGAGAATCTCCAATAGCTGGAGGCAGATTCGGGACTCCGGAATATGTTCAATTATCTAGGGAATAGTCATTTTATGTCCGCTTGAACAGTGAGCTAGGATATGGGATTTGACCTCATTTACACCAAGGAATACATTACCAGATTGTATTTTTATCTGATAATTAGTCTGTTGGAAATGATAACAGCATGTAAGTATCACGATTTACTCAATAAAATAGTGAACAATATTTAAGATAGTTCTAGTTCATTGCACGTCCAGCTTAATTGATCCTTCACAGGGTAAGTTTCGTTCGTATCAAACTGCGTAAAACACGTTCATGGCACGTGGCATATTCCGTCTGCCTGACCGGAGAGATTAATATCTTAATTTCCATTTCCAAACTGTAGCCGACAGGTTGCGCCGCCCCCTTCCAGTGTTAAATGTTAATTGCTCTCGCCAAACTGGTCACGTTGTGCGCCGCGATACGTTGTGATGAGATTTAATTGTGTAATTTATTTCGAAAGCCACTTTTGGAGCCGAAACGTGCAGTAATAGATGGCGAACTGTTTTAACAGTGATTTATTAACTTGGCTGGGCCCACATTGAGTCCTCGCGGCGTGGCCGTCTTCCCGTTGGCACTTGGTCTGCTAAGCAACGTGACAAAATGATTACTTTGCACAGCTTGCTTCGATATGCTGACCCTCGTGTCGGTTAAAGGGGTTGTTCCTTTCAAAAGCAGCATCTGGAGCCGCCGAGTCCGGAACCGGGGGCGTGCAGTTGTACAAAACAAGTCATCAAGTAACCATGGAGAAAGGAGGTTAAAAGACAGGGCAGGTTGGAGGAAGAGCGTGCGGAAACCTAATTTTATAGTTCCACGAATTCCCCGTACCATCCAATCTCGGGTTGGGGGAGGGAAATCATTTAACCATTTGATCTCTCTCGGTACACGGACTCGGTCTTTGCTGCCAAAAAGCACGTACGTACACGAGCAGTCCGAAGAAAGCAAGCCAACGATCCAAAAGAAGCAAGCAAGTAAACCAGCGAAGGAAACGATGGGTGTTGTTTTTGGGGGGAAATTAATTTCAACCCTCAAAGAGCAAATAATGAGCTTCCTTCTGTCTCGCTCTTTCTCTCTCTCTCTCTCTCTCTCTCTTTCTTTCTCTCTCTTTCTTTCTCTCACACACACACACACAGCACACACACAGATGATACTAATTTATCGTCAATTAATTAAGCGAATGATTTATGTCGCTTCACAATCCGGGGTACTTGCCGATGTGCTTGCTACCGTTTGGAAGGTGAGTTTGAAAGGTGATTTTACCCTTTTTCTGCACCGGTGCCCACCAGTGGATTGAAATCAAAGTATCAAGAAGAAGAATCTAGAACCGAGCCGAATAAACACTTCAAACGGTCGTTTGTGCACCAGTAATGGTTCTTCGTTTACCGTAGCGTGGAATGGTTTCGCACCATGTTTGCTACTACATTTTCAATCAAATGCAAAATTGATATAGATGATATTTATCCCTCGAACCATGTTCCATAAGTGACACGTGGCTTTTCCATGGTGCGTTAGCGATGGAGACGCCTGGCCGGTGGTAAAAGCGTCAGTGTTAGCGAGCATATTATTACCACCTTCTGTCTCACTAATCCGTCTGAGTAAACAGCGGACGTCAGTGTGACCTCGTCTTTCTCTTGCTTCTACTCCTGCTGCTCTGCCCTCTTTCCTGCCCTAACTGTTTTCCCGATAACGCGGTGGCGGTCGCTCCACGAGCTTCTGTTCTACGACCGATACGAACCACCAGCGACGCTAGACCGCCATTACGCGCGAGCTAATATTTTATCAGTAATTATCATCCAGCGCAAGACCATCGCTTAGCTGCGGCGAAGAAGGAGGGGAGAAAGTTGGTGAGTGACGCACCCCGCGAAACGATGCTTCGCCAGCAGATGTGCTCATAAAATACGAGCTCCCCGGCCAAGCGACCAATGAGGAATAATAAAAGCGGGAAACTAAACGAAGCCACAATCTAGACCCCCATAGACCATTGCACCGCGGCCTCCCTTGTTTCCTATCAGTTCCAAACCCAAGAGGCAAGAAGAGGAAGAGGAAGCAAATCGGCAAACACTGCCACCCGGGCCCCACCGAGCGAGGATGTTTCGAGTGGCTGGAGGAAAACTCTCTGCTTGGGAAATTAATCACGCTACCGGTCGGTCGGCCAGTCGGAGTAGCCGATCCGGCCCGTACGCAGAAACACCGCGGGAGGTCCCTGCCTTCACGGACGATGAAATTGAAACATGAGCTCAAACAAATAAATACCTTCTTTTCGATTCCTTCGCTGCCCGGGGGCACGATGCCCGGTGGCCAGACCGGGCACACCGGCACGTGTGCTGAGTCGGTACGCTTTTCCGCTCGCTACGCGTAATGGTGATGGTTGGAAGATGTTGTTAATTGGCGTACGATCTGTTGATGTTCCGACGCCGATGGCTGCCCATCTCTTCGGTCCGATTCCTCACTCTTTCACACTCTCTCCCTCACTCTCTCTCTCTCTTACTCTTTCTCTCTCCCTCCGGGATTTCGTATTCCACACCTACCTAAGGCAGTCGATTGTGTTCAGTGTGACCGAATTTCCGCTTCCGTTCGCACAACGTCACTAGGGCACGCACTTGCGGCACATGGAACTCAGGCACTCTGGCACTACGGCGTGGGAAAGTGGCCGTTCTTCTTTGTGACCCCATAGAAACACCTCACTTTCCTCTCCGCTATCGAGCAAAACGTAAATGGGATTTTCTGCTGTGCGCCATCCTTTCACGACAATTAATTCCAACCGCTTGTTTCACACCCACTTAATCCGATAATATCGGTCACAACTTTTGCTCGCTTTTTATTTGCTCTCGCACACGCATACACTCACCACGGTACCGCCACGGTTCCAACACCATTCATCAAATGTTGTGGCACGATGACGAGTAAATACAGCAGCGAAGTATTTTACGGCAATTACCAAGTTCGCAGAACGAAGAAGGCGTCGGCCTTTTGGACCCATAATGGTTACTTAGGTTTTTCTTTCGCTCGCACCGTCTGAACCTGACCGATACTTCTTTGTCTTTTGCATTCATGCGATGGTTTTTGGGCAATTTATGGGCTAAAACAATCAGCCAGTTATCATCATCTATCAGGTTGCTTTTTGCTTTAAATGGTTCATAAATCCATTGCCAATTACACGGGACAGAATCAATCTTCACTTGCTCATCCAATAGGTGGCAAATGGTGGATGTAACCTAGCATTACACTTGTGACTTTACGGATTTCACGCACGTTTCGGACACACCATAATTGGCTAACAGCACGTTTCCGCGGTGAACACCTGTCAACCAAAGACACATTGCTTCTTCACACTACTCTGCACACGGAATTAATTTCCAACCAATTTTACATGTTTCCGGTCATTGCCACGTTACACAATCTGAACTGTGATGCACGTCGCCTTGGTCCCTCAGTATTTCCCCGTTCCCAACAGCTTACGCTTCACTTGCTACCGAAATCAGTTCAATTTCAGCATTCTATTAGATTATCGGTTTTTTGATTACTTTCGTTAAAACCATCCAGCTATACACACCCAATCCCACCACCGGAGATATCGGGCTCGGGCATACCGCAACCGTAGATTGCTATTTTCGGCCAGGGTTTACAGGTAACCTGTTCTATGTGATTTTTTTTTTTTTGTTATAATGGAAGGCGGAAATTCTGTATTTTCGCTTCGTTTCTCGGCTGAAAAAAGATGCTTCAATTGTTTGTTATTTTACTTGAATATGGTCTAACCTACGGGTGATACGAACGGCTACATATAAACATAGTACGCATCCGTGTAACCAACCTTCTACTCTACAGACACCGAACGCACGTACGCACCGGCGTAGATAATCAGGTAAGGAAAGGTGTTCATGGAATACGATACAACACGTAGCTACCGAGGGGGAAACATATTCTTGAACAAGAACCAGAGGCTGTGGTTTTATTGTGCTTTCTGCGTACAAACCAGCGCGTCCGAGAGAGGTGTCCTCCGTCCCCTATCCAGCCAGTGGTTGTTTCAGATTCCGTGGATATCACTTCGCTGAATCACGGTTACTACTGTTGCCCGCGTGACCTCAAAAGTGTGCAGACTGCATTTTTACCGTACCGACGAACTGACACTCCACCACCATCGAGTCATCGATACATTCACGGGCAGTTTCACCATCAACCAACCAACAACACAAAAAAAAACACGAAAAGGGGAAAATTTGAAAACCAAAAATGCACTCAAAAACCATGCACCAACGCACCAACGCACCACCGCACGTACACAGTTAACCGGTGGCGATCCGATCAGATTCACGTTAACAATCGGAGAGATCCATCGACGGGCAATCTCAGATACCCTGGAGTGCACGGAGCAGCTCGCACGGTAGGGAGGCAGGAATAGCTCACTAGATCACACACGTTGGCAGCCTTCTTCACGTCCAGCTCCGTTCGCGAATGCTCAAAGACTGCTCGCACCACACGATACTCTCGACCATCGGCAACATGCCGACCATCCAACCGAACCGACCAGCGCGACCATCCCCGACCGATCATGGTTGCATGGTGGTCCGGTTTTTGTCCAACACCAAATGCGTCCTGGTAGTAGTAGGCGCTGTGTGTGCAATACAGACGTCAACCCAAGCAGCTCGAAACGTTGTAAGCAAACCAACACCACGATACGAGCGGACGCAACCGCGCATACGCATCGCATCGCAAGCTAATCCAAACGCATCTCGCACGTGGTCTCGAGATCGATGCCGAGCCGAAGCACCACGAAGATGAGCTGACAGTGGGCCGACTGCGACACGAACGCCACCCGAATCCGTACTACACCAGCGAAGCCTACTAGGCGAAGGGATGAGCTCTGATTGAGAAAGTTTTCTTATCACGAGTTCTGGCGGGCGTTGCTACAACCTCGATGGAGCCGCCCGGCCGCTTGTAGAAAGAGGACGCTAGTGTCTGAAGCCGACCGCGGGGGAAGGAAAAACACAAATCGTAAAGCGGGAAAAGCGGAAAACAAATGAACCAATAGAGCGACCCATTCGCTCATCCGTCGAGAAGAAGGTCGTCTTACCACTTTCTTCTCCACTTTCGAACCCCGAACCTTGTGGGTGTGTGACCACGATGCAGAGACGGTCGTGTTGGTGCAGGAAAAAAAAACACCCAAAAGGGAAGGGAAGAAATCACCTCATCACGAGAGCAGTGGCTTTTTATGCGTTCGCGATCTGGCGTGCCTGCACCGCGCGGTTAAGTGCATGAAGTTTAATGATTTATTTACGTTGCACCACAGCAAAGCGTCTGGGCGGGAGGAGACGATAGCGGTTATGAGACGTGTTCGTGTGGGTGCGTTCGGCTTATGTGTTTTTGTGTTACGTGTTTGGTTCTGGTTTTCGTAACGATCGAAACATGATTTACCAGCCGGAAACGAATGTACGGTTGGTACGTTTGATGAGCTTCAACCGCGGACCGCATGCAAAAGTGAATGCACCATAAATACGGCCAATACCAAGGCCACCACTGACCACGACAACGACGACGAAAGGATCAACAGCACCCAACGGTAGTAGGGGTGGGAAGGCAAAAATCGAACCGACTGCGCTACGGCTCATCAATAATTACTCGATCGTTTTATACGACTTCAGTAACAATGTAGAGTGGGTTGTTTTTTTTTTTAAATTACTTTTCGCAGTTCACAGCCCCACAGGGGAGGGAGAAAGGGAGCAATCATCTTGAAGTGGACACTGGCCACTTTGGAGCTATTTTTAAAAAGACAAGAAAATCAATCAATAAGCAAGCACTACTAACGCCGGCCTGCCGCCGGTCAATGCAATCGGCGTGCACTCGTCCGCTTCTCAAGCACAGGACCGATTTAGCGCCCGTTGATCAATTATCCATCGGGAATCGCTGGTGGAAAATCACAGAAATTCCGCACTCGCACTCGCACTCCGCCTCGGAATGACGTTTTAACTTTACCGCCGCTCGACCGTGGTGGTGGATCCGTTTTCTGCTCCACTTCTATTGCGTCCGCTAGCGATGAATCATACTGCTCCGCAGCTCTTTGGTCAGTTTGATTGATATTCACATTTGTATGCGCAAACCGATCGAGCAGACCGATGGAACCGAAACGAAATGCTAGTTGTCCGCGAGGCGAAAAATCACTTAAGCAGCTGCGTCCTTTGTCCTGTGCCGGGGGAGCATTAACTATCGTTAGCTTCGAACAAACCCTACCATACCATCGCCATTTGGAAAGAGCCAGCAAGCTAGTAACTAGAGCGAACAGAGAGTGATCCATCTCGCCCATCTTTTGCGGTTCACGCTCATCATCATCATCTTCATCTTCATCGTCCCCATCGTATCATATCGTTCTGGACTCTTGTGTTTTTTTTTCAGGCTGAGCCATTCTGCTGCTTGTAGCCGAGTGTGACGACAATGGTTCCACCGCTACTGCATAAATATTTATGTTAATTGATGTTTGATTTATTAATAAAAGCGTCGTCACATTAGTAAGAGGCGAAATGGTGCATCACGTCTAGGAAATGGTACATGGAAGCAGCAAACAGTGGCCTAGAATAGGGGTTTCCATCATGTTATCTACCATCATGTGCTTGTCAGTGTTTGTAAATATGGAAGTAAAATCCTCTCAATGTGAATTTCCCGTCGTTGTACGCAAGGGATCACTTTCAACACCTTTTGCATTTTGCGTATGCTATCGTTGTGGTTCCAAAGGCTCCACGATGATGATTCCGGCCGCCAGAAGCGCCACAACAGACGGACGCAGTATCTCGGTTTCGACAACGCAATACGGATGATTAATCATTGTTCTGCGGCGCCGAAATGCTGTGCCAGGAAAGTTTTCCACCAGACAGTCAGTCAGGGTCGCCCAAAGGCCCGACCGTACGCCGAGCATCGATTATGAATGGTTGACGAGATGGTGCTGACACACCGCGAACCGTCCGGTTCGCTAGCGGGCTCGCTGGCTGGCTGGCTGGTATTTTGCGATAATTGTTCCTTTCCCCCGGGTTCCTCTTCATTGTTTCATGCCATCCATACACTGTGCTGTTTGCAAACGAAAACGAAACGGTCGGAACAAACAGCCGTCGGATGTGGAGTCTGTCGTGGCCAGAGAAGATAATTTTGTGGAAGATTCCAAGCGAAACTCACAATTTCGCTAAGCATTTCGCTCGGCCGAAAACGCTGGATGGCACGCTATCGGTAACCACAAACTAAGAAATGGCATCCCCTAATCACTTTTCTCTCTCCCTTTCTATCTCTCTCTCTTATGTGTTCACTCACGCTTCCCCATGGCACACAGCGTATGTTGCGTGCGTGTGTACGTGTGTGTGTGTTGTGCTTAATGTGTGCGTAACGAGTTGGATTGATTTGATTAATTCAATGCGCTAAACGTGACATAATGGTTTCCGGCGCGAGTTTGACATAGGCCGGCCAACGGGGATTCGTCTTTCTTCATTTCTCGGCTCGTTTCGGTGGTGAAAGGGTGTGCGCAAAACCCCTGGGCGCGTCTCGAACCAGGGCTATTTGATTGATGATGCCGACCGATGGGAAGATGAATCGCAGGATTCAAATGTTTGGAGCACCAACGCCAGCGTCGGAGGTGATGCGCAGAACACATGCGAAAGCCATTGGTTTGACTATCCGGCAGGATAGGCCACTTCCGCTTATCCTTATATTTTGCAGCAGCATCAACATCTCCTATTGATTGATTCTCGCGGGAGCTCTTTAAACTTCGGCGGTGGAAAAGGAAAGAAAAAAATGGGAAAATATTTTTTCCCTCGTTGCCTAAAAACCCTCGAATTGCTCTTTTTTAGCTCAGTCCCTTTTTTGGGACGTGGAGTGTATACATAAACTCGCTACTGCCTGCTCGCTTATCTCTTCACTCGTCACTTCACTTTGAAAGGCAAAATGATGAATTGAAAGTTCTACAGCTCATCCATTTTACGATTAACATAATTTCCCGCCGAATATGCAGATTAATCTGGCGAAGCCATCTGCTTTACTGTTAAGATTTTTATTCAAACCGAGTTCGAACTGCTTTGGCAAAACTGTAAAAATGATAGCTAGCGTATAGGTATAGGTATAGGTATCTATCGAACGGATATTCAATCTCAACAAACAGGCTACAGATATATTTGTAAGATATATATGTTTTTGCTAAGGATGCTAAGTACCTCACAGTGGAACGTCATCTATAAGTTGAAGAGCCAGCTTTCACTTGCAGCTAGCTGAAAGCAATTTAATGAGAAATTAAATGCTCACTAGCGCACTTTGCCGTTACAACCAGGCACCGCAATCGATCGAGGCTGGTGCGGTTGAGCTCGTTAAACTATCCCATCATTTCCACGTACCGGTAGCAGACCAGCTGCCGGTTGGTTCCGGCGTTGCATCATCACAATCGACCCAGGAAAGTGTAACAACCCCATGGTTGCAAATTAACGTACACAAACTAATGTCCGGGATGTGTTAGCCAATCCTGTTCGTTCGTTTACAGCGTCATAACCCAACCGTGCACGCACGTGGAATCTTTGATAGATCGAGATTTTGCCGCGCGAAATTCAGCCTCGTGTAAGAGCATCTTCACACATGCCCCCGATCGGTGCAATGAAAGCTACATCAACTTTAATAAATCATGCGATGATTTTATAGCACACAGAATGTAGGAATCGTTGCTGCTATTGCTGCTGCTACTGCTGCTGCTGCGTCTGTTGCTGGGAATCATTCACCTCGTCTCAAGTGTACGTGCGGAAACGCATAAATGTCGGTTTAATGGCCTCTGGTCTTGTGGTTTTCCGACACCCACCAGTAGTCTGTATGTAAGCCCGGCACATTACAAGCGCTTCCATCAGCTAATCATTTCTCTTCTCCATCAACAAATTTGTCTAATTTTTCTATCCCGCCCATGCCGCCCCTTTCAAGGGGCACGGTCGGTCAGTCAGCTTGAAATGCACAAGCGCCTCCATCAACCCTAAGCAAACTGTCAACTTGATGGCATCTTGAACAATCTTGGCATTTCTTGCTTGCTTGCTGGTTGTGAGCAGCCTTAACGCATCATTTCACTGAACCTCCTATGCAAACGATAATGGTCGGGCTCAGGGTGACAGAGGGGATATAACTGGAATCGTTTTTTTCCTTTCATTCTTCGCATTCTTCCACCAAGACCAATGCCTAGTAGGCCTTAGCCGGATAAGAAGCGTTGTCTTGGAATTTTCTGCTGCTTTCTGATGCCGCTCACGTTCAATAACAAACCGCTGTGCTAGAACGGAGCCGGTTCACGATGCTCGAGAGAGAGAGAGAGAGAGAGAGAGAGAGAGAGAGAGAGAGAGAGAGAACGGTGAGAATCGCGTAGCAAATCCGCGCCTTCGCTGAAGAACGAACGAAGGACTTACGGCTACCGGCTACGCAGAACCTTCTCACTTTCATGCCATATTGACCTACATTTTACGCCTAGACGCGTTTCCATGAACGACTGCTTGCCGCTTGGTTGATCGTTCGTTGGGTTATGCTTGCCAGGAATCCGATAGAGAGGTCACCGAATTTCGATTCCATCCACAGTGCTAGTAAGAACGATTGTTTTCTTGCACAGCATACTCACAAAAAGATAAGTCTACTCTTGGCCGCTGTGATGGTTTGGTTAATGCATTAAACTCGTATAATTATGGTATTTGCATTGCGTCCTTGCAAAACGGTTTAAACCCATTGCCTCTAGTGTCTTTCGAAGGCCATTCGGTGATATCCTCGCACGTTTCTAAACGAACGGCTATTCCTGGCTTAATTATATGTAGTAGAATATGTTTTTTTGCGACGTATTTTCACACTTACGACCTCGCATGCATGCCGCGATTCCAATTTTCAATTATTTTTCGTCTTTAGTCACGAGCATCCATAAAACCGAGCACCGTTTTACACACCCCGTCCGGCGCCATCTTTTTTGCTTCAGTCGTTTTGAATTTAAATGTGCACCACTCGTGGTGTGGTAAAATGTGCATTTATGATGCGTTTGCGTTTCCCTTCCCGGATCATCTAGTTTGGAAATGAAATTACAAAAAAAAACCCTCTCACAAAGCTCACCATCCGAGGTTCATTATTTCAACGCCTGGTTTATTGGTGGAGCGAGAAGGCTGATGCTTAGCCAGAAGAATCGCTGGAAAAAGGAAATTTTGTGCACGTGCACGTTTTACTGATAAATGTATTCGCTGCCAAGGACTACGGTAGCTTCTTAATGGCGTATTTTTAATGACTTTTCGCTTGGAAGGACCTGGTAATCAATGCTTCGTGTGAGCAAAAAACCCCGGCACTATTATTGATCAACATTTTTGTATATTTGAAACACGTTTTAAATATCGAATATCTTTGAAATTTGAATAGTTCACATTCAACAACCCACAGGTGGCTACAGATATTCGCCATTCTTTCTTTTGCCAAAACGGTGATTATACTGCCGCATTGTTCTATGTCACGGCATTTACTCTTCCATCTATCATTAGTGTACTGTTAGTTTACTCTTTCGACCAACTGTTACAACACCAATCTGTGTCAAAGCCGAATTGTCCGGAGGTTTTTCCTTGGATGCTTAATCTGTTTTCCGCATAAAAAATCGAACATCCTCCTCCAACGATCAGCCAGCGATCCCGGAAGTAGAGAGAGAGAGACAGAGGGATAGCGAGAGACGGTTCGTTAAATTTTCAAACAACATTTCGCTTCCGTTTTCATCCCTCGCTCGCCCGATCCACCCGCTCGGGGACCTGCCGGTTTGGAGTGCCTGGCGAGTGAGACGTGAAATTTATCGATGCCACCGGCAGGCAGCACGGCCACAAGCCGGCGAACGCTATCGGATGCAGATCTCCAGCTGACAAGATGCAGAGAGATAATGGAATATCTTTCGCACACAGAAAACGATAGAAAAGGCTGCTGCATCATCATTCCGCTGTTCCATCGTTTCCCTTTCGTTCCTTCTCCGTCATTCACGGATACCCGGACCGATATCCGTCTCAAGTCCAGGAGGGTAAAAGACAAGTTTCTGAAGCGCATAAAAAAGCAACCGCGCTACCTCGCTTCTTGCGCTTCAGAGAAGCTTGTAACGAAAGGCATGGCTCCCTGATTGGGAATTGCGACGGTGGTGCTGGCAGTGATGGTGATGAGGCCCCTTGTCCGTTGTTACGTGAGTTCCTACGTGCGCCGATCTGTGTCGCTGCATTATTTTATCCATCAGCATAATCTCCACCGACAGTGTTCTCGACAAGTTTTGTGCGCCAGCACCACTTGATGACAAATCCTTCATCGATGCTAAAACTGTGTCACCGTATATCGAACGGGAGAGCACAACTTGACATGCAGAAAACACGTCCCATGGTCCAGGGGTGAAGATGGTGATCTGACGGATTTTTACATTGAACTTGAACATCCTGTAGCATGGAACTTGGGGCCAGTACGTCAGCAACTTCCTCCAAGCTGTGGCGTAGGGCAGTGAGCTTACACTACCACTTGTAATACAGCTTGCCGTATGGTACGATGCTGCCTTGTGAAATATACAATAATATGGAAAATGTGACGCACAAGCATTGCTCAGATGTACTATACAATTACACTCTGATTTACCACACTGTTTTACGTGCATTGTGCACACTCTGGTCAAGTGTGACGGATTCGCATCGCTTCTTCTCTATCCTACTGGCCATGGGATGGTATCCACGGATCCAAACCTAGCTCTCAGATCGATTTACAATGACGCCAACTGGAATCTCCACTATCACCATGCTATCTCGCATAGTTGCATCGCATTGATTGTGCTCCTCGTATCGAAAACCATTCCACTGACACACTGACGACGGCACAGATGAGTCGGAATGGGAAGGTGCGACCATAAGTGAGTCGTTTGGAATACTCCAAGATGTAAAGCGATCTGTTTCCAAACATCAATTGTCTGGTGCAAATGGACCGTCGCAATCGTAAGCTGGAGCTCATTCCTTTCACGCCACTACGCGAACGGCACCTTTTCGTCTTCAGCAAATGACGACGGATCACTGACCTACATCAACAAGAGGATATATCGGTCTGCCAGACAACTGTCCCTCCTCACCCTACCATGAATCCACCAATCCATCGTCCCACACACGCGACCGGCTAGCGAGATTAAGCTGTCTTTATTTGTTTCCCAAACTCTTGGCAACCCGAGCTGGCTCGCACTGTCTCGCAAGTTGTGCGACCACCGAAGATAGCATTCCAAACGCCATTACGCACACTTTATGATCATTCTCGATAAGTTGTACAAAAATTGGAAAGTTGCAACCAACCGATGGAAGGGCCCTTGCAGCACCATTAACCCGTGCGTCACTGGAGGAGAAGGAGGAAGAAACTTTTATGGAACTCTCACAAAAACCGCAAACCAAACTGACCGACGGTCAGGAGAAGGTTGTTAAACACATATGAACGATGGCCGTAATCACAGTAAAGCACACTAGGAGCCGGAGAACCCTAGACAATAAAGAAAACACCAGACCAGGACAATGAAACCTACCCTGCTCCAGCTATGTCTACCGCAACTATTTAAAGGAATACGCTGACGATACGTTATGTGCTTTTCAAGTTCTTCTTCGTAAATTAACGGAATCCGTCGAAAGATCCTGCCCCTTTGATAGCTATTCTAATAATTTAAATCCCATGTACTGCTAGATGATAGAAGCTACGCACATCAGAAAACAGCTTAGGTTACAAATGAATACGAAACTAACGTGTTTAGTGAAAATGTCTCTCCATTGGCGTACGGAATTCCTGACTCGTAGGGCTCCATCCTGGCGATTGATCCGCTTTCTAGCATTGAAAGTCTGGGGCGCATCATCCCATAAAGGCGACAGTAATCATCGCTTCGAACAACAGAGCCCCTGTCCAGATGATTGATGAGGAATATTAAAATAAATTGATTTCAACACCATCATCTTCAACATTCTCCTTGTTCATGTCCCTTGATTACTTGATTCGCCTCAAGCGCGGCACGGCCGATAGGAAAGTGAAACCGACTCCGAATTTGTGCTTCTGGGCCCCGTGTGTATAGCGGCCTGCGGCTAGCAAAAAATGACAATGTTCTGCCGCAAAAGACGCACTACCTCCGATGGTAGACGTTGTTTTTTGTCTTTCGCGAATTATTTCCTGATGGATCCGATATGTGGCTAAAAATAGAAAAAAGCATGCCACTTTCGGAATGCGTCACTGCCCTATCGATCCATTTGGAAATGTTTTGTGCAAAATGTCAGTTTGATTTTAGCATAAAATTACCAACGAACTTAAATAAAACACAATAAACTGAAAAATTATTTGTTAATTATAATTTGTCTCTTGTTGTTTGATATCAATCGTTTCGTATGTTCTCACGTAGTTCTACCTGAACCACTCCATTGTAAAAACAACACCTTCAACCAGCTACATATCGTCAGACGCATCGTTTCATGCAGGTTTACGTCATTGGCGTACAGTAATGTCAAAGGTCTGATCCAGAGGACCAATCTGATCCAACTGAACCACATTCGCTTCTTTCGTTCCTACATTTTGCATCACGCTCTGAAACTTGACTGTGGTCGAGTGGTTTGTAAGGTTACCGGTGCTTGGTAAATCGCTGATCATCGCCATCGTTTGTGGGACACTCCCATCACTGTCCCATGATACAGCCCATAATATGCAGCTGAAACATGTATGGCTCGTACCTGCCGTTTCTAGACCACCACTGGCAAGCGGTGTCAGTTGGACGAGCTTTTTATGCTTCTCTTACCCACAGTCATGACCATCTAAACGGTGCCAAAATGCACCGTTGTACTCTGCGGCAGTGCAAGAACGGCTATCGTGGATGGGACACAGGAGATTGATGATTCATTGAAACCGTAATTCATTTAATTGTATTTTATACATCAATCTACTGCCAAATTCTACAGCGTATAAAGGTACTGGGATTGAAATTTACCACACCAGGTAAAGCGGCGTTCAGTAAGCCAGGATAATTTTATGGTTTTAAAGGAAACTTATAAATTGTTCTAAACATGATAATCGTGCAGCAGATAGATATTATGAACAATAGATATAATAGACAAATCCATATAATCAATTTAGTTTACCTTTGAGTATAATTATCCATAAAGGGAAATGATATTTATGATACCTTCGAACAATTTCCATTTTTGTTATCTAACAATGATTACTTGAAAAAAAAATGGCGAACAAAGAGTTTGTGCCATTTAATCGGCATACTACATGTTATTCGTTCATCTGCATAACCATATTTCAACGTTATCGATCCCATGAGAAGCGGATCTAATTGAATTAAATATCCCCACCTTGTCAGCGTAGACTCTCGTTCCCAGCATGTTTCAAATAACATTTTCCTTGCCCAACTAACTATTTCCACTATTTATTGAGCGTCGAGCAAATCTCAAAAGGGACGAACCAGGAATGTTCTTGCAGCTGGTACGTATTTGCAAACCGACCGTTGGCAGTACGGACGGGCTTTGGGAAACATGAAAAAGGCTTTTCTAGAAAGGAAGGGTCATTCATCAACACATAATGCCTGGCCACTAATACTATTCGTGCGGTTTCTACAACCTGTAGGCTTAAGAGCAACGAGCTTTGCTGTATCTTCTTTCTGATTTTCAATGAAGTGACATTTGGAGTAACAATACGGTGCTAGCATCCAGCATCCAGCTCTCAGGACCGCATCGCATCGGGAATAGTGGCAGTGTAACATCTTCAACAACCAATGCACCATCTGGTCGAAATCTATCTTCTTGAGTGATGGCCAAGCTCTGTTTGATGGATGATAAGCAAGACACGACATAACACACAGAACACACGACGCATAAGTTGCCCCATTGACGAGCATGATTACTAGCCTTCGTCTGCCTACAAATGTCAGGCACAATCATAATCGGTAAAACGAACAAATCTTCTCACACCTCGCATATTGCAGATGACAAAGCATGAAGATATAAGGAGACTTATCCAATGAGACAGTAATTATGATGTTTCTGATTACTATGAACTGAGGATTGGAAGATCGAGCATCGAGCATTAGAAAATCATTTTATCCTAGTGATGATGATTTTCGTGTGATACTTGGCATGTCGAATTGGAGGATCGATTGTTAATGAATTGTTGAAGTAATGCAGAAACTTCTATTTCATTATTGTACCGATGCTAGATTGTGATGCTACTGCTGCTACTGCATTCAATATACTTCTAGGTCCGGTGTTCTATCACTTCTTTAATTCGATCACCCGACCGCTTCTTTACGACCTAGAGGTCGCGTGTTCTTCTTAGGAACATAAAGGAAGTTAATTAAATTACCTGCCACCATGCACGGAAATCGAAGTCCCCAGCCGTGTCCAGCAGGGCTACCCTCTTCGGAGACTAACCACGATTAAGTTCCATTTTCTTAAGTGACTACGACTTGGGCGTAATGGCAAAGACTAGCTGACAAGGAAAACATTATTTTTATCAATTTGGCCAGCACTGTGACCATGTTACGACAAGCGCACCAACTCAACTGCCTTTTGCCTGCAGGGACGTATGGTTACGTGATGTCGTCTATCGTGCAAGAGAGTCTATCTGACCAAGACTAAATACATATCAAACGTACAGTACGATTTAAAATAAGGATAAGGGTCACACTGGGGGATATAATAGATTTTTCAATTAAAAAAGAAAACAGAAATGATATTCGCCTCCGTGGCCTAGAAAAAGATTGCCTAAACGAGATAGTATGGTGCATGTTCTGACACATTTTCGGTTATCATTCGCTACTTTCCACCATAAATCATAATCCGTTATTACTAACCAAGAAC
Source organism: Anopheles darlingi (assembly GCF_943734745.1). Classification (NCBI taxonomy): domain Eukaryota; kingdom Metazoa; phylum Arthropoda; class Insecta; order Diptera; family Culicidae; genus Anopheles; species Anopheles darlingi. Next base: position 86,292,651 of record NC_064874.1, read on the forward strand.
GGTACGCTATTGAGGATTGCTCAAGCGAGACGGCGACATTCGGATGAGTTCACCAGTACAAGCGAACGCACGGCATCCGCGGTAATGCTGCCGTCATAGTCCTGGCACAGATTTACTCCTAGAGGGAAAGCTTGCTGGTTGGTTAAGGATCATTCGTTATCAGCGAGCGTCGCATATATGATTGTGTGCTGTGTGTATGATAAATGACATCCATTTCCATTTCGATGCTCGCAGAGCTAAATATTTGCTTTATTCGGTAGTTTGGACTCTTTTTTCTGTTTCCGAAAGATTCTGAAAGATGAAACTTGAAATTGTCCGAATACACATAATATTTTTTCTTATTTATACATGATTTATATGAAACAAAGAATACAATGCGGTACAGGCAGCAATTGGATGGGAATCAAATCCACCCAAGAACAGAAAATAGAAAGCTCCATTAATGGGCGGTGCTCTCCATCCTAACAGTTAATTTAATACCAATGAGCGAAGGAATTAAATGAGAAAGCAGATTATCATTTATCCAATTACAGCGATTAGTCACTTGGCTTGATCGTGCTGCTGATTCTCCATCTTTCTAACTAATCAACCGTCACGAACGGACTCCAGCCGGATGTTTCATTTCTACATTCCCCCTAGCGAAACACGGAACTAATGTACACATGTCCAGTCGTTGCTCAGGTTTGATACGAGTTCTCAGCATAATGCGAATGCAATAGAAGCACGATACAAACAGCTCGTAGCGTCATCGTACCACAGGTCCTTAATTCATAAATAATAAACAATTATTACAGCACGCTGAAACCGTCTGGCAGTTGTGCGGACATAAACTTTAGTTTTTAGATTTGTAAAACTAATTTGTAGTAAACGTAGCCTGAAACTTTCGCTCGTTCAAATCAATACGTTCAGATAGTCGCTCTCTCCGTATGCGCTCTTCGACTCTCGATTCTGGCTACAATTGAAAATATTTGTTCACCACATGTCTGAGTGTCTGAGGGCACTTGAATTTCCTTGACGCTTGATATCAAGAGGTTCGTCCCGTCGTCGATACAGCTGACTTTTACCGTGCCGCATTATTCCAGGTCGCTCTCTATAGCTGCTCCTATTCCAAGTCGAGACTTCCTCTTTCCTCACACGCACTCCTTAATAGCCTTCCTTCTGTACAACTGCGCCACCTTAACCGCCACCTACTAGCAGTCCACAATCCAAAGCGAAAGGATTTACCTCATCAAAACCAGTTCCCGTACTTCCTGTGGGAACGATACGGCATCGAGGAAACCCCTTCCGAACACGACGCGCCTGCCATCGCGAGTTTATTGACTCAGTGACCTTATTTCGGTGCGACGATTGCGGAACTATTCCCGGCAGCCGATTGTTCGTGGCAGTTGGCTATTTTTCCAACCTTTTCTCTTCGTTTAAACTTCCGTTGTTAGCTTACGCGTGCGGCTACATGCCATACAGCATTTTTTTCGTTCGCTCCGGAATGGGAAAAAGTTTGCGATGAACACCGATTGACAATCCTTAAAAACGATTGAATTTAATTGGTCGTGCTCTTCGAGGCTATTCAGGTAGCTTACATCAAGAGGTATTCAGGTAGCTTACATCAAGGAATCAAGAATGGACACATTTATGGGTCATTCATCGTCTTATCGATCGATCCGGCTGAATGCAACCAAATCGATGTTGGCCCTCGGGTTGCGAATAGAATCCTGTATATACTGTAAAGGTGGACACTATTGACTTTATTTGAA
>NC_064874.1:86296901-86301901 GCF_943734745.1 Anopheles darlingi
TAGATCCCAGTATCTACTCATTCTAGATCAGCGAACGTGCTCGGCAGAAGCCTTTTTAGGACCAGAAACAATCCAGCGGTTCAGCGCATTCAAAGGTCTGCAGTTTCATCAGCGAAACATCGTTCGCAGATCGTCGTCCCTCTCTTTACAGGTGGTTTTGCTCCATGAATTTTTTGAAGCGCGAACACAATACTAGGGCACAAAGCACATCACGAGCAGCCGTTGGTGTCCATTCGTCTGCGGTTCATATCTCTCCCCCCACCAATCTTTATCGGTTTCTTCTAGGTTCGATACGCTAGGCGATTTGTCGGTATCTTTAAGAACATCCAGTACTCAACACACATCGTCTAGTGGCATGATGATGCTGCTCACCGCCGATCGACGTGTTTTGTTTCTCTTTTTCTATGATGCTTTTGAACAGATTCGTTGCAGATGCATTGGACGTAGGAAGAACGCTACTAAAACTCTCTTTCTGGTGCCTTCGAATCGATGGCAGGGTTGCGATAATGCATAGTGTGGTCCACCATGTCCACCATTAGAGAAAAAATAATCTTTACCTGCACGAGATGTTTTCCTGTGTGAACAAGAAAACATTATTTTAAAAGCGATATTTTCATTTTGCAGATCAATTGCTTTTAATGTGCACTTCTCCAATCACGCGCCTGTTACTGGTTCATGGTGAACATTCCCTGCAAACGGTGGACCGTGTGCTGTGTGTGTAGCGCGTATTGATTGAAAGTATAAATCCCCTATCTTTAGATTTGAATGCTCGAAAAACGGGGGATTTCATAATGATATTGCGACCTTTCACGGTTGCACAACTTCGCCTTATATCCTCAAACGTAAGTTTGTGTGGTTCACATAACCGAATACAATGTGCTGTATTTGCAGAATCTTCCCGCAAACGCATAACAACAACTGCAGCATCCACGTAGCGCACGTGGACCATGGAATTGGAAATCGTTCCCCTTGGTGTGATAGCGCGCATTTGTCTGTATGTGTGTGTGTTCGAGCTACGCGAATATTTTGGTTGACCGGTTGTGCTGTGAAGCTGCGTATCCCGCAAGCTTCTTCGACGTTGTCACCGAAACCAATCCGTCTCTATTCTCCTTTTTCTGCGTAGGTTCGCTCTGGGCACTAGGTCACTTCTCTACGATGAGATGACGAATGCGGGCCGAATGAGAAACACTGATCGTGCTTTGCGAGCTGACACATAGAATACTGTTCTATACTTCATACCTATGTTAAGGGCATCATTCATGCCATTGCAGCGTTAATAGTACGCGCTTTTTACTTTACTAATCAATTGATCTTTCTCGTTTTCTCTTTTCCTCTCTTTTTTGTATTTTCTGTTTTATTGATCTCTGTCGACTCCGCCTGGTGCATAAAAACTCGCAATCATCATTTTCATTTTATCGAATACGAACTTATCTTCTCGGTGCTTGAAACATGGAACCCATTGTGTGCAACATCTAATCGTGATTCCGCAGGATGAAACAGGATCCCCAGTAAATAATGGCGTGAGCAATGGGGAGAAGAAATCCAAGGAAAATGGACACAGCAAATCGTCGAGGTAAGCTTAAACGCTTTCAGAGCCCTAGTAAAAAATGTATTCAATGCGTGTCTGTTTTTTCTATCAGGCATCGCAGCCGCTCTAAGGAGCGTGAGCGAGAACGTGACAAAGAGCGCGAGCGAAGCGATCGTGACAAGGAACGAGATCGAGATGGTGGGGAAGGACGCTCGCGCAAGGACAAGGATCGCTCGCGTTCACCGCGACCACGAGACAAGGAAAGGGAAAAGGATCGGCGCAAGAGTAAAGAACGTAGCAAGTCGCGCTCACCTCGTCGGGAGAGGTCGAAAGATCACAAGGAAAAGGATCATCGTAGCAAGAACGATCATCATCGGTCGGTAGAGAAAAGGCGGTCTCGAGAACGTGGCGGTGGTATGATTGATCATCGCAGAAAATCCCGTGAGCGTGACCACCGCCGTCGCAGCCGATCGCGCGATGCTGGCCGCCGAAGACGCTCTATGTCACCACGGCACTACAGGCGGGGCCGCGGTGGTTACGGTAGCTATCGGGATCGTACACCAGGAGATGAGGTCAGCCAGGAGGATCGGGATGCACGGACCGTTTTCTGCATGCAGCTTTCTCAGCGTATTCGTGCCCGTGACTTGGAAGAGTTCTTTTCCAGTGTGGGCAAGGTACGCGACGTCCGGTTGATCACTTGCAACAAGACGAAACGCTTCAAGGGAATAGCGTACATCGAGTTTAAGGATCCAGAGTCAGTTGCCCTTGCACTCGGCCTGTCCGGTCAGCGATTGCTCGGTATTCCCATCAGCGTGCAGCACACACAAGCGGAGAAGAACCGAATGGCCAACCAGCCGCCACCAGCGCCCCCGAAGAATCCAGCGGGTCCCATGCGGCTGTATGTGGGGTCTTTGCATTTCAACATCACCGAGGACATGTTGCGAGGCATTTTCGAGCCATTCGGAAAGATCGATAACATTCAACTGATAATGGATACCGATACGGGACGCTCAAAGGGATATGGATTTATCACAGTAAGTATTTGATAATGTGATATTTTATCTTGATAGCAACTTTTAAAAACTTCCAACGACCTCGACTCCATTTTCTGTGCATACCCTTGACTTGGTTATGATATTTGATTTGTAACTGAGGGGCTAATGTATGCTAGACTACACCATGAAGATCTTACCAATTTTAAAATTGTCATCCAATCGATTATAGATGGCAATTGTGTATAGCGTGAGATCACACATTGTTGCATGTTCAACAATCGGGACAATATTATAGAGTGAGGTCACTCCCTTACAGCATACCCTTGACTTGGTTATGATTTTTGGTTTATAACTGAGGGGCTAATGTATGCTAAATCAACTATACGGTCTATTAAGATCTGATCTTGCCAATCATATGGTTTCGTTGGCAAACAACTCTCAACGAAACCGTCCACAATGTGAGGTCAAACAACTGTAACAAGCTGTCAAAACATCCATTTGGCCGAGACCCCATTAAGCGAAGCAAGATTTAGTAAAAAAAAACTTCTTTTTTTTCCTATTAGTTCCACAATGCCGATGATGCAAAGAAAGCACTAGAACAGCTGAATGGCTTCGAACTGGCCGGACGACCGATGAAAGTTGGTAATGTCACGGAGCGTCTGGACGTCACGACTCATGCGTCACTTGATACCGACGAGATGGATCGCAGTGGTATCGAACTTGGTGCCACCGGTCGGTTACAGCTAATGTTCAAACTCGCCGAAGGTGCCGGGCTTGCCGTGCCGCGTGCTGCGGCCGATGCGCTGCTAGCAACTGCTCCGCAGCCTATTCCGCAACAACCTCTCCAACAGTCGCCACCGATCGCTACACAATGCTTCCTGTTGTCCAACATGTTCGATCCCAGCACCGAAACGAACCCGAACTGGGATGTCGAGATACAGGATGACGTGATAGAGGAATGTAATAAGCATGGCGGTGTCCTGCATGTTTACGTCGACAAACTCTCGCCCTCGGGCAATGTGTACGTCAAGTGTCCCAATGTGGCTACGGCCGTACTCGCTGTCAATGCACTTCATGGCCGTTGGTTCGCCGGGCGAGTAATCGGTGCTGCGTACGTGCCGTTGGTTAACTACTACAATCTGTTCCCGGATGCAGCCGCTATGGTCACGCCATTGCAGCCAAAACGATCTGGCTGAAGTGGATTTGCCAAATGAAAATCGCTAATCGATCATCGTTTGGATGGATGTTTGGTAACTTCAAGAGAAGCTCTCGGGCACCAAAAATCGAAAATGTTTTGATAGCTTTACCAACCAATTGCTGCCGATTATGCAGCAGTTCACAGGGGCTTGGTTGGTGCAAACGAGGTTGGTGATGTGAGGATAATATATCCTATATCCTGTTGTAGCACATGACAGAAGCAGATGATTAACCGATCCTTTAAATGCTAGCCTTTGTGCTTGAAACAGAGAGAGGACATCAGCATCGATTTCCACACCCTTTAGCTAATATGTGATACGAAAACACGAATGCCCCCGAAAATGACTCGTTATCTACACCATACCTTGTTAAACTGAATTGGCTGCTTTCGTCTACTTTCGTCTCGCAAAAGTACGATCTTAGTACGCAAAAATCAAGAATCGCAAGAGCCAGCAACAAAATCAGAAAAGAAACCGATCTTTTCTGTTTTAGTCGTGATGTTGTGTCTAGAGATAAAGATTAGCTGTAAGAATTTTAATAGTTCTAAGCAACAAGAAGAAGCATTCAATTGAACTTCAAATCGTACAAAACGAAAACGAAATGTTTAACCCTGGTTAAGCGAATCAGAGAAGATGTACCAAATGAAAAAGTATCTGGTCGCAATTGTGTTTTTTTTTCGTATACTGCACTCCTGCTGATTTCAAGCAAATTGTTCAATGCATCAATGTTTCAAAAGTATGTCAAACGGTAGAGAGGAGTATTTGGGTGCACTTTCTGGGTGTAGAGCATTGATTTAATTTCAAATGGATATAATTTTACCCCAGGAGTGGCACAAGAAATTGTGTGATGTTTTGTATTAACAAAACATACAGCTATCAGGATGAAGCTAGAAAATGGTTTTATTCAAAGTAATGCCCATGAGATGTATGAGCGATCGGCGCTGTGACAACTCTTGTGTGCCTTCAGGCATTCTTAAAGTGTAAATGTATTTTCACATCCAAGAACAGGGCATCGAATTGGAAGCAGCAGCAAATCGCAGCTAAAATAACGAGCTCCGGCAGGGCATTACCACCAACATACTTCGATCATCTTTCGAGCCTGTTATGAATACTATCCCAATTGCTTCGAACGCATCAGATAGCTGACGGGGTTATCAACTGGTCAATTTGAAATGCCACTCCTGGTATGATTAATTTTAAGACAAAGCAAGTTATAGTACGAAGAAGAGAGGTAAGGTTGGGATTAGTAGCTGTATAGCTACTATACTACGGTCGTAAAGG
>NC_064874.1:86306901-86336901 GCF_943734745.1 Anopheles darlingi
TGTTGAACTGCTTCGTTCGATGCGGAACTACAGGCCGCACCTTGCTGGTGATACCGTGCCATGTGGCGTTTCAATTGCGAGGATTGTATGAACGTCTTTTCGCAATCCATACAACTAAATGGCCTTTCCCCGGTATGCGTATGCTCATGAATTCGCAGCGAACGCTTCCTAGTGAACCCACTACCGCACGAATCGCAAACGTACGGTTTTTCTCCTCTGTGTGATCTTTCGTGGCGTGTCCGGTCCCAAGCGTAGTTAAATTTGCTAGGGCAGTAGCTACATGCATACTGTTTCTCGTCCGTGTGTATCCTTTGGTGTAGTCGAAGTTTCTGCGGAACTTTAAACTGAGCTAAACAAACCGTGCACTGGTACGGCCGTTCGTCCATGTGGCACGTTTGAATGTGCTCTTCCATCGTACCCTTTCGCACGAAAGCATGCGAGCAGTATGGACAAACAAATGGGCGATCTGGCTGATGGCACATTTGATGATTTTTAAGGTTCAATTCCGAACAAAACTGCTTCTTGCACAAGCCGCAAGCGAACGGTTTCTCCCCCGTGTGTGAACGTGCGTGTATCGTTAACAATGAGCTATTGGCGGCTCTGAAGGGACACTGACTACATGCGAACTGTTTTCTTCCCTGTTGGTTGGCACGGAAAAATTGGTGCAGCCGCAGATTCTTCGAGCTAATGAATGCACGATAGCACACGTTGCATTGGTACGCTTTGTTCGCTTCCTGTCTCTGCTGGTTCCACCTCAACTTGGCGCTATGCTGTTCTTGGACGTGACACAGCAATTCCGGTTCACTTTCGAACAGCTCCTTGCAATGCGTCACACAACAGTATCGCTCTGACGAAGGATAATCCTCGTGATTTGATGTGAAAGCCGTACTTTGAGTCAGCATTTCGTCGCCATCCGAGGACACCTGAGCTGGTACATCTGGTTCAGTTTGCTCCTCCTGAAGCCTCCCGTAACATTTTTCGCACAATCTGTTGATGGTACCGTCACTATCTTGACCGGATAAGCCGTAAGATTGTGCACCATCGCATATCAATTCTCCACACAAGTAGCAACGAACAGGGATGATCTCGAAATTTGCCGTCTGGTTCACCTGCGCCTCTTCACAGTTGCTCGTAGTAGCAGTAGATCCGCGAAAGCACAAGTCCGATTGTATCACTTTATCTCGAAATGTGCACACATTTCGCAGTTCACGAAAGCAAACGACACACATTATCTGTGTAAGGCTTTCGCTTTCCAGGATCTGGTAATGGTTTCGAAAGGGTTAATTGAACATTCTTGTACCGGTCTTTCGCTCAAATACCTACCTCCGTTTTGAACAGATCGTTGAGGACACGTGCGACGGTATGCTTATCGTGGACCTCTCGGAACAGCGGAACGAATTCCTCCACATGCTGATTAATCTGTTTCATACAAACTCGGCACAGGTCCATTTTTGAGCCACAAATCCCCCATTTTCCATTCCAGAAGCGGATATCGATCGCTCGGCCGCGTTCCATTTTGTTTTTGTTTACATTCCACATCCTTTGTCAGTTAAATGTCACAACCAAGGTACTTTAAAAAGACAGGTAGTTCTTAACCGCTTTGACAGGTCACCATTTTCAATTTGTTTGACATTCATAGCAGGGCGCTTTTTATCAACAAAACCACGTGAGTTTCAAGAAGAAGAAGAAGAAGAAGAAGAAGAAGAAGATGTGGGCAAGTTTGGTGGTCAAGGAAAGTACCTGATTTCACTCTTTTTCGAATGTTTAAATGATTCATCTCTCTATTTAAGATCATTCGTGCGACCGAGTTGTGTTTTACAGCGAGTGAGCACGGTCCAGGAACGCTAGCTAGCTCTTGTTCTAGGCCGGGTGGCAAGACCTACGGACCGATAGCATATTGAAACTATTGAAAGAATTTTGGGAATATTTGCATAAACTTCAACTTTCGTGCCACTTTTCGTGAATTTGAACTGTCGTAATACCACAGAAAAGCGAAAACAGCTCCGAAAAGAGCGTTCCCGAAGTAAACATCCCACCATCCCGTGAATGTCAAACTCTGAAGTTTTTTCTAAAATACGATCGGGGATTTGTTCTGGATAAAGCTACCTGTCTTTTTAAAGTACCTTGCCTTGGTCACAACTTCATTTTCACGTGTTTTGTGATCGCGGTGCGAATTTTTGTTAAAAAAGAATATCTCAGTAATCGGCGGAAAACAGGAAAATGAGTGAGGTGATTGAGCTGCGGCGGGAGCAATCGATCCGGGAGTTCGAGTGCATGAAACACCTGAAACTGTTCACGGACGAGGAAATTGCGGGCATCAAAACGAAACGGCTCAACCATGAGTACAAAACCGAGCGCCGGCAAAAGAACCTGGTCGACTTTATCAACTACATCGCGTACGAAAAGAACGTTCTACAGCTGTTGCGGGAACGGCGTCGTAAGCTGCACGTGAACCGCGAGTACACCAGCCTCGAAGGAGCCATCCACAAGCGCATCCGTGTGCTGTACAAGCGAGCGCTGGCACGGTTCCCTTCCGAGTACCGGTTGTGGGAACATTTCGTAGAGCACTGCCGAAAGCACCGGAAGATTGTCGAGGGTTCGGAAGCGCTGGCCAAGATGCTCAACTATCACGGCGATAAACCGAAGGCCTGGATCCGCACCATTGAATGGGAGTACCGGAAGGCGAAGAACATGCATACAGCTAGACATTTCGCTGTTCGCGGCCTGCAGCGGCATCCCACCTGTGGCGAGATACATCTTGCCTTCATCGGTATACAGATGGCCGAGGCAACGAAGCTAGTGAAGGAAGCTAAAGAGACGGCGGAAGAAATGCTTGCCGAAAACAACGTCTCGCTCTGCAAGCAGCTGGAATCGGCCTCCCTGGTATACGAGAACTACGAGCACAAAGATGTTGCCTTCTTCGCAAAGCTACTGGAACAGCTGAGCGAGTATCGTCCTTTGTCGAACGCACTGGGAGAGCGAGCACTGGAGGAGATGCGTACACTGTTTGCCGACAACTCTGAGGAGATGTGGAACATCCTGGCCAACTTAGCTCTCGATGGTAACGCTTTCCTTCTCGAAGGGAAAGACGAAGTCAAAGTGGCCGTGACGCTGAAGCAAAGGTTGAATCTATGCATTGAAACGTTCCGCGAAGGCCTCGATAGACTAAAAACGAAGAAACTCTACTCACATTACATTGAAACCATGCTAAAGCTGAACGCTACGCAGTCGGAAGATATTGCAGAGGAGAAAGCAAAACGAAAGGCACTGGCTGCCGCATTCCGCGAGACACTGGAAGCCGATCAGATGGAAGAAGAGAAGCTAATACAATATCTGAAGTTGCTTCTGCTCAACGACAATCCGAAGGAGGAGCTAATAATGAACGTTATAGACAAGGGCTTACAGCAATTCCCCCATTCAAGCGACATCTGGACCCATTACTTGCGCTATCTTATACAGAAAGAAGCGGAACTGAAAGAGGTAGAACGCGTCTTTCAAAAGGCTGTAAAAAGCCTCGATTCTGATAAAAACAAGTTGCCTGTGTGGAAAATGCTGCTGCAATATTTCCAAACTCGGCCAGATTTGCCGGATAAAGTGGAGAAATTTTTCCTACAAGCTATCCAACAGAGCCCCAGCATTTCGCACCATTTTCAACCACTGTACCTCGATTTCCTGCTTTTCACCAAGAACGGAATCACGGAGGTTCGCAAGGAGTACAACCGTTTGGTGAAAAACTTTACCACCACACTAGACCTGCATCAGAAGATGGCCAGTTTGGAAGCTGCCGAAACGCAACCGAATGTAACCGAGTGGCGCAAATGCCTGGAGCAGGCGACTCACTTCTATGGCAAAACAACGGCAATCGTCTGGCTCGACTACATCCGGTTCGAAATTGAGCATGGAAGCCCGCGAAAGATGCAGACACTGTACGAACGGGCCAAAGGCATGCTGGATGAGGAGACTTTTGGTGTGTTTCTTCCCGAGTATGAACTATTGAAGAACCCGTTACTATAGGTTCCATGGTGCATCGGGTGGTATGTGAAGGAGACCACGATAAATGGAAATAAAAAGATTTTTTTCTTTTGTACAAAAATTCAATCACATTAATTCCAATCTTGGCAACAATACATTCTACAATTCGAGCATCGCAAGTTCATCATCATCTTCATCATGATCGAGGAATTTAGAGACGGTAGAAGATCCCCGGCTGAGAAGCGCTGCTTCCGATCCTCCCGGGTTTGGTTTTAAGGTGGTCGATGGTTTTGGTGAGCGCTGAATAAACTGATCGAGCGGACCGATAGACTTTCGCGCCGGTGAAACCGACTCGTTCAGATACGGAAGGATCGAACCCGCATCGCTCAGGGCCTGTACATTTGAAGCATCGGAAAAGTCCTCGTTGCATAGGCCAACTTTGGTCAGGATGTCTTGCTTACGTTGCAACATTGCCCAGATTATGTCGTCGGCCGTTTTATGGGCCAACAGATAACGCACCGTCACGGTATCCATCTGTCCGATGCGATGTGCGCGGCTTTCGGCCTGCGCTAGTGTCTATTTAACGAGATGCGACTCTTATTAAGAAGAAAACATTATAGTGCTTTCAGCGTAGCTATACTTACGCTAGGGTTCCAATCCAGTTCTGCAAACAGCACCAAATGGGCTGCAGTGAGCGTGATGCCTGCATTACACGCTTTCAGTGAGAGTACCGCCGCACGGCAAGATTCTTTTGTTTGGAATTTCTCGACAAGAGGCTAAAAGAAACAACGGACATTGAGCTGAACATGCACATTTTATCAGGCACCACCGTAAGTTACCGCTCGCAAATCCGATCGAGTTGATCCATCGATTCGTATGAAATCGACCTTCTGCTTCGTGAGACACTTATGGATCGCATCAAGCATGCAATGATGATGAGCAAATACGATGAACTTTTTGTTTTCTTTTAACACTTGCTTCAAATAAGCACTGGAATGAAAAACGGAATCATTACTAAACGGTCATTCTATTTCAACCCAATGCCTTGCGCCTACCAAACAGCTGGCGCCTTTGCTTCCGCTGACATACTGTAGTACTTTAGCAGAATATCTTCTCGCTGACGACCCTTGCTTTGGCTGTAATCGTTGGCATAGCAACTCATGTCATCCTCGATACCGTCGTTGGTCCACATATACGAGGGATCAAGGATTACCGTCTCACGGTTTTTCTCGGTCAGCTCCGACATCACCTCGTCCTTCGTTCGGCGTACCATGAATTTACGCGCCAACAGTATGTTCAGCTCGGCAAGGTTCGATTGACCGCTGGCATCCCAACCGAAGCTACTCTGCTTGCCCGCACAGTATCGCGTGCTGTACTCCTTGAAGGTACAAAACCGACTATCGAGCATTTGTAGTTGAGTAAACAGTTCGACTGGTCGTGAAAGGGCCGGAGTGCCAGAAAGAAGAATGACGCGCCTCGCTTTCTTACTCAGCGCCATGGCAACGTTGGTGCACTTTGCTTTAAAATTCTTTAGCGTATGTGACTCGTCGAAGATCAACATACCGAAGCCACGATCTTGCAGTTTATCACCACATCGCTCCATTAGCGAGTAGCTCGAGATCAGCACACGGCAATCACCGATAAAGTCTTGTCCATTGTTCAACACCATTATGCGTTGAGCCGGAATGTGGGGCAACAGCTGCCGGAACTTCACTGCCCAGCTGTCACGGGTTGTGGCCGTAGTGCAGATCAGCAATGGCCAGTCCTGCTGGTAGAAATCCGCCACCGCGATCGCCTGATACGTTTTACCGAGACCCATTTCATCCGCTATCAGTGCTCGTCCACTTTTATCGATAGCAAAGGCGACACCCTCTTTCTGAAACTTCAGCAACGAACTGACGAGCGATGGATCGATGGCATTCAAACAAACGTGACTCGGTTTGGGCTTTGGTCCACTTGAAAATTCGCGCATCACGAACGACGGAATCGGACAAATGACGACATTCGGATTCAACGGTGTCAGCCGAGTCAGCAGCAGGCTGTAATCCTTCAGCTCAAATGACCATTTCTTTGAGGCAGGTTCTGTAAAGGAGAGAGATCGGGAGGGTTTTGTTAAAACTGCTGTGAAGTGGGATTAGAATCCAGTAACACTTGCCATAAGAACGGGATGGAATTTGTTTGAATTCTTCAATCATTTGCTCATGGTATCCATTCGTGTCCGCGATGAACCTTTCTTCCGATATCAGCGACAAAGCGCACGTAACGGTCCGCACGAAGATCGGCGCAATCTTCGATGGTGTGTTTTTCTGCGTTTGCGGTGGTCTGGCATACGGTGCAGCCGGTTTCCGTTGAGCTGGAATTTTTCCGATAGTGTTTCTATTTTCATTCTGTCCATAGAACGAGCCGACTCCGTGCACGGCATTATTGTTAGGTTTTGGGCCAGCTCCAGCAGCAACAGGAGTTTGTACACTTTTCAGCGCCGATGCAGTCGTCGGTTTGTTCGCGTTAGCGCTTTTGCGGGCGTTCAATCGTTCAATAGCTATGCGCCTTTTCTCCGCTATTTCCTCCGCTGTGCAGGACATTACGATTAGGCACGGAGGTCGCAATAACACGTAAAATATTTTAACAAAAGTTCCACAAAATTCTCCTTGCACAAACCATCACAAAATGCGCGTTAATTCTGACATGTTTTACTGAAGGGTTTTGACATGTTTTACTGAAGGGTTATGTTGACAGCTATAGGCCGGCCGATTTGCGCAATTTTTCCGAGCACTGCATTTTGTGGATTTTATAGAGTTTACCGCACCAGAAATGAATAAATTAGTGACCACACTTCTAAGAAGAGCTCCCGTTGCCTGGCGGACGACAAATAGCCATGCCTACAGCTACCGTAGCGACCTTGCTTTAGATACGATCTACCCGAACAGCAATCTTCGACTGTACACGCCAGCACCCCCACCGGTAAGCTAGAACAACAAAACTAGGTTCAATATCAATGTACCGAGTATTTGGTTACTTCCAGGCCAAACCCGACGGCTCGTTCAACGGATACATACCGATTAATAAGCTGAACATCACCTACAGTCGGAGCAGCGGTCCGGGAGGGCAAAACGTAAATACCGTCAGCACGAAGGTCGACATACGATTTCACCTAGAATCTGCATCCTGGTTACCGGAGGCCACTCGCAAACGACTGGCTGAACTGGTTAGTAGCAACAAGTACCCACCTTTTTATGTCGCACGCGAAAACTGTTTCTCTGCTTCCCTCAGCAAAAGGGGCGCATTACGAAGGACGGGTTCCTGGTGGTCAGGAGCGAGCTGACGCGGTCACAACAGATGAATACAGCGGATGCGATGGAAAGGCTACGCAGCTTCATACGCCAAGCAGAGCAACCTTTATCCGCGGAACCGTCACCCGAAACGGAAGAGATGTTGCGCCGCCGGCACGAGAAAGCAACCCGGGAACGTCTGGCGATAAAACGAAACCGATCGAACACCAAGGCTCAGCGTCAAGCGCCATTAGTGTAGAAACACGGGGATGAATCGTAAATACAGTTTAGAGTGTTGATTGTACTTCCATCCTTTCTTCTTCGCATCAAACGCGAATTCAGTTCGTATTTTGTCCTCAACGCATCAGCTGCCGTATGGTATCATTCGATGTCATTTCCGAAGGGTAGTGCACTGTTTACATTCTTGCCGTAGCTGGAAATTTGGGAGTTTTCCGCAACAAAATGCACAAATCCCGTGGTGGTGGTGGTGGTGGTCGCAGAAAACAAAATTTCCGCCAACAACGGCCTGATCGGGCGAATCGTCACTTGGCGGAAAAGCTCTCGGATTTAGCGGTGGAAAGCGACGACAGTTCCGACTCTGAACAGGAAAACGACGAGGAGGACCAATCGGGAGCGGAAACCAGCAGCGAAAATGAGTCGAGCGTAGAGCCGAAACAGAAGAACAAGTTCGACGTCGGCAAACCGGCCAAGTTCCCCGTGAGCATGTGGGATCTGAAACACTGTGATCCAAAGAAATGCTCAGGCCGGAAACTGGCCCGTCATGGGTTGATCAAAAACCTGCGACTAGGTCAAAAGTAAGCCACGAATGGCACGAATCGTAAAACAGCATTTAAACATGTTCACTCCTTCAATAGGTTTCCGGGTCTCGTGCTAACGCCTGTTGGAACCAACTGTGTAAGCCCTTTGGATAGAGAGATCATCAAATCGTCCGGGATTGCGGTTGTGGATTGCTCGTGGGCTAAGCTAGATGAAACACCCTTCCACAAAATGCGCTCACCAAATCCTCGTCTACTCCCTTTTCTAGTGGCCGCCAATCCCAGTATGTAGCGATCGTTCCAGCATGTGTCGATAGCCAGTCATTAACACATGTGTAACTTTCCGATTTGCAGTTAACTACGGGAAGCCGTGCAAACTGTCCTGCGTTGAAGCGATTGCTGCGACGATGTATATAACGGGATACAAGAAGGAAGCTTTGTGGTATCTCAATAAGTTTTCCTGGGGACACGCCTTCGTGGAGCTGAATGAGGAGTTGCTGGATATCTATGCGGGTTGCGCCAACAGCCAGGAGATTCTGGAAGCACAGAAAAAGTACCTGGAAACAGAATCTACCGAAGCCCAGCGAGATACCAGCTACCCCAGCAGTAAATCCTCCGACGAAACTGAAGAGTCCAGCGAAGAGTACGAAGCGGATCGCGAAAGCGATGAAACGACGCAGGGAAAGCAGGACAAAAAGCCGGAGCCATCGTCGCCTTGAAATGTTCGTAAATATAGAATTTGATAATCCGCTATAAAGATTTGTTCGTTTGTTTGAACTCGGAGCGTCAAATTTTCAACATAATTTGAAACATTCAACCCCGTCGTATAAATTTGTCACCCAGTTCTGGGAAAAAACAATCCCATTTTCGCGTTGTTGTGTTGTTGCGTGTGATCGTAAAGTGGTAAAATGGAAAAGGAACAAAATTGCGAGCCCCCGGAAGAGAAAGAACCAGAGGATTGTGCTTCGGTTCTGGCGAAGAAGCACGATCTGAGCCTCAACCTCGAGATGCCTTTGAAAGGAGCTGCTGGAGGACTTTTTGCCGATCAAACACCAACCCCAACCCGCCTGATTGGCAAATGCGAGGAGGTTGGGCTGTTCGAGGATCTGCAGAAAGTGAACCCCTTCGATGAAACGTTCCGACGGGCCGTCGAATCGCGTACCTCTGTTACTCCGTCCGAAGAGTTGGTGCCCACGGTTAGCGCTCTCGCTGTACCCAATCGCATCGCGGAAGGGGAAACCCTCCACACACCCCACATTTTTCCCAGCAACATCGACCGAACGGAACACTCCTTAAGCAATAACAATGGACAAGCTGATGGGCTGCAGGCTGGAACTGCTGTAAAGGCACAAAGATCCAAGAGTAAGCTTAGCCCATCGTCACGCTCAAAACTTCCGGCGGATGGGAGGCGTTTGCCAACGAAGAGCACTCCAGTGAAACGAAAAGCTCCCGCGCTGGTAGACATTCTGCCGAAACCATCTCCTTCGACACAAGTAGCACCAGTCGCGTGTGAGACGACGATTCCAGTCATCATCATTCCATCCACAACTGCCGCAGCCGAGCAGAATACACCAGTTTGCAGCGTTCCCCTGGCCGACATAAGTCCACTACAGGTCAAAGAGAAGCTGAAAGAACACCTGAAGAAACCTCGTAACAAGGGGCCTACAGCACGCCCAGCAGATAAGCGGTCAGAGGGCGGAACGAAACGAACCAGTAGTGACCGGCAAGCCGTCGGTATTTCGGCTCCAAAAGCCTCAAAGGAAGAGTTTCTCGAACCTACGGATTCCAAACCGGATGTTCTCAAGCAAGAACGGTGGAAGGCAGCTGCCAAACGTTATCGGTATGGACCACAAATTGGCAGTTGTTATCTTGAAGTTCATTTCAATTTTGCATCTCTCCCCTGCAGCATTCGACGAAAGGAAGACCAAGATAAACTGCAGCAGCGTAGTATGGAGCTGGAACAGGAAAACATTCGCCTTCGTACGGAACTGACCAAACTGCGGCACGCGCACCGTCACTGTTCCGTAACGCAGCAAATGAATCTTGCCGCTACGCTCGCACAGAGTAGCGCCGGTGGCGGACCGGCAATTTTGAACGCAACGGGTCCCAATCAGCAACCTTTCATTTTAACTTCACCACAGCAACGCCTTATCACATCGCACATTGTTAACAGCCACACGATGAACACTAAACCAATCCTAATCGTCATTGGGGCGGGTGCCGCGTCTGCCGAACAAGACGGAACATTACCTTCTTAGCAATACCCCGGTGCCGACTGGATTCGTCTGCGATATCACTATCATTTTAGTAGCTAGTGCTTTGAGTTAAGAGAGAAAGAGTTCGATATTAGATCGAATTAAAATATATTAATACAAAATGTTACCTACAGCCTTTCCGACTTGCAATAGCCTTTATGAAAAACCTCTATGTTGAAGAAGCGAAAACTTAAAGCCTAAGTATTTTGATATTAACACATCGATCTATAAAGTTGTAATCTTCCGCTTTGCCTACATTTTATGTGCCTTTTTGCGTGCAGCACTGTGCAATGCTTGCGCATGCCCATTTTCACCAGGACCGCATGTGCAGAACGTGGGTAGGCGATCGCAACCGATCTCAGCGTCTTGGAGCATGTTAGTGTTGTTTTCGCTCTCAAGCAGCGAACAGTGTGGCGCATTGTCAGAACTAGTCAGTTTGTACCCATTGACCTATCTAGAAGTGCAATTTCAAGCGGTACAGTTACACGGAATTTTAATAGATCTTTACGAGTTCAGTCGGTCAAGTTGAGTTGATCTACAAAGCGTGACCTGGAACATTAGAGTCACGGAATAGGTGTCGTATCGTAAAAGAAAAGGTGAGTGATATCGACAGCGAATAGTTTATATTGGGATGATTTACGGCTAGTAGCTGACTTGTTCGACCAGACGATGATACAACCAGAGCGTGTCAATTTTAGTCAATCAGCATTTGCGCTCCTATCGACACCTCTGGGTTTCAGACCAGCGCCAGCATTCCAACCTTTCTGTTTTGCAACACCCAGTCCTCACAATCTCCTAAACTGTAAACAGATCTCACAACCCCCCAAATGTAGCATTTGCTCGATCGAACCTATCGCAAACACCGCAAGGATGTCCCGCTAACGGTCAGTTCACCCGTTGCAAGGGCATTCAGTAGGAATGGGATAAACAGTGATCGGACTTAATGATGTGTTTATGTTCCGATCGCCATTCCACGAGCGCCTGTGTACGGGATTTGCCTTTCAACTTGAATGACCCTGCCTGAGGGCTGTCTGCAAGTCTGGGGGAATTCAACGACGCCATCTTCAGTATTCCAATCCATAATCAAAAGAGAGTCCAGTGCAAATCATTTTGACTTCAAAGAGGACAACACACTTTCTAAAAATTTCCGTAACGCCAAACAAAAGCGGGGAAAATGGTGCGTGACTGAGAGATATCAATGGTTTCTTACTCTCCACTTGCCGGCCGGTCGACGGCCGTTGGCGTCTCTCTCTAGAAAAGCCTTGAACTAATTTGCTTCGCCGTAAATACCATGCATGTCACATAATAAGAGTGATGGTTTAGCGACACAACGCCAACGTCTAGCCTTCCACGTTCATGCACAGTTGCATTCCAGCACAGAGTATATAGCCAACGGGTACAGACTATTCACACTACTAGCAGGGTAGTGAAGTGTTAGCATGCGATACAGTTCCTCTGCTAAGTGTTCACTTACGGGAGTGTTAATATCATAACTACCGCAAACCCACCGAGGGAATCGGCAGCTTATTTTCGGGATTTCGAGTGTCTCTGGCTTAAAACCGATGTCCGATTGGCACTGGTCATAGTTTTGACCACTTGGAAGCATACTTCTTCTACGGTACGGCCGCATGATTTCGCACGTCTACAAATTATTTATAGCACTCCGTTTTGGGGTAACAGCAGCAGCAGCAGCAGGAGCAGCAACACCAGCAAGCATTGATTGATGAGATCCAAATGGCCTCACAACAGCATTTAATAAATAATGTACCAGACGATCGTGGAAAAGTCACGTTTCGGATTTATCAAATTCACACTTTTGGAGCTTCTCGTTGTGGGATCAATCGTTCATATTTGAGCAGTCGCCACACATCTTGAGGATGTACCTAGGAACTTAAGAATGACCATCACAATTCAATTACTTATGTCGACTCTTCCGCAACATTATTTTATCATTACAGGAATTTATGAAAGATGACGATCGAACGAATCGATACGTTCTACGATCTGGATACCATCTACAGCACGATCGAACGGATGCTTCTACTCATACGGCAGCTGTCCGGCGTATCGCGATTAGGTGAAAATGGACGCTCGCTGTCCTTTGAGCTGCAGTGGATGAATGCGATCGACGAGCGCAAATATCAGATCGAAGAGCTGCGCAGCTCGGTCCAGTATCTGTTCGGTCAGTTTCGCAAAATCTATTTAGTCAACAAAGATCTCTATGCGCAGCTCAACAAACGGGGTGGCCGTGTGTTCGAGCTGGAAAAACAGATCGAGGCGCAGGGTGACAGTAAGTGTCTATACTTTTTGGCCGATGCAATCAAGTATGAGCCGGCTCTGTTGGCGATGCAGCGTGTGCTGGATCGTACAATGCGCGAAATCCGTATCTTTCGCAATCAGCGCAACCAGCACAAGCTGGAGCTTTGCATTGGGCACATCCGAGCCGAGAATCTCGATAAGGTGTACGATGAGTACTGTTCGTTCGAGAGTGGCCTCCAGCAGCTACCAGCGATCGTTGAGGCGGTGTTCGAACGGGACTTTCGAAACTTGATGAAAATTCTACTATTTCTCAGTGGCTATCGGAAGCTTAACAAGGTTAACTCTGCGGAAACGTTCGTGGCAGGTTGTGAGATCCTGGTACAACACCTTAAACACTGTGGAGCATTGCTACTAGAACAACCACAGTGTCTGTTGATTTATGGATTCGTAATCGACGCATTGCAGGAGCGTCCTGATAAATCGGTGGCCACACTGCAGGAGGATGTGTTTCGCGAGCGTTTAGAGCAAGTACGGAACGATCTCGTCGGTTGTGTCCAAAGAACGGTACGACTCATTCAAACTGATCCTCAACAAACAGCCCCCTTGGCGCGATTGTTTCACCATTTGGCGGACGAAATCCTGATCGAACTACTAAAATGCGCATACGAGGGCAATGTAAAAAATCTCAACAACATACTACAGTTCGTGTCGCATCTTTCTCGGATCGATCATGATATCATTAGCTACCGGGTGCTGTATGCACAGATGGAACACTATGATCATCTCTTCTGTCCGGAGATATTTCTGCTAGCGTATCGCATCAAACAAACGATGACGGCTCCAGGCTTTGCGTCCGCCAGTCTACGGGCAGATCTAGAACGTTTAAAAATCAATCTGCACCCGGTGATAGTGTCAATCCTATGGAAAACCGTTGCGGTATCACGATTTGAATCCCGTATCCTACTAAAGTTTGGCACAATCGGTAAAGAGGTAAGCTTCTCGCGCTACACAGCCGATAAAAACCGCATCGAGCTAGAGCCGCTTGAAGATGGGAATTGCTTTCGTATTCGAGGTATTGCAATCAATGGATACCTCGGTGAAAGTGGAACCGGACAACCAATCATTGCGCCCAAAAGTGAGAGTATATCGAATACGAAATTCCGCTGGAAGTTGATTCCAATCGAGGGTTGCGAATACTTTCGGATACAGAACTACGCCAGCGGTGCTATGCTGTACTCGCGAATCCCGAGCGAAGACCCAGAGTACGATTTCTACAACAGCCAAGAAACACTGCAGCTCACTGGTAACGAGCGACTGCTCAGTGATCAGAATAGCTATTGGAAGATAGAGGAGCATCCAAGGGGATCCCGCAGTGCTAGCAGCGATTCAGAATGTTGCATTCTATGACCAGCAGCAGCGTCGTGTACATCTATAACCAGTTCAATGGATTTTCCATCGGCTATCAGTCGGCTAATGACACGATTCTGACATCCCCCACAAAGCAGAACCGTGGACGCTTACGTACGCCGTAAGAGCAAAAACCGCGACTTGTACGGTATGGCAGATATGCAGCTGTACAAATAGTACCATTCCACCACCATTGAGTGAGCCCGGACAGCAAGCGCGAGCACCCTGCGTTCCTCCATTTGCAGGATGTGATTGTTTGCTCTATACTCAACGAGGTCCAGCGATACCCACCTGCATCAACACCACACCTACGCCAGGCCTCCATCCTTACTTTCCTTCTCAGTTCAACCGGTAGTGAATAAGGACCATAAATAACTCGTCCCATTGACTCGTGGTGCGTCGGTGCGTGCGGTAGAAAGGAAAGCGTAGCTCACCGAAGAACCGCCGGGAACCATTTGTTTTGATTGTTAACCATAATCGAGACCGGGTGTGAATGAATCAGCGAGAACGGTCCATTTCAATACCGACTTTCATTTAGCTATGGCTATAACATGCTGCCTGCATGATGTAAAGATCGTGTAGCGACAAATGTACCGTAAAGCGAGGCGAGGCGAGGCGAGACTACCCTTGGCTTAGCCATCCCAACGGAACGCAGTGTTGACCCGAGAGTCGAAAACATGATAGCCGTATTATATATTCTCTATGACGAAATCCGCCCAACCTTCGCTGCGAGCAGGTCCGATGTAGGCCCGGTCGAGGAGCGACCGCGGAACATTGTTTACGTTGGCTGTTAGCTGCGTGCCATACTTGCAATGCAACGATGACGATCTACCAGCATTATATCTATTACTCATCGAATTAGATCAAGATTACCTTGTGGGTGTGTTTTCGATTCGGTAGCCACACGTTACTCTTATACTGCCAAATGTATAGCATAGTACCACAGAATGTGACGTATAATCATTTCTTAAATGATTTATTTTTGGGCAAATAAATACGGTGAAATAAAAATGTTTCTCGTTCTCAATGTTCCCTATAGCAATATCGTCCGAAAAGAGGTGCATGAATGTTGTTATGGATACCTTCATATTTTAAACTGGGACAACGAGCATTAAAAAATTAGATGGAGGCGCATGGTTTGGCGATATACCATGCGCCTCCATCTAGTTTACGGTTGAATGTTCGTTTGGTTCGTAGTTTAGACTACTAGATGGCGCTCGTGGTCTTTAAATTTTCCAAAAGCTGGATGCTTGGTGAGCTTTCCTTTTCGTATACCCAACAACTTCTTCCGTCTTCCCCCATTCCTGCTTTTTTGCCGGAACTGATGATTGCCATTCCGAATGGAAAAACAAAGATAAACAAATCGAACGTTTACACTAGGCGCAAACGGAACCTACCTGCACAAAAAAATCGATTAAAACTGATTTACGATCACTTAATGTACATCATTCTTCTTCACGTATAAAGCTTCGAACCGAAAAAGGGGGTATTCGCTGACGGGGCAATCGCTTGAACTAATTTATGGTTAAACATCGTAAATCGCAGCATTGATCGATGGTCATCAAACCGCTAGGATCAAAGTAGACGTTTTTTGGGTTGTAATCTAGAAATAACGCCGGAGATACATTTATAATATGAGTTAAATCTAATGAAAAATACTTGTAACAATGATCACATCTTATTGCCACTGTAGACACGAAACGCTAGCAGATACTAAGGAGATGCCTGTCCTGTTGCATCTGACATATGATTGCAATATTGCCGACTATATGCACAAACACACTCATGGGTCGGTTCGAGTATCACACCACAATAACAAACATTCTTCACGAGCACAATTTCACGCTTATCCTAGTTTGTTTTCATTCTCATTCGGAGGGCCCTTCCTTTCTCACTACCCCAAGCTCTCGAACCGAACCATTCTCCGCAATTCGCTCTTTCTCTTATCAACCAATAAACTCTTTCTTACTCTCGGGAAACAGTGCCAAACCACTCCATCGTATCCTACTAGTGTGCGTTCGAAACTACGGGCCTAGGATTTCCGATGCTCTCACTAGCATTCGCTCAATGCGACCCTCTCTTCTTGGGACACAAGTGTCACAAGCTAAAATTCAATCTCCTTTGCATCACATCATTCTCACATCGCAAAGGCAGAAGGGTAGATGCGTCCGCGAGTAGGCGAAGTACGGTTAGACGAAATGAGACAGATAGAGGTTGAATGCATGCGCGAGAGGGTGCTCGTTTTGCCGTTTAGACGAGGTTGACTTGAGATTGCCACAAACAGAGTAACGAAATACGAAAATCTCCCAGTATCAATAGCTCTCATTGCCATTGGGGTGTCTGTGCTAAAGGACGGGCAGTGCGACAAAGTGTGCAAATGATGGAAAAGTATGCAATAACTGCGAAGGTTTAAGTTTTGTGTAATGGTGCAACATATAAGAGAGACCTCCAGTTGCTACTAGTGATATCTTGTAACGATTTATACACGAGAATGGCCCATCGTTGGCTCAGATAAATCGGACGAGCATTACAGCAATCCTTCTCCGTGGATATCCTTTTTGCATCGAAAAGTTAACTATGTCAAATAGCTGGATCAGTGTAAATAAGTAAATTGACGAAAAGTGGTACAATTTGAAACTTATATTAGTGTGTACTGTGTGCGATGTAGTGATTTATATTTTTAGCTCCATCGGAAGCGTCCAAAGGGTGCTACTCGAGCAGAGGAAAAAGTACCATCATCATTGTTGAACCCCACTTCGTTATCCTCACCTTCTATGCTCACTCTCAGTATCAATGGGCACGTTCGGAGAGATGCTTTGGTGAGAAATGCTCTCCAACAACGAACACGCAGCTTGACAGTTGACACCAGAAGCACAGACCGGGGAGCTCCATGATGTTAGGTGACCGGTAACGGAAATTCAGCGATCGAAGGCAGCTGGTGCTACGAAGCGCCGTGCTGTGGTGGTGCTGTGGCAAACTGTCATTGTCGCATTGCGGATGAGCATCATCCTGTAAGCCTTTCGTCCCGATGGTCGACCAAATATTAAAAACCGCTGGTATTCAAGTGGTACAACTTTACACACAGTTTGTTAAATGCCAAGCATTAAAGTGACTACTCTCACTGATACTTTTACCATATGGTATAGCATTAATTCCGATTTGATTATTAGTGTGCGAAAGCTTAAACACCAAACCACTATTTTTATTTCCAAAGGATGTGCATGTAGCATATTTTAATGAAGCATTTGTGCCCTTTGAGCAACAGTGAAGTGAAGATATTATAAGTGATTATTAGAAGAAATACGTATCGTATCGAACGAATTTGTGAAAAATTAGTATTCCGCTGAGTAGCAGCGTATAGTGATTTGCCATTTGTCACATAAGAACGATTTGGCCGCATCGCTCGTAGACGCAGAGACAGTGGAGCGCCTTGAAATCAATAAATGGTGCTCGAGTCCAGTGACCATATCGGGAGCCGATGGCACGGCTGCTTGCTAACTATGTATGACTAATCTTCGCGGGGAATCTGTCTGCAGATCGATGCCACGGCCGCCATCGTTACCACCTTGTACCTTGTCTACGACGCCAGTCAAAGGAGGAAAAACAGAAAACTTTGTAACCTCTCCTTGAGGTTGCGCTTCCTCTGTTCTTTGCACGTTTCCAGCTCTCTGGCGAGCTCTGCCTTTCTCTCTCCTTCTCTCATTCTCTACTCCAATACCAATACTTATATTCCGGCACGTGCTCTTATGCCACTAAAGTACTCTCTTCGCGACAACCACTACCAGCTGTACCACCGTCAAAACTACTGACATCAGCCGGCCTTAGTTGTGGTAGCAGTTTGTGGTGCCCGAGTTTCTTTCGGTCCGGAAATCAGGAGCTTCAGCAGAGCTTCATTGTTAGAACGTGTTTTCAGATTGCGTAGCAGAATCCTCGCGACAACGTTGTTATTAGAATAGAATTTTGAAACAAAATCCCGTTCGAAATGGATCGAAAACAGTGGTTGTTACTTCCCTTAGGTAAACACATGTTCTAGTTCTTAAATTCTATCTATACCAGAAAGTGCTACATTTTCCATTATACAAACATTTTTATCACACATTTCACTGTAATCTTACTTCCTCGTATGATAAAGACTCTAAAGTTGAATTAAAAAAGATCTGATCTCCTTTTAACAATCACTTTATCGGTTATTATAATCATATTTTAAGTAACGCGCTTAATTAAACTGAAGACTTATGTTTTTCAAATTCGCTTCATATGCCGTTGTATTCTTTTTCACCTTTTTGCCAAAAAAAGTATTACTGATTTCGTGTGTTCAGTTTGGTTCCGCGGACAATTGTTTTCCATGTAAGTTAGCGTTAGGGTTATCTGATTTTTCGTCAAAATATGTGCTTGGCTTACTTCCGTTCCCTGTTGTTTACGTTGTTTAAATAATGTTTGTTGAATATGCGTCTTTTTTATGCGTTCGTATGTAGTATTTCTGCTTCTGTTGAATTCGTTAACATTTTCTTGTCTTTAAAGGGATGAAGTAATTTGCTTTATTCATTAGCAATATCCAGAGATCATTGACCATCTTTGAATGTCGTCGCGAATATGTGTAAACCATTAACTAACAGAGATTTGAACTATCTTCCTCTCTCTCTTTCTTTCTCTCTCTCTCTCTCTCTCTCTCTATCTCTCTTTTTCTCCTCCTCTCTGTCTCTCTCTGTCTCTCTCTCTCTCTCTCTCTCTCTCTCTCTCTTTCTCTCTGTCTCTTTTGTCTCCTTCTACATAACACGCATGCAACATTCATAATAAACACATCAAATCTTTAATCTCCGATGGAATGGCGGACAAACCGTATTGTGCAAACTTACAAATGAAATCTATTTCGCTCGTTCCCTGCATTCCTTCCTGCCCGATGTTGAACTACGATAACGTGTAACCTGAAATTGTAAACAATAACCAATTGTACAGCTTTTGTAGCAGTGTTTTGGTTTTGGATCCCACAGGTTTCCGCTGAATGCCAGAGTAAGCTAAACTCATATTTGGACTTTCTATTCTTTACAATAATCCTTCAGCATAACGTTTAGTTAAAAATTGTGCGCTGAAAAGCTTTATTATACTTCTTTAATCTATCTTCTGTGCAGTAGACCTTGAATATTGAGAATTACTTTAATCTTTTGTACAACTAAATGTACTCAATGTTCCTTTTATAAATATATTGTTATCTATTTGTCATTTAATTACAACATTACTTTTCTTGTTGTTCGTTTATGATACTTTACCTGCGATTAAATCGCTACGCTTCGCTGGACACTAGTCCACTGAAAGAATATCAGGTTGTTCATTTTGAACTGCGCCTGGTACCAAAGGGAAAAAATGCTAAAACATATTGTACCGCGAATGCACTGTTTATTTCATTTTTTCTCGCTACTTGCATCCTTCGACGCCCATCCTCCATTGAAGTATGATAGACGTGTCGAACATGGGAAATACTTCACATGCTGTTTGTAGCGATCGTGCGCTTCCGTTTGCGCTACGGCCTAGAGCTATTATTCAATTTTACCGCCGATTCAACGTCGATCTTCCATCTCGCAATTCATTTCATTCCTCTATGCGATCGAGGCGCTAGTTATTCGTTTATTTATTGCTTTGAATTTTGTTTATAAAATGTTCCGGCCACCCCGCCACCCTTCTCGTGCGAGCTGGATTCGTTTGCTATGGAAAGGCCATTGTTTATAATCAATCTTTCGTACCACGTTCGGTATTGAAGCATAGCGCTTACGATACTGTAAACCCTTGATCGGTGTATCGATGGATTGAAAATCATCCGGTTCTATCGGAAGAGGATCGATTTTGAAGTGAGTGAAGCCTATAAGAGCCAATGCCGTAAATCGTACGCGATACTACAAGATGGCAAGTGGTTCGAGTATTTTTGGTTTATAAAAGCTATGAGCATATAATATTAACAAGCGTATGCTAGTCGTTATGAGTTTTTGTATGATCTAGTTATTTTTCCTAATCAATATTATTGCAAAAGCCTCGGTACGATGTGATGTTACTGTTTTGCTTAAAAGGTGTTACTTGCATGTTCGCAATGTTGCTAACCAATTTTGAATCAATATCTATTTGACCTACTTTCTACACTTTTAAAATGCTAAATTCAAGCACGCTCGATCTACTGCTACGAGTGCGACAGCTGGACAGATGCTCGCTGCAAGGACCCATTTAACTACACCGCTCTACCCCGGGATCAACCGCCTCTAATGACCTGCAATGGCTGTTGTGTGAAAATGGTGCGCCACTCTAGAACACGTAAGTGCCAATCGTTAGGAGGAAAGTCAAGAGAATTGGCTCGAGCAAAACCTCCAAGTGATATCTCAAGTATGTGGCAAGATTTGCCTTTCACATCAGTTCTATCCTTGAACTTAGTGATGCGTGAGCTGAAGAAGGAAAGTGATCTTCTGTTTTAGCTCACGCAAAATTATGTTAGTTTGGTAGTTTTTGTCATCGATTTTCTTCGTATGAGACTTATACAATCTATAGTATTTATACAAGCCTAACGGCAAACCACACTAGCAAACAAACAAAGGTATTAACATTGATATTTTCTCTTTTCTCTTTTCCCATTCTCTTCTTCTCTTGTGCTGTTTCCTTTTATACTTCATTTTACTTTCTGAAAACTCTTTTTACTATCTCATTACACATTTGCAAATTCAACTCTTACTGCAACTTGTTACATTTTCCCTTGATTTTTCTATATCTACATCTACTATCTCTTGTTACTGCCGTTAAATGCCACGATTTTGCCAAATCGCAAATGAATCAAATGCTACGCAAACGCCACAACCCACGAAATACGCCAACTCCCACGAATGCACTGACACACATATCTCGGATTCACATTCACACAAACCTGAACAACGAAACAAAAACAAAAAATGAATAAATACCATTTACCACGATGTGTCGTCCACCGTCCGGATCGTCTGGAACTGTATCCTACGTGAACTTCACTTACATTTTTGAACCATTCGTTTATGGTGCCGTACATGGGTCACCGAATAACGAATGCCTTGCTCTTGAACTTCCATTTTCTACCGGTATGTGCCGGTACCGTACCTTCAATGGGTATACGGAATGGATCGCATATTACGTTGATCCGGCACATGTGTGTTTGCTTACGCCAACGGCGTTTCAAACAACAATTCCCTCGTCCTCGATCGCGATCACACACTTACGCTGCTGTGACACGTTGTGCCAACTGGGTTGCCATTATGTTTGCGCAACGTGATCAATGCAGCTTACGAGGTCGTGAGACGAATGTGCACATCACAGTTACAGATTAATCTGTTCATGGTAGATCATGTGTGTATGATGGAAAGTTCTGGCAATGGTCATATGTGTTTCTGTGAGGAAGATATGTGTAACTCCAGCCCAAGCTTGCACTCCGCAGACCACCGCTGGCTGAATATGCACGCGTGCATCGGTAGCGCGCTCGCCGTTTATTTGTTACAGCTAGTGCAAAGAGTCTTTCGGTAAGCCTTCCGCAAACTGCACACTACACTAATGCAGCCCATGGAATATTTTCGGTTTCTCGAGCTGATTGGTCTATTTGCCTCCTACCCCTTACCGATTTCAAAAACCCTACCGGTCAAGTAAATCATTCTCCCTCTATCCTTATTCCCTCCATCGTAAAATCGTATTCCTATTCCGTATTCCTATCGGTAACAGTAGTCCATAAGCGAGGAGCTATTTCACGGATTTACATATGACTGCGGTTTGCGGATCAAATCGAAGGACTCTTCTACCGATCGCTATCAATTCGTAGTTTCGACGCGTTCGTTCTTATTTAAGCTTTCAACGCTCAACCATTTTTCCGTTTATGTTTCGCTCCTCCCGATCAGTTCGATCAGTTCAAGTTCGGATAACTAGTCATCCAATGTAGTCACACAGTATAAACGCACACACACATACATACTCAATTGCACACCTTCTGAAACGAAGCAAATACATCATGCGAATCAATATCCGGTCGTCTCGGACAATGGACGGAAATAAAATACGTGTATAGGCACGCGTCATTACGAATCGTTCAAACGCACTCCCAAAGGTCATACTCACGATGCAGCTTGATCCATGATCAATTCACCATTCTCATGTATCTTAGATAGAGAACGAAAGCAAGCTACTCCTTGCAGCAATACTCATGTGCTCGACGCGTTGCGACCCTCTCGTATAATAGCGCGAATGAAGGGGCATCGGCAAGATGCACTCACTAACCTCTCAATCACGAGCTCAATGGTAGCAAACATTTAGTTTCAATTCCCGTTCTACTAGTCCTTTCACTTCACAATTGATCCCTCCTGATTCCCTACTGAGTCTATCCATTTTTCATCGTTCATGATTTCTTTAGTAAATGCGTTAGTTACACAACTGAACTTTTTTATCTTTCATTTCCTTAAGCTTCGATGTTCTATTCAGTAGTGTTAAGTAGCTATTTTGCATCTGAAAAGTTTTATGATAAATATTATATTTTCCATATGAAAAAGATTTGAAGATCTTTTTTTTTTGTTCTTTACCTTTTATATATTATTTGTTTTAGTTTGAGCTCATTTTTGATTACATTTGGAATACAATTAATTTTGTCCATGCCCAATAGGATGTAAGGTGCCCGAAATACTGCATGGCAATTTTATAAAAACTTTCCCAGAGTTCAAGTACAATTAGCTCTTGCTTATATTACTTGAGAACATATGCATAATTGTATTTTTCCCACACCAGGTTAACCATGCACCATTTCACATTTACCTCCTATTTTCCTTTCATCTCAAAACTATTGTTATGTGAATAGCACACACCTAAATTACACCGTTGTTCGGAAAGCAATAATATTTTCTGATTATACTAGCTGACCATACGTATACTATAAATGAATGATTGAATTTTTATTAAAGTTTAATCAATGATACTTTGAATGGCAGCATAACGCAAACATATTTTAACGGTTACATACTAACGTGAAGTTGTGTTATTTTAAAGCATAAATTCCATTGCACCCGCGTCTTTCATCTTTGAATAGTTTAATCGAATTGAAAATAAAGTAAATGATAACGAAAAACAGATTCCTAGTTGAGTCTATTCTAAATAGTATGCCAACCGGGGATACCAGTGGTCATACATTAACATTTAAAAAAATGGTACAGTTTATAATTTCCAATCTGAGATCTATTGCACCGCACAACTCTCACTGCAACATGTATAGATTTCCATGTACATATATGGATTTTTTTGTCAATAACTCTATCTTTTACAATTTATTAAATTGACCTAACACAATAATTGCTTACTGCATGATTAGACATCATTTAATGACATTAGTGGGACTTCTTGTCTTTTACATTTCGTTCATTATCTACTTTGAACCACACATTCTGTAAGTTTTTTTGTTATGAGTGTGGAAAATGTTTTGAAACAATTACACAGATACTATTAGACTAACAAAATTGATAAACAAAGGCTTAAGAAATTGGGCTATGCTTTTAGAACTGAGACAGGTTAGAATTGCAATTTATTTGGTTTTTATTTTAAATGCGGCTTTATGGTTTCTTTTTCATTTCTGTTGATTACACTTGGTTTATTTATTAATCCCTTCGCCTATCAAGAACCTTAGCTAGACTTAGATATATAAACCAAATATACCCTCACCTAAAATTCACTTTTATAGATAACGCATCCATCCAACTTACTACATCTGCTACACCTAGAAGCTACCTAGAAAATCGTTCATTCGTTTTTTCCTGCAAATTGTAGACAGTTTTTGATACGAAAGCATAGCAATTTTTTACAGAGCGTTGCGACGAGATTTATATTTGCGAGAGTAATGATGTGACCCTAGTGGATGCAAATATCGATGCAAGAAATAGCGATCCCCATAGATAGCTACCAATTAAACATACGAAAACAATGTAATTATACATATATACACAAACATAACACGCGACACGTCTACACGTTTGCTTGCAAATATGTGGCTCATAACAATTGAAACAATCTGTATCAAAAGAAAGATTATAAATGCCACTAGTAGTGGTATGCACAGTTAAACAATACAAGAGACCTTCTTTCATCTCCAGTCTTTTCAATCATTTTCGAGGGTGTATGAAGTATCTCTTTATCGTTCATGTTTACATTTTATATTGCAATACTAATATACGACTCTACTTCTCTACTCTGACTGTGCGAAGCATAAGAAAACTCATACACGAATTTAACGAAAATTGAGAAGCATTAGCAATGGCTCATTGTAAAACTTTTCGAATAGTCCAAGATTCTCCAATCTATGTTATGCTACTTCTGGTAGTGCTTGTCAAATAGGATTGTACAATACACAAATCAAATGACATATTTTTTAAAAAATGATTTATTAATTCCACAAATGCTAACATTTGTATTGGAAGGTAATGTATCCTATGAAAAGAGACGATATATTAAAACGTGGCACAGCAATTTGTGTGATGGTACCAAATTGAGGATTTCAATAATCTTAAATGATCTCTCTTTCTTCACTGGGAGGTTTTCAAATGAAAGTTCATAATATCAGCCAACACCGATAAACTAGCCGTCCAAAAAGGGAATTTATACTTCGTTTCTCAAGAAAAAAATTAAAAGACGCAGGGAATTCTTTCTAGCTGCTCAAAAAAGTCTGCAATTGGTTGTCTTTTTTTGCCACCCTCAACGGAGTACAGAGAATTAAATATTTACCGATTCTACAATTTATTCATTGAGCCTCACCTAGGCTGTAATCTCAACAACCTCACTCGAACTCCCATACTTTAATCGGAATCTCGATGGTGTAAGCGTTAGCAATCAATGTTTCGAATAATTCAGTGGCGACCTTATCAAATCATTGATTTTTTCTATCCGTTTCACTAATTTGGGAGACAGTTTCAGACTCAAAACCAACACTACAGCTCCCCGATGCTCGTCTCATGAATCTCAACTACATGCAATACTTGTACAGTGTAAAACAACTAGACCAAAAGAATGTATTTTTCTACTGCTGCTCAATTGACTTACTAAAATGAAATGAAAAAATATAAACACACGCACACACACACTATCATAACGAATAACGAAACACACGATCCCTAGTACGATAATGTAACGGTGCTGTTAGATGGTAGACAGCATATTGACCAAGAAATGTTGAGCATTTTTTACGAGACTCCATCGAAGGCTCAGTCTTGAATGACGAGTTTTGTATCAAAATTGAGTAAGGTTGAAGCAGAACGTCACAAAAACCGAGAGTGAATATACAATAGGTCCTTAAACGATATTCCTTGACTAAGATTTTTCAATGTGATATTGATCACAAATGCATATAGAAGAAAGGGAATGTAAACGATTATTTTAATTTCATAAACACTATTCCGTCGCCGTTCTATAAAAAGGGAACATACCGCTGAAAATGATCCGATTGCTATTTATCCATTCTAATCCAGGTAGTGCGCTCGGTCCGTCGACTATTGCGATCGGTCGGAAAGCAAGTATCGTCTCGTTATGGTCCTCAAGTTCTTAGCTTTCTTTTAATTGTGTATCGGATACTTAATCATAGCTAGTACGTCATTCAATGTTCTAGAGAAAGAAAAGAGAGAGACGGAGATTGAGAGTGAGAGCTGGAGATTGAACGAATTGTGAATCGATTTACAAGTTATACAATTTTGTGAACGTTTTTGGTATCATTTACTGAGCATACATTAGGAGGTAATGTTAATGGTTGTTCGATGGCTTCATAAAAAGATAAAATGATTACAACATTGCATACGATAGTTACTTCCTTTGTATTACTAATCAATTGATAGAATCGATTAACTAATATTTGAAGAAAACCGTTCCATACCAATTTGGAAAAGGTTTGCCGTTGCGTGAAGAATATTTTTTCATAACAAAAAGTATAAAGTCTGGCGCGATGCATACAACCGAATCAAAGAACGGTAAGAAATTACCGATGATCAAATACGCAATTATGGTGGTCTATCTACACACCAGTTGAATAAGAACCGCTGCGAAAAGTCAGAAAAGGAATCGCTAATACGAATCTAGCCTATGAATCATAATAAATGCATCATGGCAATGTTTCAACCCTGGCATGAACACATAAGTAAAATTGATTTTCGTGTTTTGATTACCCTAGTAAGATTCCGCGATGTTGTTCGATCCTTCAGTCGAACTTTTGTTAGTCGTCGTCTCTTGCACCGGTCATTCAATGTCTTTTCGTAGCACAACAATAAATAAGCATAACACAACACTTTTTCATACACCCAAAACATCCCGTTTGCCTCTTTCACAAAAACACGAACACACAATGTACTTCACAAGCCTTCCCACATGTTCAAATGTGACTCTATTACGTTCAAGCTTTAAGACAAGTCTAACTAATCCCGAGCTTCCCATAGATCAGCGATCCGTTTAGTAATCGACGAAAGATGTTAATGAATTTCGCACATAGCTTACACAACTTTACGCTACATCGTTAATAAGAAAAAAATACAAATTGCAAAATCTATTTGCTGCTGAACAATGCCTGTCCATTTTAAGAGATCCATCCTAACAGAAACGTTATAAAACATTTTACCCCAAAACTCGATCAGCTCAATCGCAACAGAGAGATTTACCGAATGAAAACTCTGAGAGCTAAATCTGTTGAAATATTGCATGCCTTTCGAGATCATGTCGAACTGTCATTTAGCGTTTTGCTCCCGCTATGCCCGATTATAAATTGATTTATACATATCAAGAGCTTTATTCTTTTACGCTGTGTTTTCTTGATCCGTATAGCTGTGACGTGTTGCTCGTCAAATTGCACCATCGCTTAAATGCTTCTTCTACAAATAATTTCGTTTTGCGTGTATACATGTTTGCTTATTTCCCAAGTATAACTTAATTTAGGCTCGATTGATTCATCTTTGTATGGTTAAATAATGGTATGTGCTGTAAGTTACCTGTCATTCTTGATAACTTCTTTCCATTGAGTAGAGTTGCAACCGGTTTGTGTAGATTAGATCAATCCAATACCCATATCATCATTCTCGAAACCTATATCATTCTTGAAGAAATCCATTTCCTCCCGATCATAGTTTCCACAGAATCAATGTAAAGTCTCGATGTTCACAAGGATGTTCGTGTTGAACACAGAATTGTGTATTAAACATTATTCCTGTGTTTTGAAACATTTGCTACCATTGATGTTCTTGTGTGTGAGTGTATGTCTGTGTAAGTGATTATAAGTCCTTTTCTCCAAAAAGTTCTGTTTTCTATAAGAATACTGGTATTCAATTCTCTACGCTACATACCCTGTCTTCTGCATACCCTGCTGTCTTACACACTGGTTTCGCAGAATATCTGTCCACGTCAAAGTGTATAACTCTAACTTAAAACTTTTGTACCGTAATGAGTCCATTGATCGGATATCAACTTCTTCCTTACTGTGCCTTCTACTCTCAAAAATGTTCCCAAACCGCTCACATGCTTTAATTAAAAAGTTGGCGAATCGGACCAAAAATTGTCCGTTTTTAAGATTAAGATTACTTGTATGGATTAATAGAATATAGTGACATCTGGTTTTCTATAATGAGACTTGGTATGGTCCGTAATTACACTGATGAAGAATTACGTCAGTCTACTAATGAAAGCTGAATTAAATTTCATACGCAATTCCATCAGGTTTTTGAATTTTATTGCAAACTTTCCTTTAATTTTAAACCTGTCAAATGGAAAGCTGCCAGGCACCTCCATCTAATATTATTTGCATGCGCCTCCATCGCAGATAAAGCAATGCGAAATGGAGCTGTTACACACTACTTACTTCCCTTCACACGGTACGTAAAGATCAAATTGGATACAAATTGGAGAACTCTTATGAACACAAGTCAGCTCATGCGAGACTGCGTTTGGTCCTATTAACTCATCTAGCAACCCAAACACCGTCTAGCTGTAATATATAAGTAAAAGCAGCATAATCCGACATCCTCCATGGTATCTTATGGGAACATGAGCTATGAACGATCGAACTGAAAGGGGACTTGAAACGTGACATCTTCTGCCTTCTTTTGAGTTTTCATTTTCTCCGTGAACTGCGATGGTATAACCTAATAAATGAGGGTACACATTCTTTCTTCATCAACGAGCTATGTATGCTTGAAATACAAAGCAGGCTCGTGGACTGGAAAGGTGTATTCGCATGTACCGAATCTGCAGCTGCAGTTACATATTCGATTGCAATAGATAAGATCTGACTAAAGTACGCAGCTGTTGGAATCTGGAAACTAGCTGCATATGTTGGAAAGTGATTGTGATAAAATGGATGGAGAAGCGATATCAACTGTTTGCTGTTGATATTATACCGATTGTATGCAGTTTAACATTTGTGAAATCCATCCTTTAACAACTAATGTAGGGTAAATATTTAAAACCGCAGAAGATTTAAATCGCACCATTTTCCAGAGTCCAAATGTTGTCGATATTCCTGTGCTTCCAATGCGATCAACATTCAGAAATTGTAGCATACGTGGCACGCAGATTCGATTCACGGATAGTATGCGCTTTCCACCGGCTCACATATGAATCCAATGCCATGATATTTTTCACATAGACTCAAGAACGACCATCATCCTTAACGATAGCCCGGAAAATCCACTATTTTTACAAACTGTTGCAGTCACCGATGCAAAAAATGTTAGAGCTGATACGTTCTGGTACCAGGAACGATCATTCTACCAAACATTTTATAGAGTTCAAACATGTTCAAAATGAATGAATACAACATGTACAATATGTTCTGTTATGCAGCACGATCGGCAAACGAAAAGTTAAATAAATAAAAAAAACTAAGACAACGCAGGTAGACATTTTGTTAGAAAATGATAAATAGAAAGCTCATTGCTAAGCCTGGTTGAATTTCAACAACCCGTTTATGTTTCAACAACCAACCCAAACATCTGTACGGGTTGGATCAGCCATAACAAGCATACTCAAGATAGTATCGTCTTTGAGCGTCAAGGTAAATCAATGTATTCATTAGGTCAATTGGTTAATTCAGTCAATTTCTCTAAACACGTGATGTTGTTTGAAGCGGTTTCTAAATAGCTGCATTAAAGAAGCATTGACGTCGGGTTTATTGTTATGCGCTTATGTTACGCTATAAACAAATAGAAACATTAGAAGCCAATGTATCTCTGTATTTTATTTCTTACTATTGACTGCTCAAAAGAAATTCGTTTGTACATAGAATCTAGATAAACCAGCCCTGAACGTATTTGCTTTTGAAAGGGAAGACCCTATTTTCATTTTTTGTGAACAAGTACGTTGCACTAACAACGCGTGCTACTAGATGTCACAGATGTGTTAACGAACGTTTTACAATGACTGAGTTAAACAATTCTTCAAGGTTTCTTTCGCAAAGAGCATATGATGCTCTTCCCGTGTGAAGTTAATCCCGTGCGCCGATTCGTAACGCACCTCTAGTTATTATCAACCAAAGGTAGTTTAGAATAACGACATTTTTATCAATTAAATTATGATTAAATAAAGAATCCCAATCAACTTGATTCACTTTCCCAGAAAAACGATTAAGGGTCAGTGATAAGAAAGCTAAGGAAAGGAAAACGAATAAACAAAATATAGGGTATGGAAAGCATAGGATCTAGGAAATGATACTCGCAAACGATAAGGCAAACACGAGTGCAGCTTGTTGTAGATTGTTATAATCAGTCTCTAAGACACGTTTCTTCGTCATCTTATCAATCGATGGGAGTCATATTTTGCCCATTTTATAATCTCCTAGTCGTAAAGCATAATCAACAACCAACCAATTGAAATGGTGCAACAATATGCGAATGAAAAACAGTTGTGTACCCTGCAATTTGGGAATTCTAAAAACAAGCTTTTACGAGATGACGATTACAAGCTAAAAAAGCAGAATAGGGAACGAGTCCAAAATTCAGCGTTAACCAGCACTTTAGCAGCTCAGAACCCAAAAATAAAAGATTACGCGGAACCATCACTATTCTATCCTCAGTC
>NC_064874.1:86341901-86346901 GCF_943734745.1 Anopheles darlingi
GCTCCTCGTGCACCTCCACCAACCCGCTCAACATAAGTGGAGGCCGGTCCGGGCAAGGGCGCTTTGGTGTCGATGGTCGTTCGCTAGAAGCGACACGACGGCTCAATCTCAGCCTAGACGAAAACATAACCCGCGAGAAGGTGTATTCAACGGCCAAGGCAAACCAAGTGCAAAAGGTACACCAAAGTCTAGACGAAGCAAAGATCGCGCTCGTGAAACAGCGCAAGATCGTACGCAGCGTAGGCGACGATGATAACATTCAGGAAGTAATACCATCGACCGATCCCAACTATGGGGACACGGCATCCGAAGATAACGTAACGGACGTGGAGGACAGTGTATTCCATTCCCCTCAGCATCAAGCAAAACTAAACTCCTGCAATAACAATCCATTCATTAGTGATTCGATAGAGAACGTTTGTAACGCACCAGCAAAGCCAGAACCAGCCACGGAAGAGTGTGAAGCTGGCATGGCGGAAGCAAAGGAACTTGCGACAGTACCACAGGAGGAATCGCTAGACGGATCAACGCCAACCACTAACAATAGTAGCGCAGCAAGCAGCGTACGGAACTCACCGGTAATCGGTCGCAGTAGAAGCCTTTTTTCGACATCTGCTACCGGAAAACTGATTGCTCGCCAACTAAGCCAACAAAAGAAGCATTTCACGTCGACTACCCCTTCGACAGGCTCGACTACTGGTCATTTCCATGACCTTAAAGAGAAGCTGGCCGCAGGACGAAAAGGAATCTTCGCTTCGCTCGATAAATCCGCCGGCTCTGGGACCGGCGTTGATCCAGCGCTCAGCAGTGATGCGGCGAATGGCGTACGCTCATCGAACGAAGTTGAACGAGCAAAACCAAAGTTGGTGAAAAACTTCAATGAGTTCCTCAATTTTGCGGCAATCAATAAAAGCCGTATCAGCGATCGACTAGCCACTAAAAAACTACTAGCAAACGTGCATCACACTTCCTCAGCCAACAGTGTTGGAGGGCAATCGTCGCTCGATTCGACATCAGCTAGCAGTCTCGGTGTATCGCAGGACGAATCGACGGAAACGATCGAGTACAACGAACTGAAGCCGAAACCCGTGATCAAGCTGACGAAATCATCGTTCGATGATTCGGATTCCTCGGCAACCAGCGTTGGTGTTGGTGGTGTTGATTCGATGGCAACCACGACAGCTCTTTCACGATCAAGCGATAATAGCAGCTTCATCGTGGACGATAGTTCCGCCTCTGTTTCACCCATTCACCAGCGCGTGGCAATCGATCGGCCAGAGAAGTTAACTTTAGCCGAAGGGACAGCGATTGTAGCGGCTCCTGGAGACGGTAGTAGTCCCGATGATTCGCAAGAGTATTTCCCAATGACGACATCAATGACGCGTGAATTGCGACTTGAGCTGGAAAACCTCGATCGCCACGTGTTTGGCAGCGAGTTTCACACGAAACAGCAACGTCAGCTTTATACGCTCAGCAGCTGTCCCGACCTGGAAACACCGCCAGAAAGTGAGCCAGCTCTTCCAGTAGCTCATCACGATCCTTCAGCAATTGCGTACAGTAAACTCCAGGACACGGTTACTAGCACGTCCACGTTGTGCGTCGATGTAGCATCGAGCATGGAGATTCAATCGATCGATGAAATCTGTGATCGCACTTCATCACCCGAACCGGTTGTCGTGCGATACCGCGAGAAACCCGGTCGACGAAGAGACGTGACCGTGGGCAGTAGCATTGCTGGTGACCAACGTGATAGCAAGCGTGTCAGCACCACGAGTACGAATGTCAGCAGTGATGTGTTTGTATGGGAGAATCCGCTTCATCAGTGTGACGATGAGAGTCCAATGTCGGTGGGAACCACGGGTGGATTGGGAACGGCCGGAGAACTTACTCAAATCCCTCAGCAACAGCAGCAGCAGCAAAGGACCGCCACTACACCGGACGAACATCCTGAGCTCGAGTACGACGGTGAAATCATTGAGGAGACAACACTCGGCAAGAAGTCCGTTACACCGATACGATTGGTGCGCAAGAATGGTGATCGTTCGGTGCCAAACTCAAATCGCAACTCGATGATTTTGCCCGATTCGTCCGATTCGTCGGACGATTCTCCTCTTGCCAGATCACCGGCAGCCGTTAAGTTTAAATTTCATCCCAACAATCCCTTCTTCGACGCCACAACGAATGCACTAGACAATCGGCCACCTCAAAACAGCACGTTGGTGCTAACACGTGATCCGGATCTCATTGCGACCGATGGTGTTCTCCTCGAGCAGGCAACCGAAGCATCGGCTGGAAGTGGTATTGATGGTGGTTCACTGGATCAGCACATGCCTAATGATGGATTAACGTCTGTCGAACCACAGGTAGCGAACGCTGTACTAGAATCACCAGCAACCACGATAGTAGAAAGCACTGCACAACCACCAATCGTTCCTCAACCATCACTACCACTGCAATCAGCACCGGGGATTAGCCTGTCGCCGACGGTTGCCATGAAGATTGCCGGTGTGATTCCACCTCCACTCGAATTTGGTGGCGGCAATCCCTTTCTGATGTTTCTCTGCCTCACGATACTACTGCAGCACCGGGATTACATTATGAAAACCGGCATGGACTACAACGAGATGGCAATGCACTTTGACAAGATGGTTCGAAAGCACAACGTAACACGCGTTCTCAATCAGGCTCGCCAGATGTACGCCGAATATCGGCGACTTTACCAACAGCAACGAATGCAACAACAGCAACTTCAACAGAATGCATCCCCCGGAGGTGGTAGGGCGTCCCTATCGATGACCAGTAGCTATCACGGGATGCAAAACGTTGGACTCCGAAGTGTTGGGATGGATTCGTTTAGTCGGAAGGCATCCGCTCCGGAGGTAAGCTCCGCTCGACGTAATACCGGTGGCGATCTTACGCTCGTAACGTAGTCCAAGAACAAGTAGCAGCAGGTTAGTATGATTACTTTCTTTTTTACTTTTCGCTATGTTCCTTCACATTTTTGTTTGATTAATCAAAACATATTTTCAATGAGATTTTTTTAATAATGTAAGTTACTGTAAGTGTAACCATGTCTGCCCCAGGTGATTATGTACGTGATCACCTTTTAAACAATCTGTGATGATGTGTACGACAACGGGCGCACAGGTCCTTTGTTTTCCTTCGTATATCGTACGAATTGTTCCAGATCCTTTGTTTGGGGCATTTCGATTCCATAGAACAAGACGGCAAAAGGCATTAATGATTTACGTCGAACAGCATGGAAGGTAGAGGGAATAATGTGTATCGTGATATTTACGGTTAATACAGTAGCAATTAATTTCGGCATAGTAGGTCCTTTCGGAAGCCCTTTTTAGAGTAAAATTACGATAAAAAATTACTCCATCACACCGGTGCCACCGTATACTGGCTAACGTTTTGCGAGTTGTTCTAGCACACCACCTTTCTCTCTATCTTGCTCAGCTGCTTGCTTACCTAGCCGCTACATTTATCCACCGAGATCAACACAAACATCGTCGTTGCAGTATACAGGCACGTTGACAAGAATGCTAGCATACCAAAAGAAAAGATTACAAAATAATAGAACCATATAGCAAACTCAAAAGCAAGAGCCGAATTATATCCGCTTCGCGATGCACCGGCACTAACTATTTTCATTCTCCATATATTAATCCGTTGCCGAATGCCCCGGAGGGAACTATTTACACTTTCCAGCAAGGCAAGATGTTGCAAAACTGGTGCAGGTCAAGTGTATTTATAAGGGCGCGCCTATTATAGACTATAGATAGAATAGAAAATCACATCCCATTGTGAGATGGAGAATAGGCAGCAGGAGTATTTGTGCTCGATTCGAATTGCAGCTATTCGAGAAACATCCCGCTAGCTATACAGCTCTACATGTGTTGTCATTGTGTATTTCTATATGTGTATCTGACTTAATACGTGTGTGTGAATAACGGAAACGGAAATGGGAACTTCACATTGTTGGCTAGTTTGATAGGACATTGAACAACAGGGAACAAGCGGTAGTAGTCATTTGCTAGAAAGGTGGGCTACATAGAAGAAGCAAAACCACACCAAACACCACGTTAACAGATTAGGGGAAGTGCTAGAGGAGCGCAAAGGGTATCTTGTTGGATCCATTTTTTTTCTTTTGAACTGATCAAAACGATCGTACAGTCACATTGTAAACCACGTCTCGCTTCTGCTTTCTGAGCATAATTTTATCGACTTCCAAACGAACGTACACCAAGTTTAGACGTACACCATGAAAAGAAATGCGATGGAAAAGCATAGGAGAAAACATACGGATCATTTCAGCGAGTTTAAATCTAGTGCCGCTGACGATATTCGCATTCAATTCAATGCTTCGCCGTCTTCGACATGTCGTTTCTTTGGTTCGGATAGACGGATCACGGTACTCCCCCCTTCTCGCCCTATATAATTCGATCTATAAAGAGACTGAGAGAAGACGAAATCAATGTATTATCATTAGCGTTGGGCTATTATGCTACATGAAGACGAATGATAAAGGCTGTTGCGTTTGGAAGTACACCCAAGTGATTGCAAGCGAAAGCAGTTAGTAGAATTTTGCACGTAATTCGCTTACCAAAAAGTTTTACCATTCCGGGCTCCAGCTTTGTTTTTCCCGCGAGCACAATGAGCGACCATTCGTACGTTTATTCGTAACTGATATTTATTCTTAAAAACAACACATACACACGAAGCGAAATACGTTAAGCTGCAAATAATATGCAAGATAAAAGTCAAGCGAACCGTGTTTGAGCAAGAGCGCGGTATTTTTAGGATTGTGGGATATTAAGTATTGAGTTCAATTTAGCTCTTTTCGAACTGATAAAGGTGAACATAGCGGTACCCAGATTTCGTAAGTGCACACGAAGAATTGCAATAAATCAGAAAGAAAAAAATCCAACTACGCGTGAGCAAGCATCGACAATTCATTAAGGCATTGATCTATCCGAAAGATCTAAATAAACGAA
>NC_064874.1:86349401-86366901 GCF_943734745.1 Anopheles darlingi
ACTCCACTCCAATTGTGTGCGGACAACTAGCCATGACTGCAACGGAAAAGGGGCCGAAAATCAGTGGCAATGTCCTGTTCGCGGTGATCGGTTTAGTTTCCTACATTTCTTTTCGGTGAATTGATGCAGCAGGCAACTCTTGCCAACTCCCATATCTCCGATGATTATGTACTTGAAAATGTACGAATAGTTGTACGGTCCGGCCGACATTATGAACACTGGAAACAGAAGAAAAAGGAAACGTTAGTGCTGGTATGATTTCATTGTTGGTAACTGTTGGTCTCCTTCATTTCATTTCATTATGTTTGATATTTTACTCTTCTCATAAGTCTTATCCATGCTTTCGTGCAATCTCTGAGACAGCGTAGCTAGAAGGTCCATTTTCAATGACAAATAAAATCATATTGAAGCAAAGCCAGGCACAGTTCGAACAGAACCGTAACTAGCCAGCGTTACAAACGAACCGGATAGATAAGAATAAATGAAAACTACTGTGCAACAGCTTGCTACGTTTAAGTGAAAAGCATGTTGTTGGAGCGGGAAACCATTCCACACGTTACCCGTGGCGAATTTGCATTTGCTGATAACATGTTCTTTGTGCGTCGACATCCAATTCATGTTCTGTTCATTGCTTTATAGAGCTCGGCAAACATATTTTCCCGCACGCCCATTCCGCCAAGGAAAGTGAGCTACAGCAGTTCAAGCTTCGTCGTCAGCGTCGCCTAAAGTACTCTTATCAATCCCTATCAAGACTGCGTAGAATACTGGAAAAAGGTATTCCATTTATTATTTTCCCACCAACCCGCCTGTATCGAGATTTCTGTGAAACGTGTCGAATGAGTAGAAATAATTGATAATAGGCCAGCGCTAGGTAGCTGTGCATGTAATTGCAACTTTCTACTGTAGCCAGAAAGACGGGAAACTGCCAGCTCCTCACGGCCACCGTTTTCCCGTTTTCCTTCTCAAGGCCAAGGAGAAAAACTGGACGACCAGCAACAAAATACTTCCTGCTGTGTGAAAACATGTCACTATTACCACCTACTCCACCTCGGCCTTCGTTTCCTGCTCCACTGGGGGTGGTAGTTACTACCTGTTTTGATAAACTGCAGAGGAACTTACGTGGAGAATTGTGGCGAAGCGGTCAATGCGAAAAATCATCAGCAGCCAGGCAAACCGAAACAGCTGGGTCCGTTACCGTCCGCGAAAATCTCCAGCAAAGATATCCGCTATCAGCAAATCTCAGCTCAGCAGGCCACGACCACTGCGGACACTAAATACTAACTCGCGGAGAGGCGTAGTAACCCCGTTTCTCGCGTCCCCCGTGTCGGGATCACAACACAATTCCGCTTTGGGTCGAGGGCTGATTGGAGATTCTGGCCGCGTATCCCAAAAGATTGCTTCCCCGGACCCGTATATCCACAAACCACTGCACAATAATCGATTTTTTATTGTAGGTTTTTCCCCTTTTCAACAAAAGATGACTCAAACGTCCGGCCTTCCGTTCCGAAAGAATTTCAGCAGATTTCTGCCATTTCTTAGCACTGAAAGGTTAACTCGTAGACCATTTTTGTAGGGGTTTGCTGCCACCTCGTCCACCGTGCGTACCACGATGGGATTTGTATGCCAAATGGTCAAAATTACATTCGTCGATTCTCCAGGTGCGTGTGTGTGTGTGTGTGTGCGATTGTCAACGGAAAATTCGTTTTTTGCTTCGCTGCTTGATTTTGTAAAAGTTGTTCTTTTTTCACGATTTTACGTGCTTCTCCAGAGTTGGTTAACGATGAAATCTACCTCCAACATCGCCAAAATATTCCTGCTGCAGGAGGATCGAGAGAAAAGCTTCAAACATTGGCCCTACAAGGACGACAAGAAATGCAGCATTCGAAAGGTAAACACGCTCGGGTGTTCTCTCCGCGAAAGATTCTAGATGCATTTTCTTCTCCAGATGGC
This sequence comes from Anopheles darlingi, assembly GCF_943734745.1. Classification (NCBI taxonomy): domain Eukaryota; kingdom Metazoa; phylum Arthropoda; class Insecta; order Diptera; family Culicidae; genus Anopheles; species Anopheles darlingi. The sequence continues at coordinate 86,351,352 of NC_064874.1, forward strand.
CGAAGCGGGTTTCTACTGGCATGGAACGGAACAGGAAATCGACATTGCCGCCTGCTTTGTGTGTGGCAAGGAACTGGACGGTTGGGAGGAATCGGACGATCCGTGGACCGAACACCAAAAACATGCACCCCAGTGTGCGTTCGTAAAGTATGGACGACCCGAAAGCGATTTAACGGTAAGGATCGCAGATACGACGAAGACCGTATGCAAAATACGGACCCATTTCCTCATCGGATACCCCTTTTTGCAGTGCGAAGAGTTTGGCCATCTTATGATGGCAACAATGAAGATGCGGCTACAGAACCAGTACACTCAGATGAAGACGAACGCCAAAATGTTCACGGAAAAGAAACGCAAAGAAATGGAAAAACTGTTAAGGACACAGTAGCCCCCGAACCGACCCGGTCCTACACGCTGTATACGTTAAGTCTTGAATTAAGATACGAGCATATTATGAGGTTTTTAGGCGTAATTTGACTTTTTTGGCTGCCGAAGGAATGAAACAGAAAAGGTCGTCTTAACTATGCCAACGTCGTGAACCACAGGGCGTTCGATTTGTCCCTGGAAAGGGAAATCCCAAATGTATTTCACTTTTTTTTTTAAATAAATCTCATAAAAGCATATGAAGACCCGCTAAGTATCAAAAATTCATCGTCATATTGCTGAAATTTACAGTAAATAATCGTTTATTTAGGAACATTTTGTAACTGTGCCACTCCAACATAAAACTCCATAAAATGTAAAAGTAAATTCCTTTATTCATCCAATATGATATCGGTATATCTAAAACCTTTTTTAAACCTAAACCTCGAATCGTACCTATATCAGGTCTCTTGTAATATTCTGCTACGATCTCCGGTTCCTTCCTATCCGTGGAGTAGACTCTGGAAGTTGACAATTTATAAGAAAATCTGCGCGCAGGGTGCTTTTCCCTGGTTCCCCCGGCATTCTATAAATAAGCAATCGACCGAAAAAAAGGAAAATCACCACCCATCGTTTCGTTACGTAGCCGAGATTCTCAACTCCTACCAACGTACAAACGATACCACCAATAGAAGGGGCTGCAAATACCAGAATGCGTACACGCAACTCTTGCGCAGGCGTACAGCAGAGGCCACGTCACCCATGTCCCAGAAAGACATCCCACACACGCCTGAACACCGAGCCGGGCATGCCAGGGATATTTTTATACCTTGTAACGGACGAAGCGCAAGCGTGTGCGGCGCGCATCGATCGCGAATAGGGACATGCTGCCATCGCGCAGCTTTGAAAATCAACCCGCGCGGGTAGAGGACTAGATCCGGTCACTACCGGGAGCCCGGTGGTATCGTACACGCGCATTCGCTGGCAACAAAAGTTAATGATCCCCAGCCGGCCGTTTTTCTAAAAATACGCATCCTTAGCTGGTTTTGTACGTGACACGACTCCGCGGCTGGGTTGCTAGTAGTTAACTCAAGCATGTCCAGGCTTGAAAACATGCTCGACGACGATAATGAGAATGTGAGTCTATTTTCCCCGGACTAAATACGGCGATTACTTTTGCGTTGCGATTTCTTCCCATCACAGGCGCGGTAGCAGTGAAGACATGGTGGCTAGTAACGCATTTGCTTTGATTTCACAGATCGTAGTAGAGTCAGTTGAACATACCCGAACGCTCCATACTTCTTTACATTCCATATCATTTTTAAAGGCAATATTGAATGCAAGGAAGCATGGAACTTTCTAAGGTAAGGATACAGCAGTGTCCGAAAGGAAAGTGGATGGATGAGGGAAGAATGATTCACTACAGCGCTGATTACATCACTAGCACTCGGAGATAGGCGCTCGCATGATTTCGTTGTTCCCATAAAACACACGTGAATGCCTTTTTCTGTAATGTATCCGAGGATCACACTGTTCACCACGCCATTCGTGCCATATCCTGCCCAGAGAGGAAAGAGGATAACAGAAAAAATTAAACCATACGAGGCAAACCAATCATGTCGAGTCTCCAGGGTAAGCATCTGGATGCGCTGAAAAAAAGACAGTAGAGTATGGTAAACGGAAATGTTGAGGAATATGTACAAGATGACCTCGGACGACGATCGACGATCCTCTTGCTGTTTGCTTCATCCCGTCCTTTTCTGCCAAACCGCCAAGCCAGCCGCACGTCTTGTATTCCTTTCTGCTTTTATGCGTTGCAGCGATTTGTCGCGAAGATCGGACACATATGCGCCGCGAGGACGATTGCAGCGTGAAACGTGCACGCACAGCGTTTGCTGGATCTCTTTTCCAGCCCCTTCCAGCCGGGTACGGCGAACAAATTTGTCACCACACGGTCACCCCAGACACCGCATGGCTATCACGTGTTTCTCATTTTTCCCCCGTCCGTTATGATCGCTCGAAGGCGCGAAGAAGATATGGCCCCAAAAAAGGAAGAGACTTTGTCTTGGATGGTGACGACTAATGTACGAGCACATATTGAGTTGTAGTTGGAGCACCACCATTTATGTTGCACCGCGCCACATGGTATTCCAATTTAATTGTACAAGTTCTTACCCGCTGCATAACAAACACTGCCTAGCGCTTTAATACACCACGAGCTGCCACTAAGAATTTAGATTTTCAACGAACTTTGTTCACTGTTTTCCTAGCACCCATCACACATTTTCCTAGCTGCTGCTGTTCACGAAATACCGAATTTTGATCGATCTGGCGACCAGTTTGCTGCTCACACATTCCACGAATGGATTTTTCAAATACCCAGCAAAGACACGACGCTCCAAATGCTGCTGCGATGCGAACGGCTCAGGAACCAAACACAGAATGCACTAATGCAGTTGCTGGCTGCTCCGAAGATGAGACCGCCCCGCGAGCGGGTGTTCTATTAATGGCCACCACCAGCACACGCACACACTTTTTCCCGATCGCCTCTGATCTCCCTGTTCCTCCTCATCCGCTCGTTATCCTTCCTCTTACTGTTACGACGTAGGCGACTTGAGCCGTGGTGGCGCGGTTGCCACGATCAAGTTGAAGCCTGCGCAAATGGTAATCTTCGTCCCTTATGGTTTCTCCCCCACCGAGTCCGATGTTGAAGGAAAAAAAAGATATCGAGGATCACACCACCACGACGTAGGTCGGCAAAAGAAGCTGGATCGTGCAAGTCGGCCGCCGGCATTTGCGTACACACATGTGGTTCAAGCCTTTGGCCTGGTGTTGGTGCTCCGCGTTGGCATCTAGCAGCGTAATCTAGCATAGTTTCCCGAAACTCGTGCTTCTGATGGGCATGCTCAAATGTGAAAAAATAAATAAAAACTCTTGGAAATAATTGAAGATCGTGCCCACCGAGTAGCAGCCTGCGGTCCCTCTGCGGGAGAGAAGATCTGGCTGTCTGGGTTGCTGGCGTTTGTCCGATTTTGCAAACGATGTTAACAAGGACGTAGACACAGCCAAATTGAAACTTTTTTAATGGTTAATATATTCCCGTTTTTCCCTTCGCAACTTGATGACTTCTCCTTTTGGAGGCGCAGCGTAGGCCACACGTCTGCCATGTGTGGACGCGATGGACTCAAGCATCCTGTCGCCATGCTTGCCTGGCGATCGTCCTATTCCCACATTCTACACATCCTGGGCCACTGAACCTTTTTCTTCGCGGCTTGCAAACTGAAACTTTCCAGATGTTAAAACCAACCAAGAAGGATCATAAAAGCCACTTTTGGCATTGAAAGGAAATTTTGGTCTGGTATGGGAAGGATAATCGCTGCCAAGATCGATTGCATGCTACAAACTCAACCTTCTTTGCTTGCAACTATGCATTGAAATTTGATGGACTGCTCGAGGTTAATGTGTATCATCAACTGTAATCCTTCCGTCTCGTTGTCGAACTAATTTTAATTGAAAACTGACTAAACGACGGGCATACCAAACACCGATTTACGTGGCCACACCCGATGGTCATCTGCCATTGTGACTGGAGAGGCGCCGAGCGATTACCTACCCCGGCAGACCTCCCTGAAGAGAACCGTTTTACGGGAGTTATTTTTAAAAAAGGCCAACCACACACCGTCAACCGTCATCGTCGTCGTCGTCGTCATCATCATCGGCTGGAATGTATGCAGTGTCCGCTTCACGTTGGCGCTTGCCTATAGCCTCTCTAGGTGGGAGAGCTGTTACCACTAAGCAGGACCACTAAGACAGATGCTCTCCCTTGGGGTCTCTGGTGCTGTGTTTCGATGGATCACGCATTGAGGAAGTTCATTCGAGTGGCCGCTCGGATGATATGAGAGCATTACTTTTTATGAATGCTGTGTCTGGCTGCATTTAGGACAATATCTAATCCATCGCCGGATTCTTGCCGAGCGTTGTGGGGAATGCTGACGGCAGGGGAGCAGCAATTCATGGCATCATCGCAGGCCATGGCATTTTCACGAAACTTTATAAGTAGGCTGTGATGAAACTAGACTACGACTAGACGACATTTTACCAAACGCAAGGTTAGTTCTAATTAAATTTTCGAAAGACAAAAAGCATACAATGTACCAGCAATTACGACGAGAAGATCTACATTCTACGGGGCCAACAGAAAACAGTCAGTCAGGTTCGCTCATGGGATTATCTGATCGCCACCAAGGATCTACTTGGTCCTTTTTCCCGCTTTCGTCGCATGCAATTTACAGGATGGAATTAAAGAGACAGCGAAAGAAACGCGACGAGCGGAATGGGCGACAAAATTGCACTTCGTGAAAAAAATTTATTTATAAACATGAATTCCTCCACTCGCCACGGATGATGATTTTGTACACAGAATATATATCATCGCGCGATGCACTCGTTAAAAGAGCCCCCGCAAAAACCTTACCTAGAGCTCGAGTGGAAAACCCATTTTCACTTCACCCTTCGCTGTGCCGCTCATTTTTCCTCCGCAATTATCCGTGAGGCATAATACCTGCTAGCCGAGCACACAGCAATGAGTGGGGTACTCTAGACCATCTCTCGGCCACCTCGGCTCAGTACAGCATCATGCTACAAATATGCAAATTCTGTTGCGTGACCCCGAAGAGGCCCGGCAGTGTTTTACGACATCGCAAAGACCGTTTGTGACGATGGACGATGCAGAAAAAAAACCCATCGAAAGGCACGATCTTTCTACATGATCGAAACGTTTTCTATTCCCGGGGAAGGCGGGCAACGGAAACTGCTGTCACAGCCTGGTTTTCCAGTGAAGAAATTCTAAATTTAAATTTTATTACTTCCATCGAGCACAAGCTTGCAAAAAATCATTCAGCCCTGGCCTACTACTACTACTAGTTTTTCCACATCGTGCTACTACTGGTCCGCGAATACAAGAGCACCTGTTGATGGTGATCGATTCTGGATGGCACCTAAGGATGGAATGGTGCAAATGAAATAAATAGATCCTACATCACCAGGCTAGAGTTGAATATCCTATTGAAAAAACGGCAAAGCATATACCTCTCTTTACTATCCAGTCTGTCTTATGTAACACAACACGTCCGTTGATCATCGATGATCATAAATCAAGCATCTTCATGCTCCATAGAACTGGATTAAGGTAGAACCAGTTCACAGCCCAGAAAGTGCATCTTCAAAGAGCAACGACCGTAAGTTAGGCCCTTCTAACACTAATAAATGTGAAAATACACTTCATTCCACCCTCACTGTTTATCGCGGAGGGTCTATAGAAAGAATTGGAAAACTGCACTTGCCCAACATGCATCAAAATGCCGATTAACGCCAGCTACCTCCCTTTGCCAGCCCCCTTTTCCAACGCCCGGCCAATGCTCCGGATACGACAAGTAAGAGCACGTGCTTGTCGTCTGTCTGTTTGCCTCTCTCGGTCGAACCATCATCCGCTACTTATGAGGCCTGGAATGCTTTCGCCATAAGGCCAGCACGATCTCGTAGCTAGTGTGGACCCTTCTAGGTTTTCCTCTACAGATCTAAAGCAACAGCCACCAGGTACCAACTCCCCCAACACCAATGCGGTATCTCTTTCGTAAGAAAATTCGAATCTCGATGGCCCGTTCCGTGCTCTATGGGTTCTATTTTAAGATCTGGGTGGAAACTACACGCAAACACACGTAAATGCTTACGCGCACAGGAAGCCTCTCGGATGCACAAATGTTCCCCAGTCTCATAGTAGTCTCTGGCATGAAACGATGAATGCTCGCTCACTCGAAACGTCCACCTCCACCCTGGACGATGCGCGGATTCTTGGATAAATCAATTCCTTCGCCAGATCAGGCATCCCACCTCTCCCTTCGTTTCCGGTTGCAATCCTTCCACACATGAGTCTCATTATGGGGAAAATAAATTGATCTACATATCCGGAGCTGATAATTGACAGCCACGTGATCGTGGGGTGTCGTGGCGATCTCATCATCGGTTGCCTCACATTAATGATCCTTTTTTTTTTGCTTGGTCTGGTCCCCGCTCTCCTGGTTTCTCTTTTTCCGTCTGAAATGCGATGTAGACGAGCATTCCAACACCACGCACGAAGTTGCATAATGGGCCACAGGATAGCGCTTCAGCAGGTTCATTGAGAACCTGGCCGGACGTGACCGTACGCCGGCGTAATGTGCGTGCGCGAAAACCAGAAAATTTGCGTTCACTCCCACGGTTTTGCTTGGATGAGTGCCACCGGATCCGTCGGAATTACTCTCAAGTAATGCCTGGTTCGATTTTCGCCTTCCATCCTGACCAAAGACCCGAAAGCATACTAATGTTGTGGGTTAGAGGTTGCTCTCGTTTTTCACATTTGATTTCTAATAATAAATGGAAACACCGCCTGGGTTGAGTAATACGCAGAATCGGCAGAATCGCAGAGGCTGGCAGAATCGTCGACGGCGATTAATTCATCATAAAGCTGATCCATTTATGTTTCGATTACCCAAGAATCCAGCGGTTGAAATCTACAAAGGTCTACTGAATACTGCTAAAATATCATAAACTACACTTCGACCCGCCGGCCGGGGTTTCGGGTCTCTTAAACAATAAGCGACCCGGTGGCATACATTTTGCAATGGGGCGGAAATTGAAAAAACCCTGAATGGCGTCAATAAGATTGCAGAATTGCGGGCGTTCCCGGCCGGCAGATTCAACTCCCAACACCGTGCAGTATAAACACACAATTCGCCCATTTCGCCTCGTGGTAAATTTTGTTTTTATCGTTTTATGGCGGATTTTATCGTTTTATGATAGGTGTTTCTTTTTTTTCTTCTTCGTTCTTGTTCTTTTTCTTCAAACAGCTGTTCGAACAGAAAAAATCGTGAATTTTTAAGTTTTTTGATCCATTTTCTCTAATTTCGTGATAAATACGAACAAAATCAAGTCTTTTGCAACTCCCGCCATCGTTCCCGTTGGAAAAGTGGGCCGGAAAAGTACAGGAAACCACAACGCGAAAGATCCCTGAAAAGACCGGACCTGAAATCGCACGAAGAATTCTAAATCCTTTTGCAAAACCACCAGAACAAAACCCTCGCACAAGATGACTTCCAAGGTGCTATTAAATAAGTTTTCCAGCTCAATGCGCAACGTGTACGTTGTAAATCTGGGTAAGTTAATGCGTTAAATTCTGCCTCAATCGATCTCATTATCTGCTCCTCTCCAGTTCCGTCGCTTTCGTTCTGTTCCAAACCGCCGACCGAGAATAAGCCGGTTAGTCCGCGTATGGAAGAGTTCCAGAAGAAGCTGCGGGAAAAAACGCCGATTGGGAAGCTGGACGAGATCGTGGGCAAACATCCGTACCAAGAGAAGGAACCGCTCCAAGCCTGGCCAAATAATACGAACCCCAACACCGGGGAAATCGGAGGACCGCGCGGCCCCGAGCCGACACGGTACGGCGATTGGGAACGAAAAGGACGAGTGACCGATTTCTAGGTTCGAGGATTCCAGGCACGAGGATGAGCGAAGCGGGTTAATATTGGTCCTGATCTTAGAGTTTAGTGTTATTTATTAGCAAACTACCGTTAGGGTGTCTTCAACTTCAAGAGTTAATGTATCGTAGCATGCTGCACAATAAATGAATGTGTATTACAGGCAAACCTGTGCCTCGGGCTTAAGCGTGGTCGGGGGTTTCCAGGGCCCGATCGACCATCTTCTCGCTGATTTGCCAGAGACTTTCCTGCAGCGGTTCGTTTTTCGATGCCCCAGATGGATCGCAAACGTAGCAGTTGTTAAAGTACAGCGAGGTCAGTCCCGTTAGCTCATGGGCCGTGGCGCAGTAGATGGTGGTACTGGCTGCCTGTTGCTGGAAAATGTGCGAAAGAAAAGGTTATTAACAATTTAGCCATCTGTTAGGTGCACCGAGGACCAGAACTTACCAACGACTTGGTGAAAGGACGAACCACTGCAAACAGGATTCTATAAAACCACCAGTTCCGAGAGAGTGCCGATGAAACCATATTTCCTGGATGCAATGCGAACACGGTAATGCCCCTCGATTTCCATCTCTGGAACAAATATGGAATAATGTTGAAAAAGTTGGTTAATAAAAGTTTTAAATTTAACCCAAGAATCCCTTCGGAAACGGTACAGACCCGTCGGTCGGCCGATCGAATGCCGAAAGTTATATTTTCAGCTTCCCAAAAGGTATACGAGATGACACGAATTCTGGCCAACCCTGCCGACACGCACACACGCGCATGCTGTGTGTACGACACGAGTTGGATTGTACAAGATTGCGAATTCTTTTTTGGAAATCTGCACCACGTTCACGGTGCCAGCCGTGAGAAAACTCCGTTGCACGACACAGGAAAAAGCCTCTTCGGGCTCCCACACGGTGCCATCACAAAGAAACTGCGAGCAACTCCAGATAGCAAGCCGTTTTTCGGGTTTCTGCCGAAGAGAGCGCGAATCTGGACGAAGTCCCGTTCCGTAAAGAGGTAAGAACATCCTAGCGAGCGAACGAACAAGTGTGTCCGTCCTTTCAATAGCAGGAGCAGGAGTGAGACTAAGAATAGTTTTACTAAGGGCAGCATTCTCAAAATCTGCGAAAAGTTTAATAATCCAGCATACTTTCTGCACGGCGCAAACGGGAGGAACGGTTGTGTGCGTGCGAGGTGCCCTTTTGCGTGTGCCACACGTGAAAGTGGCCTTTGGTTGCGGTTTGTTAAAATTGTGGCCCACGCGAGAGCAAATCATTTTAATCGGCACGCAATCCTGCCACTCTCCTTCACGTGTAAGTAAGAAAACCAGACGAACCCGAAAAGATTGAATAAAAATTCGATCGGAGAGCCCCGTGAGGCCTCGAAGTGTTGTCGAGGTTGAAGTCCAATCCCCTCTCTCTTCCATCACCACCGCAAAGGGGTTTCCTCCCAGGAAACCGTCTCCAGTGATTCGCACTTTCTTTCATTCTAGAAATTTTACACATTGGCAACGCACAAGCTAGAAGAGGGAAATCCAAAAAGGAAACCCCCATTAAATTCCGGCACTCGCTCTCGCGCTCCCTCCCGCAGTGGTGTATGTGTGTGCGTGCCAGACTCCTCGGATTTGATCACGTCGCACGTGTTGTGCGCAATTCTCGTGGTGCGTGCTGAAAAGAGGCGCAAGGCAACAAAGAAGCCCGACCGAATTTCTGGCGTGATTTGCGATTGTCGTCCTTTGCCAGCCAAATTGATTGCGTAGCAACTACGCACGCCGTCGCAATCGTCGCGACCAGCAATCGTCAGTGGTGAGAGGTCGTGCGTGCATACATTTCAAGGGGGGGTTTTCCATCGAATCCCTCCTCACTCCAGTTTTGGTGACAAAACGTGTGTTCACGGTGCGTGCGTGCGTCAAGGATCGCGTTTTCGTGTGCGCGCGTTGTGTACGTGTGTGTGCGTGTACCTGTGTTGTATTGACCTCCGCGATTCGGGCGCCTTCTGTGTACGTGTCATCCGCTGCCGGTACTGCCGACCATTCGGGAGCTTCTGGACTTATCCGTCCCAACCCCCCAAATCCCACCCACTGCCACAAAGCACTCCGGGATTCCTAACGGCCATCCACAACGACGATTACAGTGACGTTTCTCAAAGAGCGGATCCATATCCGGTGCAATCTGGGTCGTCCCACGTGCCCGCCGTGCCACGTTCGAGGTGAGCAAGGGAGAGAAAGAGAGATAGAGAGAGGCAGCACTTGAGTGCACGGCCATCGGATATCAAGGAATCGCGTGAGGTAATTTGATCATAAGTAAGGCCGGGCATCGTCCAGTGGTAGACAGACAACCTCAAGACTGGCCATCGACATCGTTACGCGACACAAGAACCAACTTTCCCCTGCAACCAGGAGTACGCCGAGTCGAGTCGCGAGTCATCACTCTTACGACACTTACGACAACGATTTGGACCACATCGCTAGACGAGAACCTGCTCGGCGCGACCTCGATCATGAGGTGTGTGTGCACCAGCCCAAAGGAGATTGCGGTTTCACACACGGCACAGCACACGCACAGTGCAGCAGCAGCAGCAGGGCATATGTGTCACCACTTTGGTGTCCTGGTCCTCCGCACCACCCGTCGTTGGCCGCACAGTCGAAGAAGAAGACAATTTGTTGCGGGAGGGCGTGGTATGGAATGAGAAACGAGTAATTTTGTTGCGTTTCTTTGGGCATTCACTCCTCGACTCACATTAGGCGATCGTTCCAAACGACGAGGAAACGGTGTGCGTGCCCGAGGCGGTTCGAGGTTCACCTTTTTGGGCTAAAGAAATCGAAAATTGCATAAGTTGGCAAAGAGTTCTCGTTGTTTCGTGAGACAGACAAGATGGGCGATGATAGAGAGTCCAAGAGAGAGTCAGAGAGCAACAGAGAGAAAACGCATGATCTTAAACGATCGTTAGCAGAGTGGGGGGAAGGCAGTGCAAAAATGAATGAAATTTGCCAACACAGCAATTTCGTCGACATCGACGTCGAATGCATTTTTTTGTCGTTTCGCTAGTACACTATATTTCCAAGCCCCGCGTACCTCGACTCTCTTCTGTTCTGGTCATCACAAAATATTCGCATGGAAGATGCTCTCATTTCCTCATGTAGACGGTGTTATCTGTCGGTGCAGATCACCCAGGAAAACAAACTCAACAAGCGATAAGCCCCTCCCCGCCTGCCGTGGGTTGTGTGTTGTAGTTTTGCATATTGCAGCGACCTTATTAAGTAGCTGTCGTTGACCATCAATAAGTCGGAGTTAAAATTTATTCCGTTAAAAGCGCGAGTCAATCGATATGTGGCCTGGCAGCGAATCGATATGATCCTGTTTCCTGTATAGCGCTGTGATGTTCTGCCTTCTGTGTTCGGTTTGGCCACTTGGGTGGTCCCTTTGTCTGTCTTGTCACCTAGACACCGGGCGCCGTTGAATGCATTTTCGCGAGATCCTAGCAATCATTCTTTGTCCCGCTTGCCTTGTTTTACCTTGGCGCATCTAGGGTGCTGCATCTGGGATACGTCCGATTATAGCCTTCTTTGTTGTCTGTCGCAGAGAGAATCGACAATACATGCTAAGACCTGGTTGCGAAAACTCTACAATTTTTTTCAGTTCCACCCAGCGGAAGTAGCCGGCATCAGCGTTCCATCTTTCAGCTCAAGGTCGCTCCAATAGCATCGAAAGTTGCTATCGCGAAATATTCCACACGCGCTTTTGTGTATTTGTGTGTTTCTGCGCCGGCGATCTGGAAACCGGTTTTCTAACTCCCTCTGCCGGAAGCGTGATTCCCTGTTAGACCATTGGCGCAAAGCAGGCAGGATATACCCGTAACCTTTCATTTTTGGAATGGAATTCGTTGCCCGTTGCTAGAGCGATCTTTAAAGGTGATCGTGTGCGCCCGAGAAGCCGTTCGCGACTGCGATCGCGTGTCGTGCAGGAAATGAAAAACCGTGGGACGACGACGGGCAGACGTAGGAAAAGCGATCAGTTAATTAACGGTTTAATCGCTTGTATGCACCAGCGCCTCGGCGTCATGAAACGAGAGCACTGCCCGCTGCCAAACTGACAAGCTCTCTAACTATTTGGAGAGCTAATCTCGGTGGATCCCTCCGCGCTGTTGATGCGCTTGATCACGCACTACTCGCGCTCACTACTAGCTAGATACTAGCAGCCGGACGTCGCCGTCATCATCATCGCGTTTCACGTGTTGCGTTCGTGATGTACAGTTGCAGGTGGTGGCCACAGGCGCAATCCCTCTGTGGTATGCGAAGAAGATAACGGCGATGGGTGGAGAAGTGTGGTGTGGGAAGATGGGTTCATTCATACCATTCGCGGTGGTGGAAACGAATGCGCTTGGAACGGGGTGGAATGGAAGGGAAAAGAAAAGCGGATTCCACAGCGGTTTCCACCGAAGGTTGGGGAAAACAGTTAGAGAAAGAGAGAGTAAGAAGAGACGGATCGGGAGAGGCCGCCACAGCGAGAAAGCAACACTTTTATCGTGTTGTATTGCTGTTGCGACCATCCACGTGGAATGACCGTTACCATGAGGGTTGGTCCAGCTGAGAGAGTGGTCTACCGGTTGTTCGTGATTTGCCTTTAAACAGGTTGGATACCACCCCCCACCCATCGAACTGGAATGATGAAAGTCGCGGGCACCGCTGTTGCCACGATTACAGTAGAGAGCCACGTATAACCTCCTTTCGCGCCGGATCTTTCCCCTATCGCTCGCCTCGAGTGCAGGAAGTGTGTGCACCATGGATCCGCGATCCTCGCTCACGTCATCGGCATTTTTAATCGACTTTTACTACGATTTACAACTCCTGAAACGCCTCTCAGCTTCTGGTGCATGCATCGCAGCTATCGACATGAGGCCAGAAGCGCAAGAAGAACGCAAGAAACATTCAACTTTCACACCGGCCGTACAGCAGCCAGTCGGCCGTCGATCGACGGCACAAACACCACTAGGAACCATGATCATATGTTGCGGCAGCAGCACGACACCCAGCACGAAACGCAGCACGAAACGCAGCCCGACCGCTAGGTGAAGGTGGTGCTTGAGAAGTATATTATCGAAATGCAACACCCCTTCCAAGGGGCGACCTTGTCTCTCATCGACTGATGCTGGTGCTCCACATACTAACCCACAATCGCCAGATCCAGCGCGATCCAATGAAGGGGTGGGGGGTGGGGGGGGGGGGGTTTAAGAGTGTTAATGTGATATCAGTTTGGTTGGATCTTGGAACTCTAAAGCACCATCCCAGACCCCGTTCTCCGTGATTATAAACGAATAACGGGATTGAAGCACGTGTAACAACGAAATTAGTCGAAATGTGTTAATTCAAGGGCAGTTTGGCTTGGCCGAAGAGGACGCCCCGTGTTGTGATCATAGTGTGGCCGTAGCGCCACTCGCATGTAGACTTATCTGCAGCTGTGCGCGCGGGCCCACAGATGTGATGATCGTGAATGATACATGTTTGCATTTTCACGCTTTATGAACGATAGCAAAATCATTTTGCCAAAGAACGCGCAAAGCAGCAGCACACGGGTCTGTGAGAATGATCTCATCGTATTTTTAAAACTCTACAACATTGACCAACCATTCTCACGGAGGGAGGTATCACGGCGCGAGCGGGTGTATTGTTTGAAAAGTCTTGCGAGTCTTCTAGAAACCACAACCTCAACAAGATAAGCAATGTGTGGCGAAAATGGTCATATTCAAACAGCAGCATGGCTGCAATAGTAGTGACCATCGCTCTTGTGCAGCCTTCAAGTGCGCTATTGATGTTCTGCTAGTCCTACTCGGTCAGAATTCTTGGGAGGAGTATGAACTGTCCCAGACGACTGGTGCACACAGTCTTTAGCAGTATGATCTCGCAGATACCCTGTTCGTAATCCCGTACACCCACACATCACCGGTGACACAACCAAAACAGTGCAGCCACGTGAATGATAAAAATAGCCCAGAGACAACTAACTCTACGAGAGCGACAGACAGACACACTGTGTTCGACGACGGGCGAATCTACGAACACAGCAACGTCGATTTTGAGGTGAAAATGGTCCATTCCTCCCTTTAATGCGATCCTTTGGAAGTCTATCTTTATCAGTGAAGGAACTTGTCGAATGTGGCGCCGGAGATAGGTGGCTTAAACGTAGTTGATCTGATAGCATCAACGGTGCTACGCTCGTCGCACCAAGCTGGATCGCTCCGTCATCCAATGCACTGATAACAGGGGCGCGTGGCATGAGGACAGAAAGAGACACAGGGTTTTTTTCAATATAACATTAGCCTGCATTCCCAATGCTTTCGATTAATGGTGTAACCGTGTAATTGTGTTTTTTTCTATTTGCAGAAAACCTCATGCAGAACGCGCAACTAGAAGCCTAGATAAGAAGTTGCCATCAACGACTGAGAGACTTATATATCAGGTATCCATTTTTAGGTAGCTTCTCTGCGCTATACGTGCAAGTGAACAAACAGACACTGCCTAGTAATATTGTGTGTAATCGTGTGTAACCTCGTCGCCCCACTATACGGTTGGTGTGTACATCCGAGCCATAAGGAGAGCTGTATTTGAACTGCTTCTGAGAAAGTCCTCTGCAGCAGCACTGTCTGCGCCGATTGGTCTGAGTAAAGCACGCAACCTGGAGCAGGCTGAGAATAGGTGTTTGAGAAAATTGTATAAAGCCAAAACAAAAGAGCAACGAGTGCAACCGCAAACATGGCAACGGATAGTGGCGATATCGCCACCAGCGCTCCCGGTTTGGTGGCCGAGAAGATCCTGCAGCAACAGGAGGACAACAATAACGAGGAATCGAAACCACCACCGACCGTTAATGGTACAATGGCCGCTAGCGAGCGCGAAGTGACGGAAAACAGTCTGAATAACAACAACACTAGCCCGGCGAAGAACGAGGAAGAGGAGAGAACCGGTGAGAACAACAACAGCGGTGGCGGCACAACTCCCACCACCCCTAATGTTCCTTCTGCTGGTCAGGGTGGAGTACCACCATCCATCGGCACCCGCATACGCCGTAACTCCGAGAAGCTGAAGGACGAGGATAGCATCGGTACGGGTACGCCTGGTTCGCGCAAAAAGTACTCCCTAGATGTGCTACTGTCGCTCAAGGATTCGGCGATTGGGCGGGAGAAACCGTCCACCATACCGGACGTGTGCCGTTCACTGTTGAAGGCTAACCCGGGTACATTCGTTTCCTCCTCGGTCAGCAATCGTCATATGGGCGGTGGTGGTGGTGGTGGCGGTGGTGGAGGCGGAGCAGGAGGTACAGATAATTCGCTTTTGCCCAGCTTCATGAAGAGCATGGGCTTCGGTGCTCCTCCTTCATCGGGTGGTGACGGATCGGACGGGTTCGGTCTGCGTCCACCAATCAATCGCAACCTGTACCGGGGACGGCTATCGGCTAAGGAAATGTCCACACGCACGGGAGGCCCCGGAGGCCCTGGACGTGGTGGTGGGGCCGGTGGCGCAGACGGTAGCGGTCCGTCCAGTATTGACGACGTCGATGGTAAAATGATCAAGTTGAACCTCAACATTACGGAGGAGGTGAAGCTGAAGGGTTCGGCCAATGCCTGGAAGCCTCGCTGGATGCAGCAGGCCGCCGGGGAGGAGATCGACGAGGAGCAGAAGAAAACGCAAG
>NC_064874.1:86374401-86376901 GCF_943734745.1 Anopheles darlingi
CGGGATCGAGACCAAGACCCTCGAGCAACTGCCGGTAGAACCGGTTCTCTATGGCACCCACCGACACGAACTTACCATCGCGTGTTTCGTAAGTATCGTAGAAGTGGGCTCCTCCATCAATCATATTTTCTCCACGAGGCTTTCCCCAGATCGGCAGATTTCGGGAGCGGAACAGCCAACTACCGATATAGGCGGCCCCCTCGACCATCGCATTATCCACGATCTGACCTCGACCGGACCGGTGTCGTTCGAGTAATGCCGCGAGAATACCGAAGGCACACATCATCCCACCGCCGGCGAAATCGGCCAACAAATTGATTGGGAACGGTGGTTTGTTGCCTTGGCGTCCCAACAATGATAGCACGCCGGAAAGGGCCACATAATTGATATCGTGACCTGCACGAGCCGCATGAGAACCACTCTGCCCGAATCCCGTCAATCTAGCGTAGATCAGTCCGGGATTGTCCTGCAGCAAGATCGATGGACCAAGGCCCAATTTTTCCATCACTCCCGGTCGGAATGGTTCTATCAGGACATCGGATTTCCGGCACAGGGACCGCACCACCTCTATGGCCTTCGGTTTCTTCAGGTCTAGGGCCAAAGATCGTTTGCCTCCCTGTAGCACATCCAGCGGGTTGCGGGGGCTCTGCAAAGGGAAACCTTTCAGATCCTCTCATCGTACGATCTCGGACAGTAAGCAGCCGGTTCTTACCATATCGATTCGTGTGACCGTTGCCCCAAAGTCGGCCAACAACATTCCACAGAACGGACCGGGGGCAAGCCCAACAAACTCAACAATTTTCAGGCCTTTTAGCGCCATCGCGCGAAGCTGAACTTTGGAACTTTGGAAGAACTGGCCAAGCTACACTTTTGTTGTTCGATTTTTCAAAACTTGCACGTAAGTTCGAGTCGAATGAAGCCACCTCTCTAAGCACCTTGGTTCGAGTAGTGCTCGAACGACGATGACGTTTTTTTGTCAGAGCATTGCTCGAATATTTCTGCTCGATTTTCCTGAAAAATTCCTCGAGATCTCGGGCGCTTCGTTTTGCTTTATTTTCGTTTTATTTTCGTTTGATTTTCCCTAATTTTCCATTTATTTTGGATGAAATTTTGTTGTTCCTTGGCGTGTGGAGATAACGATGACGATCGGCGTGTGTGTGTGTGAGCTCGGTTTCCCGTTCCGTTCGGTGATTTGTGGCCCAAAAATCTAGCGTGTCAGCTCCCGTTACAGCGTTGTTCCCGTTCCCTCGAGAGGCGAGAAAAAATCCCTTTAAACCAAAATCGACGCGTTAGGTTTCGATTTAGTTTCGGAAACGGTAAGGCTCCTGTGCTGTGCAGTATGAGAAAGTGCCATTTTCAACATCAACCCTCTATCTTGCAGGGTAGCAGGATCGAGTGCACCAATTAGCACAGCTCATCGGGGCCGTCCGAGGCGCTGCCCGAGATGATGAGCTGCGAAACTCGGGGCAGAACGCCTAGCGTCTAGCAATATCGCACCGCAATTTAGAGACAACGAATGAAAAATGCATGATTCAGCAGCAGAAGCAGCGCCGCAATCTTCCGTGTGACCTGCTGCAGGCTGACGGCCGTCGGTGATGGATTGAGTGCGCAAATGAATGATTCACGATTTCGAAACAACGAACGAGCGAACCAGCGACTAAGCTAAGAGCGCAGTGAGATAAGACAACCAAAAGACGACCGCGCGGCGCGTAGTGCTTGTGCTCTAAATACGCATCGCAGCAGCGCCGCCTTGAGGGTCAAGTTGGGTAAACGAACGAACGAAGCTTCTCGTGAAAAGGGGCGTTGCAGCCGCCCCTGCACCGAGCTGGCTCCGATCGCATCGGTCATCGAGCTGCAGCATCGGTAGACAATGGGCGATGCCAAAGTAAAGCAACCCTTCTTCGGGACGCAACCGCATCATCATCATCATCATCACCATCATCACCATCCTCATCCGACGGAAGGACCTTCGTCTACGTCTTCGAATAAAAGCAACGGCGCAGCCATCATGTCGACGACAGTGATTGATCAGAAACACACCACCGGTCAGCCATTGAAGGGCTGTGGTAGTGGGAAGGATGCGGCGGATACGGGACCGAACGCACAATCCCCGGCCGGGAAGGACCAGAAGAGCCCCGCTGGTGTCAAATATGAGCAGCTGAAGCTGCGCAAGCAGGAACTTCAAAAGTTGTTGAATGAAAAGTATAGCCAACTGCAGCAGATCAAGCGCGAGGAGGCACAACTGATCGGAATGTATCCGAGCGACTTTAGCTGCGGCATCGGTTCATCGGACGGACCGGCGGGCACGGCGGCCGGTGCTAACGGTGTCGGTAGCAACGGTAGCGCCCCAACACTGCGTCGCAAGATTGGTACTAGCTTCAAACTACCGGAAAATCTGCTTAACAACCGTGAGGACGACATCAACAAGCTGCTGCTGGAGAAGCAGATACAGGTACAGATATCAGAAGCCTCATTACGACTGGCAAACGACAGTGGCCAG
>NC_064874.1:86379401-86426901 GCF_943734745.1 Anopheles darlingi
CAGCGGACGGGAGCGGCGGTTATTATCACCACGGCACGCTATCATCCCGCCATCCCGATCTCGTTATCTCTCCAACGCTCTCCCAAACCTCCTCTTCCCACACGCTCATCTCGCCGACGACGATCGTGCAAGCGCTACCCATTGGCGCTAGGACGGAGGATCGTGACAGTAATTCCCCGTCGCCTTCAATGCAGCAGCCACCGGTGACGGATCAGTATGGCGGCCAGAAGTCGGACATTCAGATGGAATCGCCGAAAAATATGACCGTCGTGCAGCAGGGCAAAATAATGCCCTACAAGGAGGTAACTAAGCCGTTCGAAATGTCCGACTTCTACAAGTACTCCACCAAGTATAGGCAGAAGCAACAACAACAGCAGGAGCAGCAGCAGCAGACGCAGCAGCGGCAGCAGCAGGATCCTCAACAGATGGTAGACGATCGGAGTACTGTCCGTCAGCAGCAACAGCAGCAAGAGGTAGATGACGAAGGTTCTTCCGGTGATGGCATTCACAAAGGTATCTATCAGCCACCAAATCGATCAATTTGTCAGCCAATTAACAACTACAACTAGGAGGGCGGCGAAAGAAGAGAGAGATATCAGAGGCAAGCAATTAGAAACCGACAAGATTTCATAGAAAGAGCGGAGGGTGCATTTTTTAATGTTAAATAGCGTATCGTCCCTCTCCACTATATTAGCCGATGATTCATGGTTAAAATGAGCATCTCTACAATTGTACCTGTTGCGTTCCCACTATTGCAGATACGGGGACTTTGATGATAGCGTTCAAGATAAGCGATAAAGATGTGGTGTTTTTGTTCAACTTGATTCTATTTTGCGATATGTTTTCTGTTATCGCATACTCTGCTGCTAGGCGTGTAGGAACGCTCTCACAGTTCGGTGCCGTGTCGTTTCCACCCTCTAGGTGAGGATTCTAAGAAGAAAATGAAGGTTACTTGTTGTCCCTTCTCTCTCCAACTACCTTGAGCTAGCAGCAAGGTAAAGCAGGATGAGCGAAGTGAATTTACTTTACCGGACACAGTCTAGTAGCTACTCTGGATTGTACAATTACCTTCGTGATTTCAACTCATGTTTCTTGAGGGAGAAATTATTAACTTGGTGAACAGCATAACACTATCTTTCAACCCCATTTTCTATGTTATATCCTCATGACTAAAACAAACACATAAACATGAACTTAGGTCGAATAGATGAACAATTTCCTCTTTAAAAGACTTGCAAAAACTATAGGTAGTATATTCATGGTCCCTGGCATGTTATGCTTCATGACATTAGAAATAGTAACTGAACAACAACAAAAGACTGCAGCTTCATACCACATGGACGACGACGGCTAAAGATGATGAAATATTTAGTAGTTTAGTAGAGTAAATGTGAATAGCAGGTCCTTTCGAGAGGAGATACTAATAGCTAAACAGAGACTGTACAGCGCGGCCTTATGAATGGTAACAGTTCAAGATGGTACAGAAATCGATCGGAGGAATAGGATCGGGGCTTATCTACCAAATAATTGTAGATCAATCATTACGTTAAATGATGCTTACTGTTTAGTTTTCCATAGAGAAACGCAGCAAATTTATGTTTTGTATTTAACGTAAATATAAATAGTGGGATACCTGTTGCGATACCTATAGAAAATGAAAAAAACTAGGCTAGGTTCAGATTGCTCTTGAATAGATCGTAGAAATGATATAAACCTTAATTATTAGACAGTTGTAGAGTTGTATGTTTGATGGTTTTGCTTAGCTCTCAAATTCGGACCTTAATAACAGTTTGCAAATGGATAGCGAATCCAACTAAATTGATTAGATTCTAAATGTTTGGTTGTAAGCATATGCAAAATAGCAACTGTTGACTGATTGGTGGAGTTATTAGTTTATTCCTGTGCGGACAAGGCGAAGCTCAACAGTTAAATAGAATCATACGACAGGAAACACGAACGCAGGAACGCTTCTTTCTACTGTTGACAATATAGAGAATAACGAGCTAAGTCTTATATAATAAGCGGGGGTGATATACAGCAATTTATTGAACATTATAAGATGCTAAGGAGTCTGATCGATCGATTGGAGAATATATAAACTTTTCTTAAAACCGTCGTGTTAATCGAGTCTTATTTACAGCTGTATCTTCATTGATACACCGATGGAAGTTGATACTTTTTGACGATATTCTAAAGAGTAGTAGTTAAATTGTTCCTGTTTATAAACTATTAAAGTGTCGCTCTAGAAACAGGACAGTAGCACTGATAGTTAAGCCAGGCCACTAGTGTGGCCACGCGTCAACGGTCAACATTCAAACTGCTGGAAGTTTTGTCGTATTGAGACTGCAAGAATGCGGCAAGATTTCGAGCACTACAGTGATGATCGATAATATATGAGCATTTTTCACAACAAAATGCCAAATTATTAACAAAAATCAAAATTCTGAACATAAAATGGGCTGCGTGGCACTGTACCGTTGTTTTGGTTAGAGATCGCTGCAAAAGTGGGAGCTATTAACATTTTTGAACTTTTTTTGTGAATTTCGTACTAAATATAAAAATGAGAAGAGAAAAATAACATCATTTGCAACTCCCGCGGTGGTTCCATTTGGAAAAGTAGGCCGGGAAAATGTAAGCAACTTGGAAAACTGCATCGCGAAAGATCCCAAGACTGAATCCACGGAAAACGATTCTCTTTCTGTTCCTGTTTCTGTACGAGGCAGCTGCGGTTTGAACTCGGTCCCGTAATTCTGTGCAGTGAATTACGTGGAGTGTCGTGTCGCGAGTGTCGGAACTCCGTGAATTATTATTGTAGTGAAAATGTTGTCTTGAACCAGCGGAGAAAACCGAAAGGAAAACTCTCCAACCATCAACTCCAGCACCAGCAGCAGCGGGAGCATCAGCAACAACAAAAGGACGAGGTCGAGGTTACGAGAGTATGATAAACTGCAGAATTACACTCCATAAACGATTCTCTTAATACATTTACTGTGCAGCGGAGAAGTTTTGGGTTATCAACGGAAACAGTTCCTTCTTTTTGTTTTAGCAATTTTGGTCCCGGAAGAAGACGTACTCGTACTGCTGGCCCACAATGTGGCGCTCCAGCTATCCTTTATCTAACAAAAATCGATTCCGTTGTTTTTGTTTGCTTGCTGTGTGTCCCGCCACCAATTGATTTTCAGTACGCGTGTTTAGTAGCGCTTCCGGGGCAGTGGCGGTGCGGGAGTGATAGTGATAAATTTTGCAGATAAAAAGGTTCTAGTCAGTTCCGTCAGGCTTTTCGCATGAATTCCGCATGATGTAGCGCATACTAAATAAAACCTCTTCCATCCTCCGCCAATTTGCCGTGCTTGGCCGATTGGGAAATTAAGCCACCTCATCATCATTTTCTCCAGCTCGACAGACGTTCATCGATGCGGAAATCGTGTTTCCCTCGTTGAATCAGAAAAACAGCGACGACATGACCTTGCTCGGTGCCGTGGCGGACACTTGTCACCATATCGCAGGGTCCAGCAGCGCGTAATGTCCGCTGCCGTGACTCATGTTTAAGTACACACAGCGACGACGACATCGTCCCCTTCACTAGTAAAGCGCGTTTCCAGATGCGATTGAGTAAGATAACGAGCAGCAGGCCATGTGCGAAGTTAGTCACAGAGTCTCGGTGTACTGCGATTAGTGCTACTGCAACGCTAAGCTGAGATTGCTCCTGCAAGGATCAATATCATGTATGTTTGATGATGGTTTTTTTTCGCTGTATGTTTGTACTTTTGATAAAGAACCGTCAGCTGGGTTCCAATTCCAATGTAATGCGACACCTCCTTGGCTAATAGGATGAGCTTGGTTCGGTCTCTGGAGCAACGTGTCCGTTAGGTCATGATCTCATTAATTCCGCTGATGGTAACTAAGCTTCTCGATCGATGTTTGGCTGCTTTTGGCCAGTAAGCGTACGAAATAGAATATTGGATGGATCTAGGCGTTGGCTTATTCAACCATCTCGAGCATGCTTTAGCTTCCCGTTTCCTAATCTAATCTGTCTTGTAGCATTTTGTTTTTCATTTCGTTCTCTAGTTTAACCTTTGCTCTGTTCTGTTTTTAGGAATGTTTAGCATCACTTCTGTTGTTGTTCTAGTTTCACTTGCAAACCTGTGTACCTGTTCATCATCGGCACAATAAACGGTGGTGGTTGTCGATTTTGGATGTTTGAACAGCTGTGATCTTAAGATGTGACTCTGGGTAGAGTGGAATCGAAGCTTCGCACCACCGGTCACTCGCCGATTCACTCGTCGTGCCAATAACAACCCCGGCAATGTATGGATTGACCGATCGAGGTTAACCGTTCCTAATATCTGTGATAAAAGCGCCAGTTGAACCAGGAGTGAGCATTGTTGCAAACTAATCCATATCGTTCGTTGTGGCCTCGGTGTTAAGAGTTACACCGCATAACAATGGCAACGGTGAATACGTACGCAATCAGCATCGAGCGCTTTAGAGCGAAAGCTGTCAATGTTCCGCTCTTACTAGGCACGACCACTGCTAGTGGTGGTGGAAGCGGAAGTAGTAGCAGCAGCCTGCTGTCCGCTAGCGAAGCAACAACGACGGGCTCGCCGACAACGACAGACATCGCGGCGGATGATCGAATCGAAATCGAACCCGGAATGACTCTGCAGATCGTTGAGCAACCATCAAGCAAAATCGCACTGATCAAGATTAAAGATTTTAACGGTAACACAACCGTGGCAACATCGACAAACGCGTCCCGTACGTCCTCAACATCAATCGGCGAAGGAACTGGAATAATGAATAGTGGGACAGGTGGAGTGGGGAGCTCGCATGAGAGTCGGATTTATCAGTGTCAGGCTGCCCATCTGCAGCGAGTACCGGCAGACGTTTGGCCGTTCATTATTGCGATACTCGATCCTCAGGAGCGCTGCGAGTTCGCTAAGCGACCGAAGCTGTTCGCATCGGTAAAACAGCTACGCACCGGGGACATTGTGCTAGTGTCCTGGCTGGCAAAAAATCGGAATGTTACGTACGATTGTATCATACGGTACATCGGACCGGTGCCAAAGATCGGCCCTGGGTACTACTTCGGACTCGAGCTACTGGTAAAGAGACTGTTTTATTCCTTTCATTCTCCCTTTACTGACTGATCCAATGTCAATCCTCGCGCGTATATCTTGGGTTCATCTGGTATTGTTTTTTGAAGACATCCATCCCATCCTGTTCATAGCCACGTATTCTACGCAACTGGCACCAATGTTTAGTTTAATTTTCTCTGCACTACTGAATCACTTTATCCCGCCTTATTCTTATCGAGAAGGAGCACTCGCATCTAGCAATCAATTGTAACCGAAAAGGAGAAGCAGGATGCGCAAGTATCACATCATGCGTATGCGATTGAGAGAGTAGCAAAATCGAAAGATTGGAGGCAAAATGCAAACAGAACTAAATTGTGCCATCAAAAACAACAAAAAGAAAAGAGAGTAAAACCATCGCAATCCGGTCTCATCCAAACCACACACCCTATCGGCCTGCCAGGTAACACAGGAGAGATTGAGAGTGGATTTTCTAGCGTCTTGCGTTCCGATTGACCAATTTTAACCTTCCCATTCCTTGTTATTGCCTTCGCGAAAGTGTTTCTTTCTGTTTCTATTTTTTTGCTTGCCTTTTCTTTCTATCCTAGTTCCTTCCTTCTTCTCTAGTGCATTGTTCTTCCAGTGAGTGATATTTAATATGAATTCGTTATAATTGTGCATTACTACGAGATTTCAATTGGCTTACCTTCCAATTGACGTATTCCGCGTTGTGTAAATAACACCCGAAATGATGCTACCAAATTTAGAGCAAACTAAATTCGGGAATCACCGTATTCCGTAAATCACTAATTAGTCTAATGCACCAGAATGCACAATGTTGGTTTTAGGACTAATTTACCGCCAACTTTCGTTTTTCCATCTTGATAGAACTTGGACAATGGCGAATCTCCGCAGAAGGACGATATTGATTTCGTGTCCGAGTACATGAACTGTGAGCCTCGGTTGGCGCTGATTGTTGCTGCAAACTGGTTAAAATTCCCTGAACTTGAAGCATCCACTAAACACCATCACCATAAGCGCAATCTATTGGACAGTTTGGTGTGTGGCGCAAAGGATCTAAACAATCGTTTGTCTCGTCGCGCGAATAAGCTCCACTCGTCGGACGATTCTAGCAAGAGCTTCAACCGGGCAGCGAAGGTGTTGAACAGTGATTTTCCGGCGGCACATCAACAACCACCCTATACGAGGTCATACACGCCCGAACTGACAAGCAGCTGTGGGGGGTCTGGTGTAGCGGCCACTGGTGGCACGTCGAGCAACCGGAAATCGACCGATATAGGAGCATTATACGAGAGCTTCAGTTGCCTGCAGATGGACCCGAGTACGAAGGCGATGCACAAGAAGATGGCTGCCTCAATATCAAGCCCGAATTTGTCGAAACAGGATAGCAGCAGTAGTACCGGTAGCTCTGGTCGCTACGTGAATAGTCACCCGATGGAAGGTTATGGCGATGAATACCGTCGCTTCGTCGAGCATGGTCAGCATGGGCATGGGCATATGCATCATGCGGGCGATGAAGCGTACCGCAGCTCGGGACGCAGTTCACAAAACAGTTCGGCCAGCAGCACGCTGAAACACACGAAGGCACGGGCCAGCAAGCAGCGATCGACAGGCTCGAACTCGTCGGTTAATAGTGGCGCTGGCCATCAATATCATCCAGTTAGCAAGCAAAGCACCATACTAAGCCTACCCGATCGCGATGTGGTGGTGATCGATTCGAACGAGATCGACGAGGCGATCAAGAGCGCGAGCGATGTGATCGTAGTCGATCCACCGCCGATGATCAGCCCAACCGATACGCGGGAAGTCGAGCTGATGGATTTACTGAGCAGCAGCAGTTGGCCAGCCGAAGCTGGCGAGGTAGCGGCAATACTAAACAGTACAGACAAAAAAACCCAAACGCCGCCATCGTCGTTCGGGAATGGCCATTTATTAGCCGGTGGGGGATCGACAGGAGGCTATACCAGTGGCAGTACGAGCAGTAATAGCACAGCCAATAGCTACCACAGTCACGGTAGTCACAATGGTAGTCGATACGATCGGAACAAATCTCTCAATCCCTTTGCGCACATCGGTCAACCGAAAGTGGCAAACGATTTACTGATTCCATCTGCCAGGAAGGCGAAATCCTCTATTATCACCGACACCAAACCGGTTACGGTTGATGCTGCAACAATGACAAGTGAGTAGCTAGGGTAGATGCTTAGCCCTTATTCTAAGTTGCTATGGTTATTTTATGGTATGGGTTGGTACATCGCGGTAGCAGGAGTTTCCTGTCCACTAAATGTTAACACATCTTCTATAAATTTGATTGATATTAACTGTTCAGTAAAATTTATCATTTTACCATGAAAATTGAATTATCCACAATACGGTGGCCAAACGATTTTTTTAAGTCACTCATCCGATCGGCTGTATGGGATTACCTTTGAAAGGAAACCACCAGTACCGAATGAATAACCGGATGGTGAAAATGGATCGGCTAGATGTAAACGTATGAACGAACGTTCTTTTAAAAATAGCCCTCGCCATCATCATCGGCTTCATGATCATCTCGCCGTAGCGCTGCGTTTGTCCACGTTTTAATTTCGGCGATCGCCATGCCACTCTGGCGAAGCATACCACACACTCGTGTGGCCAACTTGCAGAGAGCGAGAGAAAACGCTAAAGATCATAGAGTTTCTAAGCGGTTTCCCGGTGCATTGCTCGCGACGGTTGCTTCTGTTTCCTGAATTGTATGATCTTGGTCGTCGGGCGGTTTTTCACTCGTGAAAATCTCGTGTCTAAATCCCAAAACTGGTGCATCACATTCCGGTAGATCCTATTACAGATCGATTTGAACAGTGCGCTGCGAATCACAATTGCTGGTCAAATATGCAACAAACAGGAGGTTTCTGGTAGTTTCTTGTGCTTGTGGAACGATATTGTTAACATACAAGGTCTATGTTTTGTGACTAAATGGTAGTGAAGCAAGGTTTACCACAAGTTTTGGGTGTTTTGTGTTGCGCAGTGCTGTGGTGCGATCGAGGATACATTTTAGCTGCAAAGTCGATGATCAACCCAATGCCATGCTGAAGTGGATGCGCAGATGAAAAAATCTTGGTTTTTATCGCCTTTAAAATAATTTTCCCAACCAGAGATCACCATTGTTTCCTGGGGAAACATTAGGACGAAAACAAAGAAAGTTCTGCGCATGAAGAGGGCGGAAATTGAAATTAGATAACTATTAGCTATCTCGATCGGTTCGATCAGCGGGCGAGTGTTCATGATTGGCAGAGTAGCATAGGAAAAGAGTAAGCACCATACATCAGCAGGAGCGAGCCAAACACTACCATGTTACCGGATACATATGACAAGGAGGCATTCGACGGTATCCCTCTGACGGTGTTGGAGCATTTCGATTGGGATGCTCAAGTTGACGAGCACGACGAAGACGATGAAGGTTTGTTGTTTCGATGTATGTCGCATCCTTTTTCTAGCAGCTGCTTTAGCCGTGCATCTGTAACGGCAACAGAAATACTCCTGATCTTCATTGTTTGCCAGTGATCAGTCTTGATGTGATCATTCTTACTAACTCCATGTGATACTGTTTGCCCTGCTTTGTTCGCAAATAACACTACCCAATAGAACATAGAAACATCCTTGGTAAAGAATGAAATTTGTTGTCCCATCCAAGTAACCACGACCTGTAACAAATCGAATGTCAAGCCTGTCTGGTATCGAAATGGGCGCAAAGAGAATATGGTATACCTCCGAACGGTCAAGCATATTCCTGATTATTTGTCTTACGTTTCGTTCATTGCTTATCGCTTGTTACCGCCGTGTCACTGAATCTATCTTGGCGCGTGTTACTTCAACACCTTACCTAGAAATCAACGATGGCACCAGTGCAGGTGGATTTCCTACATCGAACGGCGGTATCGTCACCGCCAGCTCGACTAACGGCTCGACGGTGGGACGCGATAACGCCAGTGACAACACAATGATACCCGGCATTCATGGACCGCCACGCGTTGGATCGATTTCACCAGAATCAGACGGTGGTGGCTCGGTGTTGCCAATTTCGCCACTGCAGGAGCTACCGAATGATCCTTCTCTTGGTGTGGGATCCATGGTTGAAGTAACGCTTGATACACCAAACTTGGTGCCGACGGCTTCTGGGCACGATCCACAGTACTACGGTGTGATACGCTGGATAGGTCCGTTAACTCCGGTAAATACAGCCAGTAACAGCAACCCTCAGCGGAGACTTATGGTTGGTGTTGAACTAGAAGATGAACCGATCGAGCCGACACTAGAGACAACTAACGGTACTTACAATGGTGTGAGGTAAGTGGAGCAGTTTATTATTTCTAAATGTTTTAGGGCAATACTGATGTCAATTCGGACGGGATGAATTGTATCGCTTTGTTTTTACAGACTGTTCAAATGTCCAGCTAATCGTGCAATCTTTGTACACACGAGCCAATGCAGCCATGATCGACGCTTCCAGGATATTCCACCGATGTCGCCTTGTACTTCGCGTGCAACACAAGCATCTGGTACATCCAAAACCTCCAACGATACCACCATGTTCGGGAAGGTCGACTGTCCGGTGGTAAAGGGACGAGTGCCGCCTTTAAGTAAGTGTAAATAGGAACCGCATATATAGTGTAAATAGGAACAGAATTCTAGGCTTACATGATCGGTGATTGCTTTTTGTTTTGCAGAAATTCTAAAACTGGAAGAGCTCGAAGAAATTTGTGGCAAGTTTAAGGGAATACAGGGACACCATAACTCCTGCTACTTGGATGCGACGCTTTTTGCGATGTTCACCTTCACCAGTGTGTTCGATTCGTTGCTCTTTCGGCCGAAAGAACCAGAAGTAAGTAACTCGGGTAATCGCTGTTCCGATATCGATTTCACCGGATGTCGGTTTTTTTCTTCGTAGGACAATCTTCAATATGAGGAAGTGCAGCGCGTGTTGCTGGAGGAGATCGTAAACCCACTGCGCAAAAATCACTTCGTGCGTGCGGATAGAGTGCTCAAGCTACGTCAGCTTCTTGACCGGTTGAGCTCCGTCACTGGTTTGATGAGTGAAGAAAAGGATCCGGAAGAGTTTCTCAATAGCTTGTTGGCACAAATTTTGCGTGCAGATCCATTTTTGAAGGTAAAAAACGAGAACACATCTTCTCGCCATGCCAGAGAAATGGAATTTACGTTTGCAAATTCGGTTCCCTTGCAGCTCAGTTCTGGTTTGGACACATTCTACTATCAGCTGTTTGTGGAGAAGGACGAACGCTTGAATCTACCGTCGGTCCAGCAACTGTTCGAACAGAGCTTCCTCGCGTCGAACATCAAGTTGAAGGAGGTGCCGTCCTGTTTGATTATCCAGATGCCACGGTTTGGCAAGAACTTCAAAATGTACCCGCGCATCCTTCCGTCCCAGGTGCTCGATGTAACGGACATTATTGAGGATTGTAAGTGCCGTAGTATAGACTTTTTCGATTCGCAGGACTTGCGTTTAATTTACCGCTATATATAATTAATTCCATAACAGCGCCACGCCAGTGTTGGGTTTGCGGTAAGCTGGCTGAGTACGAGTGTCGCGAGTGCTTCGGTAAAATGCAGTGCGAAGGCTTGGAAGGGACGGCGATCTGCAAAAGTTGCATTGACAGCGTACACCATCACAGCAAGCGGCTGAACCACAAACCAGTGCCCCTATCCGTGCCGCAAGATTTCATACCGATGGCACCGCACTGTGAGGTGCCGCGCCTGTACATGGAACTGTTTGCCGTTGTGTGCATCGAAACGTCGCACTACGTGGCATTCGTGAAGGCCGCTTCGGGCCAAGATGCTCCTTGGTGTTTCTTCGATTCAATGGCTGATCGCAATGGTAAGATTACAAACTAGCAGCTACGAGGAGCCATCCAGTGTAATAATCGAGATCATTTCGACCATTTGCTCCCCAGGCGAACAGAACGGTTATAACATCCCGAAAATGGTTCCGGTGCCCGATCTGCCAAGGTGGTTGACAGAGGAAGGATCGCGTGCGATGAACGAGGAAGCGGTCAACGATAAGATGTTACCTGAGCACGCCAAGCGATTACTCTGTGACGCCTACATGTGCATGTATCAGAGCACTGATGTAATGATGTATCGATAATGAGTTTCGCTTCAACACCATCCGAAGATTTGCTTTGGTCTAATTAATCTCATGTAGTTTCATCTTCGGACCCTGTAATTCGCGATTGTTTATTTTCGGTCAGCAACGAATCCCGTCGGAAAGGTAGATGACGCACTTCTCGTAAGGAGTCATTGTTCTGTAATCGTAGTACACGTGCAACTAGAAGACCACGCGGAACAGGCGTTTCGATAAAATTGTGTTCTTTGTATTCCTGCTGCTGCTGCTGCTTAGTAAAAATAATTGACACTATACATCCTGAACATTGCATCGTCGGCATCCCCAATCCAATCGCTAAGAAACAATAATGCAAATAGAACGAAGACTGGCAGATGTGTGGCATAATTGTTTCTAAAGTGGCTTTAAGGAGGGCAGTAAAGAGGAGTAATGGTTGCGCAGGATGCGCTGCAAGTGAAAGCAGAAAAGATATACTCACCATACTGCAAGTAATAGTGGGAAACTAAAGAGAATATACCTTGACTTATACACGGATATGAACATATAGTATATATATAAATATATAAATATATGAATATATATATATATATATATTTATACATTTAAAAAAGTGTAGGAAAATGAAAACAGTTACTATCACGGTCAATGGAAGGGCGTTTCTGGTTCAGTTTTGTTAAACTACTTAAAAAGAACTCGTGTTTCATAACAATCGAGCTGTAATAAATCTACACGTTGGGAAATAGTGGAGGCACAACAGCAGGTGGCAACAGTGGAAAAGCAAAAAGACAAGAATCCTCTTATCAGTAAACGTGCTAACAAACCATACACACAAACTTGTACCAACCAATCAGAGTGCGGTAACTGATAGTTTCGAGTTCTAAACACTAACTCATAGCAATACTAGTGAAGTAAAACAGAAACGAGAAATAAGGACGGTATGATTAATGTGAGCGGCTGCTATCATAAACATACGTGACATAGAAAAAGCAAATTAGAACAGACAGAAACCGCCGAGGTGTGATTTCGAGCAAGAGGAAACTGTCGTGTTTTCGTTGTTCTGTTTAGATCTATATTGTTCTACGTTTTGAGTTATTTGTTTTTAATTCTAAAATGGATATAAAAAATACAAGAAACCTCGTGTTACTATCGATCATCCTAGCAGTACAAACGAACTTTCAATAAATGGATACAGATCATAGGTGGCGGCTGATGTTTCGGAATGCGATGTTTGTAGCTTGCAATGAAGTGTTGGGTTGTTAATAGTCGCTAATAGGTTCGTTAGCAATGACGAACCTATGTTGCATCGATGTGAATCAGCAAGAATCTTCTGTATTATTCCCAAAAAATTGATCACGCGAAATGTGAAACTATTGTTTTTCGGCGGCTTCAACCCACCAATATGTTTGATGTGTTTTTGAGTCGTTCAAAAAGACGGACAGGACGTTTATTAGATTTGAATTTGAGACACCGTGACCGTGGGAAAATAGAGAGAGTCGGTTCCGGGATCCGATTAACGTAGCGAATTTGCCATTTTGCTGCTGTAGAGTTGAGTGTTGTGCTGACTGCTTTCTAAACAGTGCTTTTAGCTTTGTTTGTGTAGAAATGAAATGATTACGCTGATTACTAAGCTGAATTGATCAAGCAATGGTAGGGATAATAATACCCTCGGGGCGTTAGGAATCGTTTGTTGGTATGGCTGTAGCAGTAGAGAGAGAGTATGTGTGTGTTTGCTGTTATTCTATTGCTTTTTCACCACTTCCAAAACCATTCCAGAGTTGGCATTAGATAATCGAAGAAAAGACATCGTAATCTTACATACTTTCATCTAAAAGAAGACAAATCAGACACAGGTTTTACGTGAACATGAAAGAGCAGACGTTGAATGAATATTACGAATAAAAAAATCAATCCGCTGGAATCGGTTTTCTGCAGGTTTCTAAAGCCGCTCATGACCGGATAAGAGAAATCATTCTGAAGACGAATTGGGAAACAGACGGGCGTGTTTCAAGTCAAGTACAAGCGAGCGTATATTATGCAATAGCCTGTATCCACCATATGCTGGTGAACTAATTTATAATTTATACATCAGCTAGGAACAGAGAGACAAACAGAGAGCGAAATAGATTCTTCTTACTCATATACTATATACCCCTTTCTATGAACTATGCTACACTTCCTCATCCCTTCTTTCGATACCTGATCACTAAACTAACGGATACATTAAGGATTTGCGTGCACAACCGCAGAAAGTAAGCAAAGCCACCGTTTTGGCGTTGGAAAGGAATTTGATGCAGGAGGAAACCTGATTGTGTATGGACTTGTTGTGTCTGGTGGTTTGATGGAACTTGAAGTACCTACTTAGTTGCTGCTAATATGGAGGCAACCATAGCAACGAACATCCTGAGAGAGCAACAGAGCCGCACAGATCTGTTGGATTCAGAAAATTCAAAGGATCATTCTGCTCTGCCGTTGAAAGTAATAGTAGAGGGAAGTTTGCTAGCGGCGCTGTTGCTATTAGTAGCCGTTGCCTGGTGTATGACGGAAGCTGGCTTTTAGCTGGAAACTTTAAATTTACATCAAAAACAAAAGAAATGCATTCAGAGACGGATAGACGGCCAAAAACCACAACGCTGACGCCCTATCGCGAAATTAGTATGTTGTTCAAAACAACGAAACTTAATAAAGAGACTACATAAAACAGAAAAAGCCGATGTACCACCAACGACTTTAAATTATTCTTCGGCAGGCAACTACATTGATCGTCGCTTTTGTCGCTGGGAAGTAGTAAGTCATGATAAGACGCACGCTGGACAAAAACATACTTTTGTAGATATTTTTTTATTGTTTTCGTTTAATTTCATGTTTCTCCTCGTACTCTCACAGTTAAACCTTAATTATTTAGGCTATTACATCTCACGATTTCTAGAATACATTTAAAATATTGTTAAAGGTAATGCACTCCTCCTTGGTTTCGCAATTTAATTCAGTTTTTCAATTCACCCATTATCCCATCCAACGATACTTCATATGTGCTAGGTACCGTGAAATACAGCTTAGCAAATCATCAGTGATCAATTGCTAGTGGTCGCCAGATCGACCATACGACCAACCGAACATTCAGAAGTAATTGTCTACTTCTCTACTAAACAGGACTACGCTGGAATAGTTAATTTTTTTCACTTCCGATATTTGCCAGAGGGTAAAAGATATAAATCAAGAATAGATGGTGGTGTTGTTCTCGCACTGCTTTTTTTACTGCATAACTTGTGTGTCTTGTTTCCGAGGGCTTCGGTGACCTCATTACTAATCCACTTCTTTATCAGCCCGATGGAGGTGTTGTGGTTTTCAAACGGAGATTTCCTAAGAGGGATCAAACGGTCCGTCCGTTATCGCACCAGGTTTTCTTGCTCGCGGTAGACAAACGAGCGTCGGAGCCAGCACGACGACTCACCACCTTGCGAGTTCTTATCTCAATTATCTATCAAATACCAGCTACGCGCCGTTGCCCTTCCTTCGTTTCTGGCCATGATTTCTATGCCTTACGCCTTACAGCTCCCCTTGTATGGTGTTAAATAAATAAGAAAAAGATAGTTATATCGCGAACCGGTTTGCTTGTTTGAGATGCGTTCCCTTGCCCTTCCGGTGTCGATGGCGAGAGGTTGGCTCGCCATTGTCGGTCGGTGGTGATTCTTGATTACAAATGAGATCATGTTTCGAATCGTAGTGGACGGACTCATCGGCTGAACGCTGCTGTTCACTCACGCACGCACGTGTGTCCGTCACCAGCGCCAGTGGCTGCGCTCACCAATCCTCTCCCTGGGGGCTGCTGTGGTATTCATTGTTGTTCCTTTTCCTTTGCACCCCGATATTTGTGTGAGTGTGTACTTGTGTCCTCCCCTAAAGCTACTTATCACGAGTTCGTGTAATTTGTACTTTAGCATCATTTCGATGAAGATCACGACATCACGCTCTTGTGTCTCATAGCGGTGCTATAGATAAGATTGTAAGCGAGCGACTACTGTGTGGGCACTGTTTGTGAGGAAGAGGGAACCGGTCTATCTATGGGCCGATGGTCTAGCGTCCCTAGAAACGCGAGCTTCCGCGAGTTGTTATTTCAAGCTTATGGTGGTTCACACAAACAACACATGCGTGCAATCTCAACCGATTCTGCTTTCCTCCAGGGTGTTATCAACGTAAACTTGACTAATAATCCCGAAACCCGAAAAATATCATGAGGCCCAGAAACTCAGGAACAGACTGTGGCGTGCGGCGAAAACAATGTTAATGCAACGGCTGTTACAACGTCCTCAAGACAGCAAGAAGACTGTTAACGCACATTTTATGTTTTCCGTTCTAATGACCTCAACAGCGGAAACAGTGGTTGTCAAATCCATTCTTGTCTAACATGGAAAGAAAAAGGAAAAAACCTTGCTTTTGGTACGTCTTGCAGTCTACAACACCTCCGGGAGCTAAAGATTGTGCTCTTGATCTTAAAACATTTTGAAGAAGGAAGAAGTGTTCGGTTCTCACCGAAGCTAAAACTTACATAATCTAATATCACAAAGGGGGTACAGTCAGTGAAATGGTTCTCACGTGCGGTCCCACCACCCCGGAACACAGGACCCAGAAGGTGGTGGACGAATTTGGACGAGCGCCGGGGACCAGATTAGCGGTGGTGATGTATCGTAGAGCGATCCTTGCCACTCTTGCCACACTGGGATCACGCTCGTACGTTTGCTGTTGTTGTTAGCTTACTGCTCCTCAGTACAACCATGACTTTAGCTAAGATTGATTTAGCTTTCGCCCTGATAGGAAAGAGAGATAATGCAAGCTTACACTGCTAACCGTACCCCTGTTTCGTCGCCATAGTTCGTCCTGGATTTTACAGGAACCGCCCCATCTCTCTCAGTGTACCAAATCACTGCTCCCTGCTTGCCAGCGAGGCACGACACTCTCGAGACGCTCTAAACTCTCCATTGATTCCGTTCGTATCTTGACTGACCTTAACGCTCCATCTTCTTTCCTCCTTTAAAACAACAATCTCGGACCGTGGCGTCGCTGACAAACAAGAAACAGGGGCAATTTCACCAACTGGGATCACAGGCACACAGGAAACCGGACCGAATCCGGCTGGGATACCTGTTATTGCCTGTGATCATGGAAGAGCTTTCTATCGCTAGTACTACAAACGAGTAAACTATGGATGATCTGTTTTGAGAGTGCATAACGTTCAATATTCTGATGCCGCACATACTTTATCATGCTACCCACTGCTCTTTCCTGTGATGCCCGGGAGGTAACTCTCCTCGAATAAGCATTCAAACAGTTAGATGTTTATTAGCATCAGTACTCCCTCGTTCAATCGTAACCTCATCATCCAGCTCATCTCTCTCGTTCGCTTTTCTTGTTTTAGCTTATGTCTAATATTATTAGGGGTGTTATATATATTTTATAGGATTGTAAAGTTACTCTCTTCCAAATCGCCAGTTGGCTACACATTGCCAGCATCGCGCACCCACCGTTAGGTCAGTTCTCACACCGCAGCTCTCACCTGCCCCGACCGTAACGGTGCGGTGTCTTATTATTGGTTGGTTTATCTCGCTATTTTCTCCTTATGCTGCTGTGCTGTGTGTCTTCTCGTAAGCATTTTGTGAACGCGCTCGTTTAATATTGTAATCGCTCTGCTACTGTGCAGTGCTGCTACTAGCAACAGTTGTAATATTGATAGTACTCGGTTTCTAATCGAAGAAATATTGTTCGCTTCCAGATTACTCGATTAATCATCGTCTTATCGATCAAAATGTAGTGCAAAAAATAGAAAAAAAAATCGATAGTAAGTTCAAAAGTTCAATAATCGTCTCTTTACGCTGGTCTGTAGTTTTAGGGACAAAACACAAACCTTATCCCCAATGGAAAGAATGACAAAACAAGCTAATCAAAGTCACTGACCAGTTATCGATCTTAACGATCGTGACGATCGTGATGATCGTTTCTCACTATCGTGAGTCATGTGATGGAAACCAAAGATATTAATTTAATAATTAAAAAATGATAGAAATATGTGTTTGTCAATTGTGGGTGACATGCGATGTGTGTAAGATGAAGACGCTGATCGTCGGGTCCTTCAAATCAACAATTTTCTTGTTGTTATCGGGCTGGATCATTGTACATCAATCTGTGCGCGATCATCGTCATCGGCTTAATAGCAGTCTTCATCTTCCATCGCAAAGTCGCTCGTGAAGCCCGAGTCCGCGTATACCGAGCTGCAAGAAGAAAAATAGTATGTGGTGCATTAGACGTTTTGTAACAAGAGGCCCAAGGTTTGCGAAAGTTTCTCAGTAACTCAATTTTCCTGTGCCCAATGAGATAAGGTGTTGTAAACTGCTGAATAAACCTAGCTAGCATTTTTCTTAAACACGCAACATAAGTACGACGGGTGTTACAAACAGATAATCGTTCACAGCTACCGTAGGAAAGTGTTCAGCAAAATATTTAAGCCACACAGCTCGTTCAGCTAGCCAACAGCTCGAAGAAAGACGAGTTACAAAAGCGTTGAAAAGGTACACCATGAAATGGGGTGACGGGTAATGAAATATGTATTTTGCGCCAAACACGCACAGCCAAAGCTAAGCGTCGATAAACAATAACAAACGAACGGCAGTTCACAACGAGTGCGCAAGTCCGTAACGAGAATTTCTGTTTGTATTAATTAAACGAAACGCATTGATCGAGCCCCGAACGCTCTCGAGCGCTATGCTCAAAAGACGATGACCTCAAACAATGATTTTTGCGCCAAAATTCATCCGCACGGTGAAAAACGGACATTGAGGAACGGCGAAAGATTACTAAAACAACGACTAACTCAACCAACCGTGGTTACACACGATAACAAAATCCGTTTCCACCGGTAGCGAAGTTCGTAAACGGGGGAGGAATCGTAAACATACGTAAACGGGGGAGGAATCGGGTGTAACGTTCCCTCCCGCGAAAGTTTGCTCTTTGGTTTCAATTCCGTTTGAAAACATGAAAAATGGAACTCTATAACAAACAACGCGCAGGGCAAGAAGTATTTAGCAATGACACTTACTTGAGGGCCCGGCAGGTGAAAAACACGATGCGCTTCAGCTTTTTGTTGTAGAAAAAGTAATTGAACGACCAGAGACAGCCGGGTTCACCGAATGGGTCCGAGTTCAGATCGGGATTGTAGCTGTAGATGTCGCAATCGTTCAGCGAGATCTCATCCTCGATCGTCGTCCAGAGGGCATGGCGTATCTTGCTGTACTGCTCGCCGGCTACCGGTGCAAGGTTGCCCTCGATCGAATTCAGCACCCACTGCAGCGACGGTTCCTTGCTGAATTCGTGACTCTGTAACGAAAATTAGTAAGTGATTAAGGAAACGATTGCGCTGCTCGATAACGATAACGATCGGGAATAATAAATATGAGCTGCTGTTGCTCATATTAATCGTATGCCTCGTAACGCCTTATTTGAGTGATGGATTGCAGTTCAATTGATGTATTCTTCTGTATTTTCTCTGCTTGTTAAATTTACAAACAGCTTCAATGAAAAGGAGCATCACTGATCATGTCATTGAGCAAAACAGCCGGCTAATACTTTATAAATATCATTTCTATTACGCGAGCGCAGAGAAATATCGCTAAGAATGACGCATTTTTCGGCCAAAAATAGCTCTAAGGGGAGTGGTATTCATTCAGAGGGGTTCGATTATGGTGATCGTTGGCACCTGATTCCAAACGAAAACATCTCAAGTTCAGTGTTCCGTATATGCTTCGCGCCATCGTTCATTATATCGCTGGCACTGCAAAAATATAAATAAAATAACGTTCAAGCGACGCAACGTTCTCTAACAATGATGTCCTCAACACGTATAGCTCGAGGCTGCACTGTAGGATGGATCTGTTTACCGTACGGAATTGTGACGCTTCGACAGTGGCGGTGTTGGGAGCATGTTTGGCAAGCTTTCTTCTCAGTGACTTCTAATTAAGGACCAGGTAATGGCACAAGCGAGAGCGAGAGGAGAAGGTGTGCCTGTGTGTGTTGTCGAGGTCGGTAATGATTTTCTCTTTTGCCGCTGTGTAGTCGAAGGGGGCGATATTTTTGGCCCATGCTTGCATTGCTTTCTAGAGCGGCAGTGACCGGTTTGCCTCTGAAATTTTTAGACGCCCACGATAGGCCCCTACCATGCTCTGCCCTTAACGAAAGGTCAAACAAAATTACGTTTGGGAAAACGAAAACATTGAAATTTGGTGTCAAAGTAAAATACTGTAGTTTATCCATCAAATGTATTATTGAAATGCTTTGTTGGAATTACCTTTGCATCGCTAAAGTCATAATCCGGCTCGAAGGCCGAGTTCAACGTCGCGATCAGATAGAAGAGCGTCTTGCGTGAGATAGTATCGCACAATGTAACGCCCTCATCCCCGGACAGGCTGCTGCGGAGAACCTGCGGTGACATGTCCTGCAGGGTTTGCGGCGGCGACAGTGCCTGCAGATCGGTCGGTGCTTGCTCCGACGTGAATCGCTTGTACAGGGCCTTATCATTGCCGGCCATCTTGCACGAGTACGACTCGATACGGCCATAGATCGTGCTGTCTCCTGTCTGGATATGCAGCGCATTGTTGACCGCCTCGAAGCGGGTGCTCTCCAGTAGTTTCATGGTGAGGATACTTCTTCTAATGCGTCGAAAGCCCAAAATGCAAAATAGGACAACAGCTCAGCTGGTCAGTAAGACTTCTTTTTCGTAGATGCGGGACACGTTAAATTATAACCTATCTCAATTTAAATAATCTTGCGTGACAATATTTCTTCGATCGAATGCAGGAAAGCTCGCAAGCTCGTGGGTGTTGATGATCAGAGCTGTGCAGATGATGTTTAGCGTTCCTTTGGCGCTTCTCTTCCGTCTATGATGTTCGTTGGGTGTTGATCTAGAGCCCTGTTCTCTTAAGCTGTTTTAACCAAACCAATAATGAACGATGCCTTCTTAAGGTTACTTATTTTTAAGAATCAGAGTGTGCCTTAAACTCTGGGTTGCCAAAACGGCGAGGGGTGGTGGAACGAAACGGAAAACGGTTTGTGGCCACGCACTCCTTGAGCACCTTAATGATGCGTCAGCGGGTTAGCCTTAAAGCAGCACCGGCTTCCGTGTACCGAGTATTTGACCATCTTGGGCGATCGTTCAACTCTCAGACCGTTGTTTATCTTGAATGCGATTCTAAACATGGTCGTCGGGTGTACGCAGAGTCTCTTTCTTAGTAGCTTCGTGCTGGCCACCTGCTGATCACGCCGGCAAATGTTGCTGATGTTGCTACCGCCGCTGTTGTCGCAACTGCTAATACGATTGCTGTCCGGGACGGCGACTGCTTGCGGGCTCATTTAAGAACGTGAAAGAATGTAGTTTTTCCTTGCTGGCCGGCTGCTACACCAAGGGCCTTCGCTGTTTCACTACTACTCAGGCTCCGAGACTCCTTCGGTGGAGTGATGACCAAATAAGGCCCTTTGTTTTCTAGGTTGCTTAATCGGTGAAGATCACAAAATCAACACAAAACGCTCGATACGCTCCAGTGGTTTTGCGTCACAACACACTCACGCACACTTGGACGAGAGACGTTTTTTTCGGCTGTAGTTCGCGTCGTCGATTGTTTCTTCGCTTTTCTCTCGTTCTACTTCGCGCGTCCAAGTACCGTTCAGAGAAATCTTCGACCTGCGGTCGCTTCTTCCGCTCTTCTCACGCTCGACCGCAATGTATCGCTACGCCGTCCTCTTCGTTTACCGTTGATACGGTTCACGGGGACCGTTTATGTGTACACAGACGGAGAGAGAGTCCCTTACGAGGGTTAACGATTCCGGAAATCCTTTCAAACAGATTGCCGACGTGAAACCGCTCTGGATATACACAAACGCGGACAGTTATATGCTCAGGATATACACAAAAAAGTCGTATACACTTGGCGAACGAGTTTCTGGACACGCCACAGTCCTGAAGGACACGCGAATGATTTATCTGCTTGCCTTGAAGGGCCGTGTCCACGATTTCTTCTCGTCGCCGACTCAAGGATGATTCACGGGAGCGACGCAAGATGCTGTTGCGTGCGGGGCGCTCGCTCGCTGCTGCTGCTATTCACACGCTTCACATGCGAGGGGCACGCACTTACACGGGCGCATTCGAGATTTCAGCGAGAAACGGGTTCGACGCTGCTTGTTGGAGCAACGGAAAACTTCACCATAAAACACGGGCCGATTGATCAATCGAGCTCGGACGCGCACTACCGGGAGGTACCAGCTACATATAGATTTGCAGCAGGGACTTATATTTTTCCATCATTTTCACCGCTTGCTTCGGTCACCGTTGTGGCGACGACTTCGGGGGTCGCGTTCGATATTTTCTCCCTGCTGGTTGCACGAACTCCGGCTGCGGCGGATCGGTCTTCCACTCCCGGAATTTGGGGTCGCGCGATATCAGCGGACCGTCGTCAAACGAATAACTGGTTTGAATAATCGAATAACTGCGACAAATTCAGAGAGAAACACACGCGACGGGAACGACAATTTTGCTTCTATTTTTGTTTTGAGAAATCGAAAATGGTGGCGTTACGAGTCGATGGCGAATAAGAGCACAATGAGGGGAAGAAGAAGAAAAAGAGAAGACCCTACAAGCAGGAAGGATTTTACACGGTTCATAAAGGTAGAGTAACGGTCGTGTGATGGTCGGATAAAACACGCTCACAACTGGTAACGCAGGGTTGTAGCCACGCTTGATTTTTTTAAATTAGTAGCCGTGGCCACACGGGGCGAAAACTCTAGCGCAAACGAAAAAATTAATGTCAAAACGGTTTCGCTTAACCCTTACACGCTGTCAAACTTTTATACGTCCGCGGACTTTTTCGCTGAACCCTTGACGCTATCGAACGCTTTATTTACGAAAATGTAGGTTCTTTTCGTATTGTTTTTGCATTTTTAATATAAATATAACAGCAACAGCAACAAAATCGTTAAAAACTGCAAAATTTATTCGGAAATCAACTTCAGCGGCCAAAATACAGATGTAAACAATACGTTTGACATTTCGGCATAAATTTTCGGGTTTTTACCCCTGCCACACGAAGCGAAAACATTTTGGCATTAATGTGCAAATTTGCGCGCAAATTTTCGCCCCGTGTGGCCACGGCTAGTAGCCGTGGCCACACGGGGCGAAAACTCTAGCGCAAACGAAAAAATTAATGCCAAAACTTTTGCGCTTCGATATGTTTACATGGCCGGGTTGAGGAAATTAAAATCGTTTTTTTGAAGAAAAGGATTGAATACACTAGCAATGATCACTCACTGTCGATGTAAACCACAAATAGAACATATTGCGAGCCCTTCCGTTTGCAAACAGCTTTTACTCTAGGTTTTACGCTCCACGGACCTATAATCGTTTGACAGCATGTAAACGGCAAGCGTAAATGTTTTGGCATTAATTTTTTCGTTTGCGCTAGAGTTTTCGCCCCGTGTGGCCACGGCTAGTGCCAACCGCCG
Organism: Anopheles darlingi; assembly: GCF_943734745.1. Lineage (NCBI taxonomy): Eukaryota > Metazoa > Arthropoda > Insecta > Diptera > Culicidae > Anopheles > Anopheles darlingi. The sequence goes on from NC_064874.1 coordinate 86,402,154, forward strand.
AGCGTACCACGAGACCTCGAAGCATTTTCCGCAGATTAACAAAGACCACACAAACGGATTTTTGTTGTTCGAGGTTGCGAAAAACCAGGCTAAAAATTAAAATTCTTCCTTATCTTCAGGCCCACCGAAGCAGGTCGCCCCGCCGGAATAGCAAAAGCTGTTTCCATCAGCATCAACAATTTGAACCGCATTAATCAGGTAACCGGAAAGGAAAACGGGCAGAATCAGCTGAGCAACTTGTTTCGCGAAAAGCATCTCACGTACCTCTCCCCTTAAAGCCCCAGATTTTATGGGCCGAATTGGATTTATTAATGTTTTTTTTTTAATTCTAACTCTTGGTTGGGAAAAATCATCCCGAGAAACGGCTGACGAACTATGCGTTCAACTGATCGTAATCGGAATCGCGATCTGCGAACCCTTGTAAATATGCCGTGTGGCACAAAGCAGGGGCATCGCTCGTGCTGCCACAGTCTTGCTGCAGCATCCAACGATCGCACATCGTTTTCGAGCGATTCCGCGCTATCCATCCGCGGGAACGCCGACTGTCGTTCCGGGTTATTTACCTCTAGCTATCGGATCGTCCAACGATTGGATGGTAGGTGGGAATTGCTATTTAGTATTACGACAGATGGATTCCTCCAAAAATGCGTTAAGATCACTGGTTCAGTTCAGGGAAGTGTAGTGCGGTGTTCGATTCTCGGCCCCACGGGGGGTCCTTACGCGTGCGAGCCATTTTCACACATTTCACATTCGCCCCTTGTGATTCTAGTCGATTTATGGGGTGCACTGTGCGAAACACGAGGCAAACACTGAAATCAATTTGACACCTCGATCGACGATCGCGTCACCGCAGCCATCGGAAACACTCCAGCGTATAAATCTTCGTAATTGAGCAGCTTTAGTGGTGTGCGACACGTAGCGCAATGGTTCCAATACGGTGGAACAAAAATGAACGGGAACAATTAATGTAGTTGACCAGGCACCACTCTACCGCCGGGGGGATGCTGCCCACCATCGCGATATCGCGATGTAATCGCGAGTAGATGCCCGTCTCCCGTTCGGCTGCTCATTCAGTTTGCTGCTGAATCGAGCACGGCCCCATCTCAGTCGACCCATGTGGTCAATTGAATGCGGGAACGACACTCCGCTGCTACCGCCCATCCACGGGGTATTTGTGTTACCCCGATTGATGGTGGTTGTCGCGGAAGGCAGGCAGGTTTATTTTTAAACACTCTATCCAACACTATCGATCGTGATCCAGAGACCGTACCGTGCCATGCTGTGAAAGTTGCGTTAGTTTTTCGGTTCAAAATAGCTGAACGGTCGCCACGACCACGGTCCGGTGTTGCGCGAAAACGTGGTGCTACTGCCGATGTAAAGAAGGGACGCAACATTTTCCTGCTTGAGTGTCGGTGGCAGCGTGGCAGCAGTAGAATCGAAAGGCCCAGTCTTTTCGAAATTCTATCCTCCTCCCTAGAGACGCGATGTCACTGTACGGACAGATGAATTAATTGGTGCAATTAATCATACAAGTGTTTTTGAAAATAGCGTCGAACCACGGTGAGACCATACTACCAATCATGGATCGATGCTATTAATGGCGACGCATGGTGTTTGACGAAATGGTCATTCCTTACTGAAACGCACAGGCATGCTGACTGCTTTAAAGAATGAATTTGTTAGTTTCGTGTAGGTTTTCCTCCTTCATCTCGATCGCTTTCGTGATCAACATTTATTGCAGAATAGCTTGGACCGTCGGTAATAATGCTCCAAAACGTGTCTATCGTTAACTCTGGTATGAGTGGCGCTATTTCTGTACTATCTGCAATCTCCTTTCTCTGACTAACCGGAACACACGATATCTCATGGGATTAGAATATATTCGGTGCGCACTCGACTCGTTGATGATGCCGTTCGAGTGAAATGCGACATGATGGCGAACCTACACCGTATCCTCCCAGACTGTTCAGTACCCAAAGCGGTACCATCGTCATCCCACACATGTTAGAAGGCGAGAATTTGCTGTTTGAAAAGAAGCTGTCTTAAGCTCGGTCGTCAGATGGGAAAGCTATGAAACCATTACCTTATATTGTTATTAATGGTGATCAATTTGCGAAACACATCCTTTCTGCCACGACGATGAACGTCGTAAGCGCGGTCACCCGATGCAAATGCAAATGTTTATTTGGGGCCACTACGAGAGGTTCTGTGTGGTATTAGTGATGATATGAGACTCGGCCCAAGATATCAATATAAATATTCCTGTGTTCTACACGCAAAACAGAAGGGACTTGGACACGTCTTTCCAGTTCGTACTGAATGCGCGTTTAAGTGATCTTCCGTTTAGAAGCCGTTGGGTAACAAAAATCCATCTGCGATGTTAGCCAAAACCAAAACGCCGTTCTGCAAATCCTTCCTGCTCTCCTGCTGACACATCGAAAGCCATGCAGGAGCATACAGAGACCGTGACCGACCGGGGGTAACCATTCCAACCAGAGCGCATGCTGCAGGGCAAAAAGCTGCTGAGGATGGCTTTTCTCGATTTTCGTCATTTCGTCTCGGTTTCTCAGTTCTTCGGTCGGTTGCGTACGTGCGTTATGGTGTGGGTTTTCTCTTCTTTTTCTCCCGCGTTTGGTCTTGCTTGGCCGGGTGTGGCCGGCCGCACAAATCTTGGGGCCGACCGCCGTCGATGTGGTATTTATAATTTTCCTTCGCTTTTTGCCCGATGGTTGGGCGGCATGGCATGGTAGGACACATACAGACATACATACGCACCCGTAACAGCAGCAGCATTCGGTGAAGATCGCCGCCGGACTTGCCGTGGGACGTGGGACACACTTAAATGCGGTATCGCGAGATTTCCACCGTCACCGTCGCCGGTTAGTAGCACCGCTGAGACGGTACGGTACGGTGGGTTGTTCGTGTGTTTCGCCGGAACCACCCGTCGTAGTGGGCTTATCTTTAAATCGAGCGGCGGTCGACGGTGCGCGTGAAGTTGGTCATTGGCCGAGCGAACTTAGAATTAGACTTGGAAAACCCGCTGGCTGGCAAAAACTGTGTGCATTAGTGTGGTTCGGTGATCTTCCTGGAACGATATTCTGCTCTTTCGGACAATGTGGAAAGCGCCTCTCGTGTATGTGCCAGTTTGTGAGGTGTGAACCGACAAAGTGAAGCCCCCACCGTCCAGGCTGTCGTGTCTGGCGCACGGGGTTGCGCATTCTACGAAGGAATGGCCCTGTGTGTGAACATTATGGTTTTTTCCTGACACGTTTAGTTTTGGACATCTCAAGTGCCAATGTGCGTTTTACGACGGGACTGAAGCTGCTGAAATACACAACACCCGCCTGAAGTCGGCGGAGCGGATTCCGAGACCGGAACGGAAAAGGATATTTTGTGCGCAAAAACGGCATTTTTAGCACGAGGTTGGTTGGTTGGTTGGTTGGTGTGGCTTCCGAGCACGGCGTACAACGAGCTGCTGCACGATTTGCAAATTCCATTGAACAGAAAGTATCTTGCGTTGTCTCACAGACGTCATTACGCGACGAAGCCAGTCCTTCTTCCTCGTTCGCAGTATCTACTGGCGTCTGAATATCTTGCAGTGCAACGAACGTTTGAGGTCACCATAATCACCAGTTGATGGGTTTACCAGATGGATATTTGCTTATTTATACCATCGGTACGTTTACAGATCGTGATTGTGTCGCCTTGTGATGTTTACCGAAGATGATGATGATGCTCTGTTTGAACGCGACCATCCAACGCTAATCCTTATAGTGATTCACTAGTACGAGCGCGCGCGTGCACTCGCCGGTAGGAAAGGATTCGATTTCAAAGTCATGAGCCTTTTGCAATCGCGGTCATGATCGTGCCATTCAGCTTGGCACCCGTGCCGACCGCTCGTTGGCGTGACAAATAGCACGTTAGTCATCGGGAAAAACGGCAGGCAGTTTGTGGCGAATTTTCGAAAAGTCAGTCGAGCCCGAGAGCTCTGCCAGTTCGTTACTAAATGATCAACCCCTGGTCACCTGCCTTTGCCTTCGTTTGAAACATTTAGGCGCCTAGTCGTACCATGCCGGTGAGATTATTTTTAAATGTGCTACTCACATACGACTACCGCATCCCAACACGCTAAATGCTCCCGACTTTTCGACGATCACTTTCCCCTGGCGCGCCACGTTCCGGAGTCCGGAGGATTTCCGGATGGCACAAAACGCCGCTCGTGCGGTAGCGGTCTTTAGCGCTCATCATGATTTGTTGTAATTTTTCCTTTTTGTCTTTCTTCCCACATGGGACTATGTGCGGGGCATGATGATGGTAAGCACGTGAGCTGACTCGCGGCTTGTTCCAGTGAGACGACGGCCCCAAGGGGTGGCAGCTGCACGATGACATCAAATTATATTAATATTGAGCGGAAGCGGCTTCTGAACCCCGGCATTCATCGTCACGCAGTCCGTCATTTGAGTAATTGGTTGATCGTCTTAAGTCGGGCGAGTCGTGCAATCGAGCCATCACTTTTGCACTGAAGACAGTGGAAAGGGGATGCTGGCCTGGAGAGTGCTGGTGGTTTAGGGAAGATGGAAAGTTGTTTACAACCGGGCTAAGGGGCTTTTAACCCCATCACACACTCTCTTCAACACAATTTGCATCGCCATCATGCGCCCACGAGAGGTGATGCAAGACTGATAAGTTTCGTTCCGAAAAGATGATCAATTTAATATTCCTTTTTGTGCAACTGCTCCTTTTCATTTTAAGTTCCGCCGGAAGACATCGGAGGAATATACACTATAAGTGCTCACTAGTAATTGATTTTGAATAATGTCTTCTCTCCAAGCTTGTAACATACTGAAACGATTATACCACCAAGAATGAATGCCATACCGTATAGTACTTTAACGACATTTTCCCCCTTTTCTCACGATGCACGGCGTTACTTCGGTTGGTCCACTAAATGGCACGGTTTCTTATTGCTGCCGGTGCTCCCCCAAAACCTCAACATAATGAATGTTTCCTAGCGCCATAAATACAGCGATGCACGAGCGTTTTAATGGCTCACGGTTAGCCCGGCTTGATGCAGACAGGCGAGCGACATCGAAATTCCGGCACCAGCTTCCTTTTGAACGAGCTGGGAAAATGGATAAATCTGTCACCAGAGAATCGTTAGTGGGTGAGCTAATGCGGAAGCCCAACAAGGTGCAGCAGTATGTTTTTCGTATGCCTGTCATGCAGTGTAGGCGGTCTGGAATCATTGTTTTTATACCAACCATAAGGGTTTTTATGTTGTATCATCCGTAGCAGCAATACTCTAGGTGATCTCTAGATTCTAAATGGCTGAAGTCGGTCTAAATGCCTGAAGCTGGTGGTCAAGACTATTGTGAGCTTGGAATAAAAGAGACAATTAGCCTAGACTTCTGGTGATCACATTGGTCACGATTTTCCAACTGAAACCTTTGCGTAACTGAAAGGGGAATTGAATCATGAGATAGTTTTAAAATAATTTACCACAACACACTTGTTTCATTTGAATTATCATAAAATATAATTTACACCTTCTTGCTACTGGGTCAGAAGTCAGCACCATAACTTAAACTCGTAATAATTTTACTCTGTCTGCCATGCCATGCATTGCGTCTAACACTCGAAATCAACCTCGAACGTTCTGCTGTAACATGTTTTGGCAGATTAGGAAATTCCATTCGAACCATTTTCAAGTAACACCAATGCATTCCCTTCATTTGCCGTACTCAGACCAGACACCAGCCATATTGGCAGCCATCGTTAGTGGATTCCAACTGCATCCTGCCCCGGTCGATCACCACAGAATCGGTTGGCCTTGCCTATGGTTGGTGCAAACATTACCATCCACCATCACCACCTGGGTTGTGTTTATGCGTCTCATCCCTGTAACCACACCCCCTGGTAAACACCCGTTGATCGGCGGTGGTCGATGTAGAGCTGTTTACACTACCGATCACCACCATTGGGATGGGTCAAGCTTCGATCGGGATGAAGATTTGCGCTGCAATTACGCCAGTTACACTGCTAGTGTTTATCGAGTCCACAACGAGTGGCGGCTCAGTAGATGGCATGGAAGCCACAAGAACTGAAGGACTCAAGAGGTGGATAAATAAATTATGAGGTTTAAATTTGCACTGGATGGACATTATCGAACTACGACGGTTTCTCATAGAGGTTGCGGAGCTTACTGCTACGCATTCGCGCCAGGAACTCCAGCAGAGTGGACTGTCTTACACGATCATCATGGTTTGCTTCTTTGTTGTTAAGAACCAACGTCGTGAGTGAAACTGCTGTGCGCAACTGATGATCAATGCCAGAAATAGATACCGCCAAGCTAAGAGCTAGCACCTACTTCTGGTACTTTCGCTGACGACGACGACGACGACGACTACGAGAACCACGACCAGGAAAAACGCTCCAACAACCGCAGACAGCGACACGTTAAGACCGAGAAAACTCGGGAAAACATTTTAACCGGATCATATGTTTGCAAAGGAATGCACAGTTGCACAGGCTGTGATCGCAGGCTTTAGGTTGGAACTGGAATGGATCACAAAACCCGTGAAGTCAAATCCGTGAAAATGAATCCATCGTTCGCACGACTAAACAGTGTCACTTATGGGGAAACATTACGAATTTTGAAAAGGCACAGAATGCACAGACGCATCACGGACGCACTTGGCGGTATCAAGAGAGACAGAGATACAAAACAGAATGTTGAAAAACTGCGTTCTTCATACCAAGCCATGGATGGATGTTGTTCACGGTTTCTTATGTTTCCTCCATTGCCATTCATCGCTGAATCGTTAGGGATGCCTGTGCCGCCAGTTTCGTTGTTGTCTTTTTCTCTATGAAGACCATGGAAACGATGAATCAGGATATGGGAATGCGGCTCCGTGTGCTCCATACTTTATGCCTGCCCGCGACGGATCATGGCGATAGGGAAAATGTTCCAGTCATAAATCAATGTTTCTGGCATGGAGCGCGAACTGACGCATTCACATGTCCCGGTCGTGGGTCAGACAGATGTAATCGACCTTTTTGCGGTGGTTTCTGGATATTCGCACAAAGACGATCTTAACCCTTATTAGTCACAAATTTGAATGAAAATCTTTTCTCGTGATGATGTGGAGAATGCTGTGATCCCGATTTGATCGCATTCTTCCTTGGTTTTCTCTTTGGTTCCAGTAAATAGAGGAGAGGGTCTCTGCAGAGCGAACCGAACTGCATATGCTGACAGAGACGAACAACGACGCGACAATCGTCCCAAATTGATCCACTCCGCCGTGGATCATCGAGTCTCACGAAGAGTTTCAAGAGGTGAAGCGACCATTGAGTAGTGCTTGTTGCCAGAGATGTTGCCGCAGTAATGGTGGTGCACGATCGCTTAATAGAATAATGCACCAGCCTGATTTGCCCAAGAGGGAACCCTGGCCAGTGGATTCGCGTGTAATAATATGACCAACCCAGCTGATGGCGGTGGTAAAGTGCTCGTGAACGTAAGCAGCGCCAGAAGCAAGGGATCGGAAAGCGGAAAGAAGCGATCGTCCGTCCAGGTAGGTGCAACACGCGTATCTGTATAACAGGGCTATTCCAATAGACTGAGGAAGAATTATGAGGCGCACGTTTAAGTTGCGTGTGAATGCCCTTCACAACTGAATTTAAAATTCGATTCTTAGCCCATTTCATCTTAGTTTGTTTCCGAAGCATTCTGGAGGTTTCTGTGAGCGTATCTCGATCGTAAATAATGCCCCCTTCGTTAACAGATCATTAGCTCGCTACAAATCGTTCTAATAGTATGTGCTGCTCTCGTTGTGCCCTTCTCGTTAAGGTTCATTACTAGCTCCCGGTCCTAGCTTTTCCGTTCTAATCACGCTCTTCTCCAAACGCGCCGACGTCTTTATTTTTAGTCCAAAAATGTGCCTGATTCCCGGTCGTCAACTGCATCGGGAAGCACCAGCATCGGTGGTAGTGGTGCTGGTGGAGGGATCGTCACTTCAGCATCGTCTGCCGGTGGCTTTCAATCGTTCTTCCGCTGGTTCCGTCGCGATGAATCACGTGTGCTTGCCCGTAGTACCAGCGGCAGCCAGGTCACACCGGAACTACTTGACAGGCATGTGCAGCAGCGACAGCCACCGCGAAGTCCCTCAGTATCTCCTGTGGCCACACCAGCCGCTGGTTTGAGAGAATCGTTCACAAGAGCAACACCACCGGCACAACTAGCGCCAGCACCTCCCAGTCGCGAACGACAGCGAACGGCAGCAACAGCCGGCGGTGACAACGTGAGCCAGACGGCAAGCAATGGTACCCACAGTTCCTCGCCCAGTCCAGGCCCGGTAATTGATTGTCAGAATCTTTCGAAGAGCTCTAGCTGCGACAGCATACTAAGTACGGCAACGAACGGATTCGCATTCGTTCCACCGAACTGCTACGAGGCCGTCCTAGTGGCGAGTGCCGGTGGCGATAGTGAACGATTCCGGGAACCGCGCACCATCCAGCCAGGACCTTACACCGATAGCTACAAGCGACGCTGCTGGCAGCGTGATCAGGCCCGAGAACTCGACCGGAAGTACGAATTAACGCTGCGAAAGAAATACCGTCTGTTCCCGAATTTACCCAGAGACAGTCCGCCCGTAGGTGATGGACATGATGCAACGCTGACAAGGGATAATCAGCGGACTGTGTACACCGATTTAAGTCTTCCGACGAGATCGATTGAAGCGAGCACGAATCAACGAAACGGAGCTTACGTTGGACAGCCGGAGGAGGCGAGCACGGATCCGGTCAACCGACGCCATCGGCGTACCGTAAGTGATAGCTCGAAGGATCGGCGTGCCGGAGCGTACGTACACGTGAAGGGAAAAAGAAAAGCTCCTCCGCCTCCACCTCCCAACGGTTTATCTCAAGAGGACGGTTCTTCCACCGGTGGAACGTTAACTCGATCATCGACATCCAACTACGGTACACTGTCTCCCGGATCGACGCTTTCGCGTAGGAAGCGGCCAGCTCCGGCTCCACCTGCTACACCTATTGCGGTCCTTAACGAACCTTCAGCAGGATCCAGTACAAGCTTATTGGAGGATAAAGAAATCAAAGCGATCATTGAGGGCCGTCCACTGCCAGTTCACACCGAGGAACCGCCGCGATTAATTATGCCTCTCCCACTGATCCGACCGCTCTCACCATTACCCAATATTTCCGAGGAACGAGCCCCACCCGGTGGGCTGACGGAGGAACAGAAACAGCAGCTGATCGATAACATTCGCAAGGTCCAATCGCAAACAGCCCAACAACAAGAGGATGATCCTTGCGATGTAATGAAGATGGAGGAACGGTTTAATCGTGCCAATGGAACACGTTCCCCAATCCATGACTATCTATACGCGGAGGCGATGGCCAGTGCTAATGCGCAAGCCACATCGAGCGCGAATACTGCGGCGACTGCGGCGACTGCGATGTCGATGGGAACTTCGACGGCTGGTGCTGCTCCGACTTCGCCGATCGCACCGAGACCATGGTACAAGCGACCGATCTCCGGGATGCGGCACCAGGACAGCTCATTGCCGTTCAAGCGCGACGTTATTCTTAGAACGCTTGACAAACGAAAGGGATCGCAGATTGCAGGAGGAACCAGCGGCCCTTCCAAGGACCCGTGTGATGATCTACCGGAGGTTGGCTTCCATCGGAATTCGTTGCTACACCCAACCGATGGGCCAGCAATGGCTAGCAATAGCACGAACAGCACCAGTCCTGCTTCCTCGCTCGGTTCACGAGGAGGAGGTGGAGGAGGAGGGAGCAAGTTCAATCTTTTTTCCAAGATAACGGAAAAGGCGGACTCGGAGAAGCGTCGATCCGCGATCGGTATACCAAGCATCAGTGAACTGGATCGTGAGGCGGCCGAGATCATACAGAGCGAGCGAGCGGCTGCCCGAGAAATCGAGAAGCCCAAGTCGACCAAAGAGCTGATATCGAAGTTCGAGGCTACCAGTACTCCGGTGGTCGGTAAAGTTACCGTGAGCAGCACGTTCGTGGCGAAGAAGGAGTACTTTGGTGTGGAGCCACAAAAGAAACTAACCACTCCAACGGATCCACCTCAACAGGCTTCACAATCTACGGTTGCGGCACTGACTCCGGAGAAAACGCCCGACACAAGCAAAGCATCGGGCGTGACAAGCGACAAGAACTTGCTCGGCCTTTGGATGTGCCCTTACTGTACGCTAGAGAATCCTAACTGGCGCATCATCTGTGAGGCATGCGAGCGCATCAAACCGTACGATAGTGCGCTAAGCATACTCGAGGAGCCACCACTGCATCCGAATCATCCACTGAAGCGTCCGATTCCGATTCCGGCCGAACCGAAACGTACCACCACGGTACCATCCGATGACACGTGGGATCGGAAGCAGGAGCGTGTTCTTAAGTACTTTGTACCCAAACCCTCAACCGGACCAGCCACCAACGGGACGCTACTGGTGGGAGCGACTGATATTAATGGGAACACCGGTTTGCCAAACCGGAAGCCCTCTTTTGGCCAAACTAAACTCCTGGCCTCACCGAAGATGGGAGTCAAGAGTTTGATGAATCGTGGAGCCGTACAGGATGTGGCAACGCCGTCGACTTCTGCAGGTCTGCATCGTCACTTCAATGGAATGGCTCCCAGTGAAGTGCAGCCAACGGCGAACAGCAACAAGTTTGACGATCAAAAGCTTAAAGAAAGTGGAAATGCTTTCGTGGCGGCACCACTCGCTTCACCAGAACCAACCGAAGAGGGTTACTCCGCTGGTGTGGTTGGATCGGATCGAATCAATCTCGAGGAGATACGAAGCGCACGCATTGCAAGGTTTGGTGTGGTGCCGGACACAGACTCGAGTAGCTCGAGTAGTAAACCTGAAGATCAACGCCCATCAGAATCGCCGCAACCGGATGCACTAGAGCGTGAGAAGGAGCGCTTGCGAGAAATGATCCGAGCAATGAATGCTAAGGCACTGGCGGAAAGGTACCCGGTGGTGCAGAAGCCTCCGACAGCCAGCACCACCACTAGCACCCCCGGCAGCAATAACCCCAGCAATAGCCTGAAGCGCGACTCTCCGTTGGTGCAGCGGAAAAATGGTCTCACATCCGGTATACCGATTAGCACGAAAAGCTCGAGTCCACTCCCTCGGCGTAAAGTAGGTAGTCCGCTGATGGCTCGTCGAGCCGCATCACCAGCACCTCCCAACCCAGAATCCAACCCGACCGGAGCCATCAGGAAAACTACCGCCTTCGTGCTACAACCACCGAGTGAGAGTAAGATCATGAATCACGATACGACGCGGAGTCACACCTATGGTTCGATACCCGAAACAGTGCTGGAGCTGAACCAAATGCTGGCTTCACCACCGGAACCAACAGCTGGCCCCTCGTTGGTGCTAACGAACGATGTGCAGGCAATGCACTACGAACCGATGGATGAACAGCAATTTGTACGATCCACAGCTGCTCCTGTTCGTCAGACATGCGATAGTGCTATCCCATTGTCACCACGGTTGCAGGATCGTCATCGGAAGACCTTGATGGAGAAGCAGCAGCAACATGATGAGAAGGTGCGCCAGATCTCGGATCAACTACGATCGCAGCAGGGTGTCGATCGGTTCCGAAGCACGCTGGCCCTCTATCCCAGTGCTAATATGGGTCGCACCGGAACGCTGGCTTTAAATAAGCTGCTCCGTAATCTGGAACAAGCCATCAGCGAGGGAGCACACGACCGTGCGGCCGAATTGGCGATGGATTTAGCTAAGATGAAGGTGTCGCTCTCGGTCACGCGTCAGAGTTCACCTGGCTTGGGCGACATAAGGTAAGATGATTTGCAACATATTTATCTGTAACATAACAAGCAATTCACCTACCTTGTTTCTCCAGTCTCAAAGTCTTTATAGATGATAAGTTATCGCACAAGGGTCCACTGCGTGTCGTGATGGCTACACTCGGTACGCTGGGTCAGCTAAAGCAGAAGATGTGCAACGAGTATCAACTGCCGGTGGCCGTACAGCGCTGGCGCTGTGCAGATCGGTCCCTCGAGGATGATGACCGTACGCTATTGGACTATGGAATCCAGACGAACGATCAAACGCTGCACGTGTATCTAGTGCAACCGCCGGAAGCACGACCAGTCCTTGCTCAGCCATGCTTCAACCGAACTGAAACGAAGCTACTTACCGTCGTGTCATCCGAATCATCCGATGGTGAACACTCGGATACACAGAATGATGATGCCACTGTTCTGGGTAAGCAAATACTCAGTATTGTCGTAATGGCACCTAATACATGGTCATATATGGTCTTCCATCACCAGGGGCAACTGCGCTGCCGAAGCCTACACCCAGATCTTCACGACCAAAGGAAGCAACAATCGCAGAGGAACCACAACCGCCAAATGAGGAAGGATGGGCATGCTCAGTGTGTACGCTCATTAACGAACCCGATCGTCCGGGATGTGCCGCATGCTCCGGATCCCGACCCGCTTCCTACATTCCTCCATCGGCAAGGCGTCGACTGCAAACGGCGACGACGACGACGGTTACGGTTACGCCGGAGGATCTGAAACGATTCCTAGATGAACAGCCGCCCCTAACACGACCAGTGCCTCCGGTGGCAGTTCAGTTACGGTCTCCTCCACTAGAAACTCGAAACGATCTAAATCGGATCTCCTCAAATCGCAAGTCTTCGGATATTTTTAACATCCTACTAGACGAGAGTAAGGCCATTGGAACATCCGGACAGCCTGCAACTGCTGCTGCGACTACGCCTCCCGTACCCAAGCCACGTACGGCTACCGATTTAGTGCGCCCGGTACACATCCAGGTACCGGAGCAGAGCCGAATCGTTATGACGGCATTGACCTCGCACCGTAGTCCGAACATTACGCGCAGTCAGTACCGTGGGGTGGACAACTTTAATCCGAACTCGAGCGGACTGCCAAAGCCGGAGCGACCGATCATTACCACGGCAAGTCCGATCGTACGGGCGGTACTATTGAAGCAGCCCCTCCATCTTCCAGGGGACCCACAGCAGCAGTACCCGGTACGGTTTGGTCGCAATGGACTTGCGCTGCCCGAGGATGGCACGGAGGTGATGCAGAATCACTACACCGAGCTGGTGAACCTGGACAACGCGGATTTGATCGCGAATATTGAACCGTTCGAGTGTCCGATCTGCTTCGGGCCGTTCCAGCCGTACGAGGGTATAGTGCTGCGGGACTGTTTGCACTCCTTCTGCAAGCAGTGTCTGATCAGCACGATTCAATACAGTGACGAGGCCGAGATACGTTGCCCGTACAGTGATGCAGTCTACAGCTGTGAGAGTGTTATACAGGTATTATAACAGCGATGTGACTACAGCCATCGAATATTTGCTACTAATCCTCTAAAACGATTCTTTTGCTAATGAATAGCAACGTGAAATCAAAGCCCTGGTCAGCAAGGAGCTGTACGAGGCGCATCTGGCCAAGTCGATTCAGCAGGCGGAAAGCAAGATCGACAACACGTTTCACTGCCGCACGCCTAACTGTCGCGGTTGGTGCATTTACGAGGACAACGTGAACCAATTTAAGTGTCCGGTTTGCACGATAGTCAACTGCTTAACTTGTCGGGTATGTAGCGAATACCGGTCCCTAGGCATGGTTCCGATTGCCCATACGTGCACTTATAACCGTTCGTAATCGCTGCAGGTCATACATGATGGGCTTGATTGTAAGCAGTACCAAGACCGCATGAACAGTGACTGTGATACTAACATAGAGGCGAGACGCACCAAAGCAATGCTGCAGGAAATGATCGAGAAGGGCGATGCGTTGAATTGTCCCACGTGTCAGGTACTTATTTCCTGCTGGCTGATGTGCCGCCTTGTTACTTCTACTGCGATTTGATCTCTTCTTTTCAGGTGATCGTGATGAAGAAATGGGGATGCGATTGGCTTAAGTGCAGCATGTGTAAAACGGAAATCTGTTGGGTAACGCGTGGAGCCCGCTGGGGACCGGCTGGTAAAGGTGATACCAGTGGAGGTTGCCGGTGCGGTGTGAACGGAATCAAGTGCCATCCAAAGTGTAACTACTGCCATTGAGCGTAAGCAGATGTTTGGGGTCCAGTTGCTGGAGAACTCTGGAGAGTCTCTGGTTTCAAAGCATACGTATAGGAATCTAGTGTAGCACATTATTCTCCGTTCGGTGAGAGTATGGTTTGTCTCCTTTGAGGTAGATTTTGATTGCTGTTTATGTACTGGTCCGAAGATGTGCGACAGATAGAGAGCGAAGGACTTAGCAGCACAATATATTGAGGAGTTGAATGTACAAGATAACATATCACATTTAAACACTTCGGCTGCAAATAATAAGACGAAATTGGAGATGTCCAATGTTGGTGTATTGTTTTACATTTTAGTTGTTATTCAATCGATGAGTTTTATTTCACCAAACACGATTCTAATTATGGTCACACACTCACACACACGCAGGTGCTTCACGCGATCGATAGCAGGGTTTGCTTTAAAGATCCCAAAGATCGATAATCCTCCTGCGTCCTGTTCGAGATGAACAATATCCTGGGAAATTATTACTCGAAAGAAAAGACCATCCTTCAAGAAGCTTAAACGACCAGCGAGACCATAAACCATTCTGCTGAATCTTTAACAGGGTTTGGTAGCCGGTTCCCTCTCTTAAAATACAAATAAACGAAACCAACACGACAAATTAAACACACATTCGCAGTCATTTACCGTCAACAGCTAATACCTTGAGCCGTATCTTCCTTCACAGTGCATCATGGATTCTGTGTTGCCGCTGCTGATGTTGTTGGGGTGCTGCCGCCGTTGCCAATGCTGCGCGTTGTTGCACCTTGATATCGGTTTGATGTGTTACGAATGGGACCAATGTCGAAGTGGCGAAGGTATCGGCGCGATACAGTAGAAGCTATCTGTCGTCTTCTTTTCTCTAGAATATTCTGGGAGGCTTTGAGCGGTTGATCATTACTCTTGCCTATACTTAAACGACTACAACCTGCGGCACCGGGTGATTCATTCACCGCGATGCCGCCGGACGTTATTATCCACTCTCGGATAGTATTTTTCTTCGTTTTCTCATTGGACTGGTGCTCGCGCTTCTTGCGCTTTTCTCTACCAATCCAGACACACACACGCGCGAACACTCATCCGGAAGATGCAGAATCATAATGGATGTCTGCCGCTCCCCGATGAATGGGGAAAAAGCTTTACCAGCTCTAATGTAATCTCTAGGGGATATTCTTAAACTGTTCTAGGCAAGCCTCAGTATAGGGAGAGAGGGAGGGAGATCAGAGGAGAATTCGGTTATACAAAATGACAAATTCAGCACAGAGTGGTGCACCACCTTTTAGGGCAAATTCATGTAGCTTTCGCCCTGGAACTGGACCCAAAATCGTGTAAGATCGTGCCAAGTTGAATGGTGTAGCAGTTAGGTGCCAGGTGCCCATTCTTCGTGGTCAATTATATTTCGCAATACAGGTCAGGTCACTTAAATTATTCCATCCGAAATCGGCATCGTCTTGTGAAGCTACAAGGAAACAGCATGCCGAATTCGCCAATCAATCATTTCATTTGAAATTCCCTTCACGTTTTCCAGTTCTGCTATTCATAAGCATAAGACGTAGGTAACGGACAATACCATTCCAAATTAGCACTAAATGTAGATCCCCGTCGCTCCTCCAATCAACCCTCCCAATACCCGAGACTCAAAAAGGAAAAAATTGAAAAATTCGGCTGTGTAATGTTATAAGAGTGAGCTTATCTGTGCCTGCGACGTCCACCATCATCGCGGCTGCGTTCGCGGGAACGCGATCGACGGCGGTCGCGATCCCGGTCGCGGTCCCGCTCACGATCACGGTCCCGCTCGCGATCACGTTCCCGATCACGCCGTTCACGTTCCCGCTTGCGCTCACGTTCACGCTCCTCCTCCGCCTTGCGCTGCTCCTCCACTCGCCGTTGATGCTCCGCCATATTCTTACGGCGCTGTTCCTCTTTGACGGCAATCTAAATGGGATAGGAAGAAAGGAGATTTCAAAATGTTAAATACTTCCATCTTCAATGCATCTTTGTACTTCGTCTTACCTGCTCTGTTGTGAGTGGTAACCAGTAGATGCATGGTGTTGCCTTTGTCTTGCGGAACAAATCATCCAGCAACCTAATAGGTGGTTCGTTTTCCTTCTTCTTGAACTTCCTCGCTGTTGAATGCAAGAGTAAATTGACAGTAAGCAAAAATTGCTCGTGGTTTTTGCTTATCACGCCCGTATACTCATACCCGGTGATACGCTGGTGCTGCGTCTTCTATCGCGTCCAAATTCACGATCTGCTGATCGTTTGCGATCCGCACCACGCTCACCAGCGATAGGATCCAGTCGGCTAGCTCGCCCATCCCGCTGCTGCCCATCGTCGATCCGGCCTCGTTCGCGCTCTCCAGCAACCTTCTCCCGGTGCCGCTCATCGCTCAATATTCCACCCTCACGTTCACGACCCGTTCGACCATCCCGGTCCTGATCGAAGGCATCCTTCTTCCCTAGATCCCACTCGCGTACCGGGCGCGCGGGCGTTTCCTGTAAGGTAGAGAAAAGATGATTTCATCTATGCCTTTGGAAAAAAACCACGACGCTCCCACGTGGAAATCATACCTCATCTTTCTTCGACGAGTCGCGAGACCAACCGAATTCCTTGCTGTTCTTAACTCCCTCCACGGTGGCCCGAATAGAGCCATCTTCTAGCGTGGATAGGATAGCTTTTTCCATCGCTTCCTCACTACCGAAGTCTACTACCAGACATTTCGGGTTCGACACCGGCCACCGTATTCCATGCAATGCATGTCGTGTCTCTGTTGCCTCGCTGGAAACGAAAAGATTAATTCAACTACAACCATTTCGATGACATTTCCTTTCGCGTATACTTACTCTTCTGTTTCATATTTGACGTAGCATTTCGATTTGATCTTATCAATCCAGAAGCCATTCTCAACGATCTTACCAGTACGTGCCAATAGTCCTTTCAGCTGCAGTACTGTGAACGGACGCACTAGGTTCGTAATGTATAGGATGCTACTAGCATGGTGTTTAGCGGGGCTTGGAGGTCGCACAGTGATCGGAGCAACCGTCGCTCCAGGCACGCTTCCATCATCACTAACGATACTAATCTTCCGAGCGATCGCAATCTTTTCACCTACTGGTTTCGGTTTCTGGGCCAAGGGCTGCTGCTGCTGCAGGGGCTGTTGCTGCTGTTCGTTACCGTTCGGGCCATCCGTTTCCATGGCGATGTTTTCCTTTTCGGTAGACGATGAAACGCGTTGGCGCGATGGCTGTGCCTGGGAGGCATCGTGCGGATCGCGCTGTGATTTACGCTGTTTCGCTGAATCCTTGTCGCGATCATCTTCTTCCGTACTGCCCGCAGCGCCATCGGCTCCTTCCGTTTCCGAAGATGAGCCTAGCTTCACGTCGGCCAGCGGAACGGGCTTTACGTCAGAGATTATGTTCTTTAGCGAATCCGTCGAGATAGCAATGACCGCAGGCTTGGAATCGGCATTTTTAGATGACAACCAACGGCGCTTGCGCTGTTGAGGTCGGGGCCGCAGTGATTCCTTTGCAACGGCTTCCTGTGCATTCGCTTCGTCAGGTTGTGCCTCTGTTCTCATACTGGTGTCTGTTTCCTTAATTTCGCCTGCCTCTAGATCCTCGTCGTGCTGCTCCGCACGAGTCAGCTTCTTCGTCGGTTCCTCGGCAGCAACCGCAACCGCCGGTGCCGGTTCCGATGTCGGAACCACTGGTTCATCGTTTGGACGAGAACTGAATCTTGCGCGACGGCGTGGCGCAGGCTGCGGTTGTTGAGTGCTCTTTGGTGGTTCCTCTAATGATTCCGCGAAGGTCGCTGCCTCCCTTTCGGGTGCTTGCTTTTGCTCTTCCTCATTTGACGCTGATGGCTCCGGTTTCCGATCAGATGGAACTGGGTTAGCAGCAACATTGGGCGATTCTTCGGCAGGCGCCATGATTTGCTCCGCTTCTTCAATGTCCTCGTTCCCACCTCGGCGCTTTTTGCCTTCATCTTCTTGGCCACTTTCTTCGGACCCATTATCATCCCTTGTTCGAGAACGATTGTTAACGATCTCTTTGCTATCATCATCTGCGTCCCGAGAAACTGCCTGGTTGCTGTCGTCTTCTTCACTCTCTTCCTCATCTCCATTTGTATGACTTACCTTTTCTTCGGCTACCGGTGTTTCCGCCTCGGGCTCGGGGTCAGGCTCGGGCTCAGATATCTTGCTGCTTTGTTCTTGTTTTTCTGGCGCCTCGGTAACAGCCTCGGGCTGTAGAGTTTGTTCTTCGGTGTCGCCATCGTCTTTTTTCTGCTGCCCTTGCTCTTCCTGCGGCGGCTCCTCCGGTATCGACTCCATGGGAGTCATGTCGACCTGCGTTTCGGCAAGGGTTTCAACGACACTTACTTCTGCTGTCTGTGGCTTTTCCGATTCCTGAGTGTCGCCACCATTTTCGTCGGTTTGCTCTCCAGCCACTTGCTCTTGCATTTCCTTGTCACGCCGGCTGTTGCGCCGTGCACGTGACGGTGGACGCTCGTCGAGCTTACGTCGTGGAGTTGAGCTACCACGGCCACGACCCTTTCCGGTGGATGCTTTACGGGAGCTGGTGCTCTCATCCTCGGAGCTGCTGTTGTTCTTGTCCTCCTGGGCCGCGCTCCCACCGTATTCCGGCGCATCGTTATCGGGCTCCGGTTCGGGGCTCTTTGACGGTGATCGGCGTCCCCGGCCCCTCGTCGACCGGCGTGGGGTTGCCTTTTCCGGTGTGCTCACCGCGGCACTCGCTTTGCGACGCATCACTAAAATCGACAAGTACATAAAATAAGTCATTAGCCAAGAAAATAGAAACCTTTTTCACTCGTTTAGGGCCTCTTTTGTTTGCCCGCTGTCATGGGATGCGCGACGCACACCGGAGGCCACCATCTCTAAACGACGCGAATTTTACCTTCTGCTAAATCGACTCACAATACCGGTTCTTTAGCTTATTTCACACACTTTTCACCGATATCCGCAAGGGGCATCCGACGATCGACGATTTATCGCTATGAACAACGAAAATAGCGCCAAATACTCGCACAAAAACGAAAACCCAAAACGGTTCTTCGCACCGTGCGTCCTGAAAAATCTTTTTACCCCGGCGGCTTCGATTTTCGAGTGTGCGAGCTCTGTCAAGCTTATACGGCCTAGCTTATATAGCCATTGTTATAGAGCCTGTAAAATCATTACCCTTATACGACCCAAACCAGAAGGCGGCAGCGGCTGAAACTCAATATCTGAATCTGAATCTAATCCTGAAATGATTTACATAACTTTTTAGGAAATCTGCGAGCGAAAGCGTGAAGTAATGTAAACAATTCGATGCACAGCGAAAAACCGGCATCCGTGGTGTAATTTTGCATTTTCTGTTTATGGAACTGTGAAGAACTTTCCAACAAGATTGTCCACCCGTGAGTGATAAAGTTTATTGTTATCTATTGTGCACTATTTATTGCGACGACGTAAAACAACGACGCAATGCACAGCGCAAACAATTGATTGTTTGCCTCCCCTTACAGAGATGGACAAAATCAGCTCACTACTGATAAGATAAGCCAACGCGGTCAGGCAAAACGGGCTTGCTAAAGTCTCTATCAATCATTGATCTGTGAAGGAGGAGAAAAGACCATGTTCCAATCGCTACATCGGCGATCAACAAAACTCGGCCTGCTGCGTCGACTAACGAACGGCACCACGAGGTGTTTCGCCTCATCCTCCGGCGATGGCGACGAAAGGAAAAGAGGATCATCTCCGGGAAGCACCAACGATCTCTCGCAAAGCGTGGAAGCCAACAAAGAAAATCCCATTTCGCGAACGCTCAAACTGCTCGGCAATGATGCGAGGCGTGTAAAAAAGTTCATCCTGCCTAACAGTGCTACCGGTGGCAAAGGAAGCGGAGAAGAGTCGATCGAAAACTATCTGGAACGTTACCGACGGGATGATTTCCAGTCGCACTGTGATATCCTTGTTATCGGTGGCGGGGGAGTCGGCTCCTCGATCGCGTACTGGCTGAAGAAACGTGCACGGGACGGGCTGAATGTGGTAGTGGTAGAAAAGGATGCGACTTACTCGCAAGCATCCACCTGTCTGTCGGTGGGTGGGCTGCGACAACAGTTCTCGATCGTGGAGAACATTCAAATGAGTCTGTACGGGGCAGATTTTATGCGCAACAGCAAGGACTATCTTGGCGAGGATGTCGACCTGAACTTCACACCGTTCGGGTACCTTCTGCTGGCGACTGAAGCCGGCGCGGAACAGCTACAGGAGAACTCGAAGCTACAGAATGCACTCGGGGCGAAGAACGAGTTGCTAACCGCTAGCCGTCTGAAGCAACGTTTTCCCTGGATGAACACCGATGGTATAGCGCTCGGTTGCCATGGGCTAGAGAAGGAAGGATGGTTCGATCCGTGGGCTCTGCTTAGTGGCTTCAAAAAGCGAGCCATCGAATACGGTGCACATTACGTAGAGGCCGAAATGGTTGGTTTCGGTTTCCGGCAACAACCGGATATTCTGGCCGAAGGGATCGACGAAGGCGCATACGAAGGTCTCGATCGTGCGTTCCTTAAGATGAAGGATGGTGAAATTCGCGAGGTAAAGTTTGCCATTGCGATCATCGCTGCCGGTGCTCAGTCGGGAGCTGTGGCGCGGATGGCACGAATTGGACACGGCAAGGGAATGCTTTCGGTTCCTCTACCCGTCGAGCCACGGAAGCGGTACGTGTATGTGTTTCAGTGTGAAAATGATAAGGGACCAGGCATTAACACACCACTTACGATCGACCCGACTGGAACGTACTTCCGGCGGGACGGGCTTGGCGGGAACTATCTTGCCGGAAAGAGTCCGCTACCAGAAGACGAGCCTTCAGTCGACACGCTGGATGTCGATCATGGGTACTTTGACAAGGCCGTGTGGCCAAATCTGGCCAAGCTGGTACCCAGTTTCGAAGCCATAAAAGTGAAAAACTCTTGGGCGGGATACTATGAGTTCAATACCTTCGACGAGAACGGCATTGTAGGACCGCATCCGTACTACAACAACCTTTACATTGCTACTGGATTTAGTGGACACGGTAAGATTCGCTGCAACAGACCGCATTAGAGCTGAATTGATGGTTCGTCTTTGTTCTTGGCTTCCGCAGGTATCCAACAAACGCCAGCTGTTGGGAGAGCCGTGTCAGAGATGATCATCGATGGAGGCTTCCGGACGGTCGATCTGACCCGGTTCGGTTTCGATAGGATCCTCATTGATCAACCGATGTACGAAGCGAACATTTTCTAGTCGAATGCGAAAGGGCAATAAAAATAATGTTTAAAATTGAGTTTCATCTGATTTATTCGTCGGTTTCTACCACAACAAACGAATGCATTCTAGTTGAATGTAACAATGTCAGGGTGTGGACGCTGATTAAATACATCCTCTAGAGAGAGAGGAGGATGGGTGAGCGATCCTTACAAAACTAAAAATGGGCTTCAGTGGGCTGCTGGTTGGATGGCCGTAACAGAAAATGCTTTCACTGGTTTCCAATCAGTGCAGGCAAACAATCTGCAGAGGAGTCTTCCTCTACTTGAACTGTCCTGGCGTAGGGCCGAAAAGACCACCGGCCTGCTTACTGGCCGCGCGTGACGGTGCGAAACCGAGCATTTTCTGGATGTTCTGTCGGATAGACATCGTGCAGAGAATGTACAGGAAAATGAAGGAACATTCCGTGTAGTCATCACCGGGCAGGTTCCGATGGCTCAGTCCCTGGATCCACGAGATCGGTACGAACGGTAGGCGCGCCACAATCCGTCCATCAAAGCTAGAATGATATCATGGATGAGGATATGGCGTGCGTGCGCGTGTGTCCACCGTTCGTCACTTACATCGTATTAAACATGCTTAGAAGTGCCGTGAAGGCAAAACCGATGGCAAACATGGATTTCATCTTGACCAACGACAGATCCCGGTTGTTGTTCTTCAGCTTTTCCTCGTCCCGTTCGATTTTCTTCTTGTGGCTCTTGTCCAACAGCTCACCGAGCGTTTCCTTGCGTTTTTCCACTGCAACAAGACGAACAGTACATTGAAGACGGCGGGACCAGCGCCACAAACGAGTACTCACATGGACAAGGACCTACATTTTTTGCTCTGCTTTTCCACCTCTCCTTTTAGCTTCTGGTACTTCTCCGTCCGGTATACCATCACCCACGTTAGTCCTGTTGAAGGGTTTCATGGATCGTGAATAAAAGTCCCTGATAACAGAACGGCCTTCGCTTACCTTCTCCGAGCAGGGCGGTGAATATCGAAATGAAGACGATTAGCAGCGTATCGGACCACATTTTTACCGGATATAGTTCGGTGCCAGGAACCTGTGGAAGACTATTTTTGGCTAAAGCGGCTAGTTGTCGGTACGGACTTCCCTGAAAATCACAAGACCCACTTCGGCTCGCAACTCAATTAAGACAGGTAGAAGGGGGAGGAGAAAGGGGGTTCCGTGTGGCACGATAACTGAACGAACGAACTGGACGAAACACGTCTTGCGACTGAACGATCGAACTGGACGAAACGCGGACTGGACGAAACACGGACTGGATGACAGCGAAGTGACTCGACACAAAACACAAGCAGCGGAAAATCTTCATTTCATCATTGTTCTCGGTGTTTGGTGAATTGAGCGACCGTTCTTCGCTTTGCTTCAATTAAGGAACCATTTTCACAAGTTACGCGCACTCCCGGTTGCAAGAGAAATGGTGACCCAAACGGCTGCCCCGTCCGACAGTCAGCCGATCGTGGACGTTGAGATGGAGAGTGCCGAGGATGCGGAGGCAGCGAAGAAGGACGCCGAGTTGCTGGCCGTCCAGGAGATCCGGGACCATGTTCGACAGATCGACAAAGCGGTCGTCAGCAAGGAACCGCGGTTTATTCTGCGTGTGCTGCGATCGCTTCCGACGACCCGCAAGAAGTTGGGCCTCGTGGTGGTGCGCTCGCTGGCAGTCCAGCTTTATCCGGCCGGTCCGGAAAGAGACGGTATAATGGCGTACATCGAGGAGTATCCGGCGGGAGCTCAGGAACCGGAACTGCCTCGTCCTCGCGCTGCCATCAAGAGCCCGGTCCCGGAGGCGGACGTTTACTTCCATCTGTTGCTGCTCGTCCGGCTGCTGGATAAGAACGAGCTGGCGAAGGCGACCAAATGCTCGCAGGATCTGATTACGAAGATTGTAGGCCAAAATCGCCGTTCACTGGATCTGATTGCGGCCAAGTGCTACTACTATCACTCCCGTGTGGCTGAACTGAACGGTAATCTGGAGAGTATCCGAGTGTTCTTGCACTCTCGGCTGCGTACGGCCACACTGAGGAATGATTTCGAGGGACAGGCGGTGCTGATAAACTGCCTGCTGCGTAACTACCTTCACTACTCGCTGTACGATCAGGCCGACAAGCTAGTGAACAAATCTGTGTTCCCGGAGACCGCTAGCAACAACGAGTGGGCTCGTTTCCTGTATTATCTGGGTCGCATCAAGGCTGCAAAGTTGGAGTACAGCGTGGCACACAAACAGCTAGTGCAGGCGTTGCGGAAGGCCCCACAGCAGGCCGCCGTCGGTTTCCGGCAGACGGTACAGAAACTGGTAATCGTCGTCGAGTTACTACTCGGTGATATCCCCGAGCGTAAGGTGTTTCGACAGGCGGCATTGCGTCGTTCTCTTGGACCATACTTCCAGCTTACTCAGGCTGTGCGATTGGGCAACTTGCAGCGTTTCGGCGAGGTACTGGAGAATTTTGGCGAACAGTTCCGCCAGGATCACACCTTCACACTGATCATCCGGCTGCGCCACAACGTGATCAAGACTGCGATCAGATCAATTGGATTAGCCTACTCGCGCATTAGTCCGCAGGACATTGCCCGCAAGCTGGGTCTTGATTCTCCCGAAGATGCCGAGTTCATCGTGGCAAAGGCAATAAGGGACGGCGTGATCGAGGCGACGCTCGATCCGGAGAAGGGATACATGCGTAGCAAGGAAAGCACGGACATCTATTCTACACGCGAACCGCAGCTCGCCTTCCATCAGCGAATTTCCTTCTGTCTGGATCTGCACAACCAGAGCGTAAAGGCAATGCGATACCCGCCCAAATCGTACGGCAAGGAGCTGGAGAGTGCCGAAGAGAGACGCGAACGGGAGCAGCAAGATTTAGAGCTGGCCAAAGAGATGGCCGAAGAGGATGATGACGGATTCTAAGCACCGAAGCGGGACATCCAGTCGGATGTGTTTGTCCTTGATTGAGCTCGCTCGTCTTAACTGTAATTTGTTTGCTTTTGGATTTTCATCCGAACTTGCGAATATATCGTGAACAATAAAATTATAAAAAGGTAAAGACAATCAAGCAGTTATTTTACTGGGAACGGGCATTCCAGGAATGATCTGAGCCTTCAATGAAGTATTTTTTCGTAATTTCTTAAATTCTCAATTATTTTGGGGGCATGCATTGGGGCCCAAATTGAAGCATCCCGGGCGAAAGGATAAGCCGAGTGATCAAGGAAAGCGAAATGTATTTAAGTGACATTCAAGCAAGCAATCGCGAGGAAATCGGTCGCATTAGGGTTCCATTTCATACTGGCTGTCTTGATAAAAAAGTTATGATTTCGGCCGTCTGAGC
>NC_064874.1:86431901-86439401 GCF_943734745.1 Anopheles darlingi
CGGTGGCGGTCGCCAGCACACAGACATCCCTTCCAAACCTGCGATCATCTCCATCACAGCAAGCTACTACGGCTGGAGTCGCTTCGAGTTCGATCGGTTTGTTGCAAACGGGAAAGACCATGACCATTACTGGTTATGGTACCGGTATACCTTTGGTTAGCAGTACGTTTGTTATTGGAGGGGGCTCCTGCTACAACTGTGGCTCCCAGAAACACACGGGTCTCGATTGTCCCGAGGCATCGATGGAGGATATGACACGTAATTCAAATTTTACTCTTGACTACAACACAACCTCCTCCTCCGGACCATCTTCTGTAACATTGACCACTAGCACGTCGACGCTAGTCAGTAACAACAACTCGGGCACTGCCGATCATCATAACGTTGGCGTGATCAAGTTGGATCGTGACAACAGCAGCAGCAGTAGCAGCACTGGCAGCAGTAGCAATAACAGTACTAGTAGTAGCGGTGTCGGTACCGGCTCTACTCAAATGACTAGCAACAGTACGACAAGTAGCAACAGCAACAGCAGCAGTAGCAACAACAACAATGGTAGCAATAGTAGCAACAATAGCAATAACAGTTCACTGGATGTGCCGTCGAGTTCGCCAACGTCCTCCTCGATAGCGGTGGCGGTTGACTCCGGCAATAGTGGAGTACCGGGAGCTACTGTTAGCACTAGTAACATCAGTAACACCACAAGTGGCAGCAGCAGCGGCGGCAGCGGTAACTCTAGTAGTAGTAGTAGTAGTAATAGTAGTAACCTCGTGAACGTCAGCGGTAAGTGATAATCGATGTCAGTTGGAGGCGATATACGGTTAAACCGATCCGTTCTGGTGGTGATTACTGTGTCCGTTGCGGCAGTAGCCATGCTTCTCTCGCTCGTTCTCGATTCGTTTCCCTCGTCATCATCATCTTCCTCGGCACAAATGGCGGTAAACTTCAACCAAGCCGATGGCAGCTCTACTTGAGATGATCTGCATGATGTTCTGGCTCCTACTCCTGTTTGTGTTGCTGCTGTTACTGCTGCTGCTGCTGCCTGGTGTACCTCTACGGTAAATAAGATTGCGAAGGGCTCTCAAGGGTTCTTAAATTGGGGCCCCTGAAATTTGACATCGACACAATACTCTCTGCCAAAATCCCAAAACAAAAAGTGTGTTAAAAGGACAAATGCAGCGACAAAAGGAACTGCATATTGGTACACATTGGTTTCTTCCGAGAACCAAATCTTGAGTTGTGTAATTAAGAAAGCTGCGTGCGACTCTTAAGGCTTAGTGTAGGGAGCATTGAACGGAAAATGCCCCTATTAGTTGTGACGTGACACGAGTGTCGAACTAATGATTTTATTATGTATTTGGTTTTCTAGCGCATACAGCATAGGTTATGATAAAAGTTGTTTTACGTCCGCAAAACACGCACGTCCCAGGCGATGGATGTTTTTAATTGTAGCTGTGTCACCTTAACTTTTACATTTCCTACACTGACACATTTTCCTGTTTGGAAGCTGGAAGGAGCGCAAAATTAGCATTGGCTTCATTTTTCAGATTGAGTAGATGTATAAAGATTGTATGCGATATGCAATACTTGGGTATTCGTCATATTGTAGTGCAGGAAGGGACGATACTATTAGCACAATTTCGTGCCATGATCAGAAGCAGAACAGTTTGACATACTGCTGCATATTATTTCGGCTAATAGTTGGTTTGATACAAAGTACAGATCGCAGGATTCAAGAATACGCAGTACGGTTTATGGTAGCAGAACACAACTCAAGTGGCAATCCGGTTATTCGCCATTTTAGGAAGCTTTTCTATCAATCACGAATTTGTTTAAATCTCGACGATAAAAAGAATACTTATATAGGATAATCTCGTACCCACACCGGGGGCCAGCACTCTGCCGTTAGAGCTATCGGACGTGTCACAATCTAAGCGATTTCTAATGATAAAAATAAAAAAGAGGGTAAAACAGGACATTTTGCAACCAAAAATGCTGATTCTCGAACCACCACAACGAATCCAGGACTAGGACACCCCGCCAGGAACATCTGTGAATCCTTCCTCTTCGCAATCTTTTCATTTTTGATAAGACCGTTGTCACCAGGGCTGTCCAAGGCGTTCCTTCTTTTGTGGGTAGTATCACCAATGTGCAGTGTAGTTCAAAACATCGCTCACAAATACGGATCTGTGGAAAATTGAACTGAGAGAGAAGAAATACTACAGCAAAAGCGTTCTCCTCCTTTTCGTTACCGCTTTAAAAGGGAAACCCTTCCTGCCTTCGTTCGTTTTTAGAGCGGTTAGAGCTGTATTGTGAATGTGTTATGTAAAATTGAAATTGGTTTTAAAAGCATGTTAGAGAATTACTTTCGGGTGCTACGCTGGAATGTTTAGCAGAATTTTTTTATATTAACAAGAAGTTTTGGGAAGATGTTAAGAAAGTTGGAAAGTTGACAACTTTGCACATGCGCTCTATACTTTTGCTTCGAAAGCAGCTATGTTTATAGATTCGAACTCTGGCACACGGAAATCATAAAAAGAATTTGCAAAAAAAAATCAGCAAACTCTCTGTCGTAGGTAAAGCAATCCCAGCAGACGGGAGTGGTGTATTATTCGAAGGGAAGGACAATGATGCATCAATGCTGACAAAGGTATACTTAATGTTGGGCTGGCAGAAGCTGTGAAGTCAGCGCGATCGTGTGCAAGTGTGGAGAGATTTTAGTTAAACTCGACTTTGAAATTTTAGCATCTAACATACTTACGGCTCCAGACCATGCACTAGCAAGTAAGAGAGGCAGGAATTGTTCGGAGGTTTTATGGGAAACAGTCAGTGTGTACACTATTACATATGGTTTTTAAGAACACAGAATCGTAGGATAAGCGAAAAAGGCTCGAAGAAACGTACGAATCCCGGGATGGCTTGGTTCCAAGGTAAACGTAGGCTTAGTGTAATGATGTGTGGCTCCATAGATCCGTACCGACGGGACTCGGACTCCGTAATCGGCACTGTACACCCCATACGCCGTAGTAATTTTTAAGCTATCGGTCGAGACATTCACATTCACACTGCTACTATCCGTGGTGTTGCTATTCTGGTTCCAGTAGATTATGTAAACTCACGATGGTGCACATCAAACAGTTTCTGATTGTTATTGAATCTAAGGCAAACGATCGCTACTAATGTGGTTCGTTTGAATGGAATCAGCATTGATTAAGTTAAGGGACTGCCCGGGAGATGGATTTGACAAGGGCAGGCCTACAACTATAGCATTGTGCAACGAACGCGTAGCGTTTGTATTGCGTATTTCATATTTCTTTGCCTGATAAAAGGGATGAAAACAACGTACCTTATAAGGGTATAAGATTCAAAGCCACTCTCAAAATACTATTTCAATGATTTGCGACATCGCTGTTTGCAAGTTGACGATTTATTTCGTTTTCCAAATGCAATTTACCTTGCCTCAAACCAATAACAATCCCCATAGATTCAGCGTGATCCTGCTTCTGTCCCCCGACTGGCTGCTGCAGTACTAAACGCTGTGGCAGTGTTCCCGGACTGAGTATACCTACTACTATTACAACTACTGTTGCGTAGAGCTGATAGAGATGATGAACGAAGAGCATATGTGAATGCTATTTTTGTAGATAAGAATAAGCTATAGCAATCAGAAAAGTTGAAAAAGGCGAAAAAAACAAGTTAAAAGTACACAATACTAATCCCAAAGCAACATTTCCGAAACGGCGTAACGAAAAGGAAAAACGACCAAAACAGAATTGGTAGTTATTCTCTATCTCTCCTGGTTCTCGCTTATCGATAAACGTGCGTGTGTCCTGTGTGTTGGTGTGTAAATCCCAGCTAGAAGAACCCAGATAGAAAGATATGCTTAGGTTCATGTAAATGATGCGGGATAAGTGGCGAAGGACAATTTAAATCAAATGAGAGGATTGGCAGAGAAGTGCACATCGTGATTTAGCTCGCAGTGCACACCGCGAGGATGTCAGTTTCGAATTAAAATGCTCGTATAGCGAGTTGCGTCGTTTGTTTTTGTTTCTGTTTGTAAATAGAACATTCAATGTGGGAGGGATTAAACGGTTTGACTACTCTAGATAGAAAGTGATAGTCGTTTCGCCAAAACACCGGCGTCAGTTATCATCGACGTCGGAGGCAAGTGAATGTGTTGCGTATGATAAGAACGGTGAAGCGAATTAGGAAGCTCTAGCGAGCATAAGTGTGTGCGTGTGGTTTCGGATGCGGTTTGTTTGAAAGGATACTGCGAGAACGAGCATCGTAATTGTAAGTAAGCTAATCACGGAATCGTTAGTGTAATAAGCAACAAGGAGCTTTTTATTCAGCTAAATGGCCATTGGATGATGCTTTTGGGTTTCCACAAAAATCATTTGAACAAAACTAACCTTGATTGTAGTAGATATAGGGTATGGAAACCCCCGAAATCTTATTAGCAACCGCCGAAGGCATGGAATAGAGAGTTGCACGAGATTCTGGTTGTGTGTCTAATCGACGAATGCAATTGCGTGATGATTAGCTGGAAAGAGATTTGAATTGAGTGCGAACATGGAAAGGACCCTGTGTGTCCGTGATGTGATGACGGAACAGATCGTTGGCAAAATAAAACACACACAAACCAAGAACAAAAATCGCAAAATGGTGTTATTGGCAAAAGAAAGTCTGCAAGATGAGAAAACGATGTACTAGATTAGGCAAGATTGTGAATAGTTCAAATGAAAGATATAGGAATTGAAATTTAAGAAAAATGGCTAAAATCGATGGGAAAATTTCGGGAAAAAAGAAACACAAATGAAACAATGAAATCCAGAATGAGGGGGCTGCAGGAGGCGATTGCGCACGAACTGGTAAATCAGACAGACAGGATAAAAGAAAAATAGAAACTCTCATTCTACTCTGAAGTAGTGAATATATATAAAACAAAAAAAAACATATGAATATAGGAAAGCGTAAAATAATTCGACAACAATTAGTCTATTACGGAAACAAAACAAGCAGTGTATTTATATATAAAATTATAAATAAAATAATTTAAACAAGTTAGCAAAACAGTTCCTTCGCGTAGATTTTTATAAAATTGCCCATAGCGCTAGCTTGGCAGAATGGCAGCTATTTGTACAGTGGTTGCTCGATCGTCTGTAAAAGGGAAAAACCGGTAGATATAATTCATAGATTCCGTCTCTAAATTAAGTCATTTCCTCTTCAGTAAGGCATTTCAACTGGCGTGTACTAAAGCGGTCCCTCCTTTATTTATTGCGGTACCCCTACCTCGTTACGATTGACATTTGCTGAAGAGTTTCAGAAATTGCATTTGTGGTTTCTGTGGTGCATGGGGATACCATTCAATTTACCTCTGAGCACAATGCAAGCACCAGTCGTTTGCATCAACCCGTTTCATTCAAATTTGAACGTCGCACATCAACCATATAAATAAAATATCATTAAGTTAAGTTATGGAGCACATTCAATTACCTATCCTATTTGTTCGCCATCCGCGAATACGTGCGGCGAATCGTTGAATAATTGCGTTCTGTTTCCTGGAGATGCAACTATTCACATATTTGTTTGTCTGGAACCACCAATAGGTTACGTTATTGTTGGTTGCCATAACTACGATGACTTTTGAAGGGGATCATTGTTGTAATGGACTATTTTCTAGAAGTGCCGATGTGACCTGCAGTGCAAAATTGATTCTTCATGAACATTCTTTTCAAATTGCCCAATTAACAGGATTAAAATGTTGATAACCCCTTACTTGTCGCCATACTGCATTGAATTGTAACTCGATACACGCATTATTTTGTTTACTTTTACTTTGCACATAATTCCACATAATCTATTGCATTGACCTCCCGAAGCCATTGCTTTCAATTTCGTTCATGGATCGTGATGAAAGGCCACTGGTTGCGGCGTTCGCTTAAAAATTGACAAAATCTAGCTCTCGCATCATCCGCAAGGTGAGCCGCAGTGTTTTCACGTCCGAGAGCCAGGCCGCATTACCCTTGTCCGGATCGATGCGGTGCGGTAGCACCAGATCCAGCCGATACTTCGGGGTGGCCACTACTATACCCTGCTGCTTAACCGCCAACTCAATATGATGTATGCCGATCGTGTCCTCTTCGCCGGTCAGATACACATCGATAATCATATTTTCGCAACTGGCCGTACTGGGAGATTTACAATTCATCTGCAGATAGATATCCTCAGTGGCCACCGTCTGGCGATACGATATCCTATACTCGGGCCGCTTTCGAGTTTCGAACAAGGCTTCAGCCTCGCACTGCTGCTGCAATTCCCATTCCTCGAGTGTCTGCGGTTTCTCATCGGGTACCGCTGACGGTTGCAGTGGCGCATAGGTGCACGGTGTTATATGCTCCGTTGGGTCAACAGTGGTGATCTTCTTTTTGCTTGGTTTCGCCACAGGTTCGCCGATGTCTCCAGGCCCTGAAAGTGTATACGGTGAATGAGGCAATATCGCCAAGGCGGGGACAGCTGAATAGCTCAAGACAAACCAAATTGTGGACCATCCTGCTGGGTTTCCTCATCCGACGAGTCATCGTTGCTGGTTTTCAAAAGCTTCTGAAGCATTTTAATGCTCTCACCACCTAGGAGGGACATCTTGCCGGCATAAAATATGAGAACACAAACACGCACTTCCAATCAATCCCAGTCGACTATGATTTGTAATATCGATAAAACACAGCCAGGTACAAGCGGGTCGCACTGTGCGCTCACCAGCATACTAAATATGGAATGTTGCTATGGTAGCACTGGGTAACCTAGACGCTCTGACGCATGAGGATTTTTGGGTGTCCCGTTTGAATACGATTTTAACTGCTCACTACTGGATAAACGATGGGACTACTTTTGAGCGAAATGAAAATATATATTCTTTATAAATATGGAATACCGGATCATAACTATGCCGCATTAGATTTGTCCGTTAAATGGTTGCATGTCTAGTCCGGTAGGTTCAAACGTCGATTCACATTTCATGAAACTATAAATCACACATTCAATTCTGTATCAGGAAGAGACTGATGAAGATCTCTCCCTAACCGTGCCATAGGGTCTTGAGTATAAAATACAGGCGATCACTGTACAAAATCAAATACCATATCCGATCGGTAGAGATCATTCTATGATATCGGTTTTGCCTCAATCGGAAACAATCGCCTCTTCCGCGCGGTTCTTTGGCCGTGGCTGCTGCGGCTGCTGCTTGTGATATTATCCGTTTCTCTTATAACCACTAGCCCCTCAAAACGGTTGTGTCACGACCAAATCGCGATCAGCGAACGCGCGCGCACGCTTCATGTTTGGGCGGCGTGCGTCGGTCTCGTCTGCTGCCTGTCTTCGCCTTCTTCTTGATCCCAGCATCGACCAGCCTCTGCCTTGCCCGCTTACTCAGTCAGCATCAGCACTGCGACAACGCCGCGCAGTGGTCTGGTCGCGGTTTGATGGCCGTGCCATATATTCTGT
>NC_064874.1:86441901-86451901 GCF_943734745.1 Anopheles darlingi
GGAGTGGTCCCAGCGCCGGGCCGTGAGTGTGTCATGTTCGTGCGATAACCGATTGGCCAGATATGGAACGGAGCGGCATGGTTTTTGGCACGTTCGCGCATCCTCGTCTCACTTTTTGGGAGCCGAGAGCACAACACACCTACTCAAAGCGATCGATCGATCGATCGAAGGTAGCGATTGTAAGAGCGGTTACACCGACGGTCGCGTGTTGCTCACTCTGCGCCCATGACGCAAGCGGAACAGATCGTTTCGATAATCGCGCCGAACATGATCACGATTACGGCTAAACAAACAGCTCGCACGCCGTTTGGGTTAGGCCATTGGGAGAGACACGCAATTTCGCAGACATCGCGCTCCTTACTAACCAACTAACCAACCAACTGTGTTCTTATCTTGCAGATCGTTGACTGGTAAAGCTGAGTCCGTGCTTCTTTAGTCCTCGGCAGCTCGATGATCGTCCGGTGGCTGAAAATGGTTCGACCCGCCGGTTGGTTGCTGCTGTCGGTGTTACTGGTTGCCATTTGCCTCGAAACGGCTGGCGGTTGGCGATATGATAGACGTGAGTGCGTCCGATTTCCTGTTTAACGCCATACACATTTCAGGTCACCCGTCCATTGACGACGAAGAAAAGCAAATCGGTTGGTTGTGCCGCTTGTTATGGGGTTATTCTACAAATCGCGATCGCAAAATACCGATCGTAAATTCCCAACATCGGTACTCGCGTCACGATCCAGAAACTCTTGAATATATGTAGTCCGCATGCGCAACCACAAATAACATGCGGAGTATTTTTTTTTTTGGAAGGATAAGGTTTTCCTGAAACTCGATCACCAGTGTCCCGTTTGTCAGTTCGGGTGTTCCATCGACCACGGCACGCGGAACCATTTATCACACCTTCTTCTTCTTTCTCCAGAATGGAGACCACCATACCAGGCCCACCGGTCGGGACCTTGGTGACCATTCGTTCGGAGTTCGGAAATTCAAATCACGCTCTCGTGCAGGCGCAGTGTGATGCGTGTGCTCTAAATGTTTGCAAACTCCAAATCAAGTAATTCCTTCTCCCGTATTTTATTTATTTCATTTTCTTCCCGCACATGTCTCACATCCCGCCATCATCATCATCGCCGGCTCGAGGGTGCTTCGTGATTGACGTGACTTCGGCTCGAACAACAAAACCAACGGATTTGAAAAAAAAAAACCTAAAATATATTCTCACATCGTCCATCCACAACGCATATCGTTGCGTGGTGCGTGCGAATGGATACATACTGGATGATGCCAACGAAAAACAAAAAAAAAAAAACAAAAATCAAATCACCAAACATCTTCCGCACCCCGCGGGGCGGCGATGGGGAAACCGGTCCCGGTTCGATGGTGGTGTGGGCCCGCTTAGTGCCCAGACTGTATGGAGACAAGCTGCCGACGAAAGCCATTTCGCCCCGGTTGCGCAAAGTTCAAAGGCGAATCGTGATGCTACACGATTCCTATCGCTCCAAGGTGGTACCACCGGCCGCGAATATGCTAAACATGGTGAGTAATCAGGGAACGCGGGATTCTGCCCCGCCCCGCCCCCGCCCCCGCCATTCGATGCAGGGCGGCCGTGCGCGTGTGTGTCCCCTGGATGTCTGTCATGAACGTCGTAAAAGCCCGGGGGAAGCCGCCGCACGCTGGAACGATATAAATAATTTAGTTTCCAAAAAACTTATAGACGATCCCGAATCAGATCGCTGTTTGAGTTTGGCGGAAGCCGTCGAGGTGTTAGCTGAGGGTTCTGTTTACTTAACCCAAATATTCTCACCGCAAGATAAATGGATTATGATGCGTTTGCAGATCGTGTAGCAATTTAACTTTCTGGGACCCGTTGCTTTCGAATCATCGTTACATATTTGTTATCTTATTTACGTATCTGTAGTTTGGAGTGTTGTTGTACTACATGTAGCTAGGGGAATTCTGCTAACTCTACGGACATGAAACTAGAAAGTGTCTTCTTTATTAATAACTTGCCAATTCAGCTGATAAGAATTGGCAAATCTGTACCTCAGCTATTGTTATCTAGTGATCGTTAATCTGTTTCAATATTTTAGTTTTAGTAAGGTGGCAGTTTGTTTACTGAAGAACTAAATAGGAAACACGTAAGATATCTTATAGATTTTCCCATTTAATAGCCCGTAGTTCTCATATTTCTACCGAAGATTGCGTGTCAACCATCTCATAAACTAGTGTCCATTTAGCAATATCATAAAACGCCCTCAAGGCACTTCTGCCGATCGTTGTCCACGGCACCATCATAACTAACTCCACCATTGTTGCTCATAATTTAGCATCGTGATCAGCATTACGGACGGTTATTTCATCGTGTTTTGATGCCATCGCTGGCAAAATATTGATATTGCCTGCCGCTTAACATGATCTGTGATGTTGTTCTGTAGAGCCCGATTTCTACGACAATTTAGTGCTGTTCGTTGCGCTAGCCGTGGACTGGATTTGTGCCGTGGACTGGAAATAATCATGCCTTTGGCACTATATAGTGAGGTAGGCTGGTTTCCTCTTCTTATCAGCTAACCAACTGTTCTGCAGCAGCAGCACCAGCACCTGTGAGCTCTATAGTAACGGACTGCGCAGTTGATCAGCACCTATCGCGCAGCGGGGTTCCACCGACATGGCCACAACCGCATAACCTGCCCTGGCCACTAGTTGTCAAAAATCGATAAATTATTGGAAGTTCATTCAAATCGCGATGAAATTTGTCATGCCACGATCCACGACCTATGAATGGCGATCGGGGAATCGGAAGCGCCCACTGGACCAATATGGTAAATCGGCACAATTAGAAATGATTTATCCCAAGCGACCGAATTTTGGCCGCAGGTTTCTCGGGTTCGGTTACGGTCCGTTCCGGCAAAACCGAAAAATTCAAATCAACCACTTATGTGAAACGGTTGTTTGATCCTGCTTTTTTTGTTTGTCTGATCGTTGTCTGCTTTCGAACGCTAAGCGTAGCTCCCATTTTTGTGGGTGCTTAGTGTCGCACCGATTCACACGGCACTCTTTGCCCCGGCTGGTGACAAAAGCCTGGTATCGAAATACCCCGACAACCTCATAACGCAACCATTAATATGCAAATCCGTATGTGACAACAGTTGTGTGATTTCGATTTTCGGACAGGCTGCGGCACTAGCGCGGTTCAATCGAGGACGTGTCACCATTAAACGGTTCGGAGTATTTTCCGGATTGGGAATTCGGTCCTGGCGGGTTTACCTAACTACGCGATGGCGTACCACCGATCGCTGATCGGTTGATCGCGATCGCTGAGTCCAGAAATTTATTGAGATAGCTTAATTTTTGTTCGATATCCTCGATCGAGCAGACCGACAACAATGCAGGGAGCAGTAAACGCGAAGGAGTTTTGGGGAATACGAGACATGAAGCATTCGCTAAAACAGCATGGCTAACAACCTACGCTAATCCCATTAGGACGCTCGCTGTGTCGCTCCGATGAAAGCGAAAAATGCGCCGTCTTCCCCTCTCCTGCCGGAACCGACGGAACCGCCTTCGGAAACTCGTTTGAGCACTCAGTAGGCAACGATCGGCAATCGGAGATGATCACCTGATCGTGCGATGCGCGAGTCGGGGATTGGGGCAGATCAAAATGCTTCACACCTTCTACTAGCGCGCAGGCGAACGGCTAAATTATCGCAAAACCATCATCCGCGACCGCGGCATTCACCAACAGTCGAATGTGCATCTCGCGAGCTGGACTGGTGAGTTTCAAGTGGACAGCGACAGAGTAGGCTGATCACAGCATCGAACAGATCGCGAAGTAGGCGGACAGACGAGTGCCAAAATACCAGCCCGAGTGCACGGGAGGCGTTGCCGGGGTGGTTGCTGAGATGGATTTATGAGATGCGGCATCACGTGCGCTTGTAATGGGCTCCTAACCAGCGGCTGCTGGTGTTGTTGGTGCTGCCGGTGCCGGCGAACATCTGTTCTGCCCTGGCGGCAGCGTCGGAAGATTGATGATGGCGAGAGCACGGGTCGAGGAGCCGAGATCTGCCTGGGGTCCGCCGAAAATTGTATATGAATATCAAAGCAAAGAAATTTATGTGAAGGTTATGTTTTGGTTCGTGATCTTCCTTTGTGTGCCAAAAATGGTCCAAAACTCCCCTAGTATAGGTCTAATTATTCATAGATTTTTGAGGGAGGCTGTGGACGAGGAAGAGAAGAAGTTTCATATCCCTTGTTTATCCCTCCTCCGGTGGCCATCTCATTGAGACGTTCAACGGAAGGCGAGACCGCCTGCAGCTCGAAGCATCCAGGCACAGATAGCCAGGTGTGGCCGGGAGCTGCGTAACGGACGAGAGCACAAAGATGAAGCACACCGGCTGATGGTGGTGCACCGGCAGCACCGTGCCCCGGGGCGGACACGGGAAGCTGATTTGCATGCAAATGAGCTGCCCGCGGTTCCTCGGGTGTCCGACGTCGAACCGGTACCGGTGTCCAGAACCAATAAAACCCATCAACCGATGATCTCATTCATTAGCAGTGTTTATTTAATATGGTTACCACCGTAGAACGCACCACAACCGTGAGCATCGTGGGGTACGCCGAAGAGAAGATGACCGTTGGGAAGATGAATTTATGATCTAGCGATGGGGATGGGGAAAGGAGAGCTGGCGAGAGCTTTCCATTTGATCGCTTCCGGATGTGACGTAACAGTGGATCTGATTTTTTGCGCTCTCTCTCTCTCTCTCTCTCTCTCTCTCTTTCTCTCTCTGTCTGGATAGAAATGGCACCATGGTGCGGCACGATCGGCACAGAAGTGGGCAAACCAGTGCCGGCTGTTGACCCACGACACTCCCAAGGGACGCTGGATTGACAGCTACGGAGCCTGCGGTCAGAACATCTTCGTCTCAACGCATCGTGTCCCGTGGTAAGTGGACACTACACCGATCAGTCGATCTGCCGCCCACGGCGGAACCATTTAGACATCATGAGGCAGACAGACAGATCAGCTGGGAGACATCGGCGGTGGTTGGTGGCCACTGGAGAGAGGTCCCCAGCTTTTGCTCTCTTTCTCTCCTTGATGTTGATCGATTTCTTGACGCGCTTTGCAAATTCGGCAAGCGCATTCCTTTTTCAGCAAAGTCACACTCCCACTGGCCACTTGCCACTTGCCACCACTGTTGTTGCTGATGGCGCCTGTCGCATTAATCTCACTCCGCGACCTTCTCTTACGCTTACTCTTTCTTGCGCTCTTCGACAGGTTGTTTGCATTGCGGACGTGGTTTTTGGAGCGACAGAACTTCACGTACGGCTCGACGCGCAACGATCTGGTAGCCGTCGGTCACTACACGCAGATGGTGTGGGCCGCCACGCATAAGGTCGGATGCGGGCTCACCAAGTGTCCCAAGGGTGGACCACGAGGGAAACCGTTCTACAACTACGTCTGCAACTACTGCCCCATGTAAGTAATGAACGACACTGGCGACGGTGACTAAACGGTCGCGGAAGTGCCGATGCGCCCCGAGCGATGCGGTTGGATTTAATGGCGATGATGAATGATTGTTTGCACAGAGCAACTCAATCCACTGGCCGACTCCGGAATTGGGGTTGCGCGTGTGTGTGGTCTCTGCGAATGTCAGCGAACCTTATAAGCAGCAATATGGTTGTTGGTTAGCATCTCTACCGAAGGCAGATGTGCTTAGTAGGTTTATTGTCCTTGGCCTCCTTAAGATGGTCATAATTTAGATCTTTTCGCGTTCACGTTCACACGAGCAAGCAGGCAAGCTGTTTGTGTGGCCGTTTGGAGTTGTACGTCTTTCTTTGGCATGAAAATGAATTAGTAATCGAAGCGCTTTGACTGAAGACTGAAGAAGAAAGTGTTTTTGAATATTTTCTTTACTATAGAAAGCCCTCTTGCCCACTATCCTAAGTGTATTGCATGAGTGAAAGTTTGATGTAGACAATCAAAATTCCCATCTCGCCACTGCCATTTCAACCCGTTTACGAATTGTTTATTATTCTTGCTCGCTTAAATACTTTTATGATTCGAACAGAGGAAATCACGAAGAGAAGCTGGGCTTGCCCTACAAACGGGGCCGACCGTGTGGTTCCTGCCAGTCACACTGCTTATCGAGGAAAACCAGGTAAGCTATGCGAAGCGATGTACGAGTTGCCATACCCACGGACTTGGTCTAACTACTTGAGTGTTTATCTTTTCGATTTCATTGCTCGCATCATCATCATGCCCTGGCCTGCTAGACTCTGCACCAACATCTGCAGCACGGCTGATCTGTGGGCGAACTGTCGCGAGCTGCACCGGACATGGCCAGGCTGGCTGTGCAATACGGCTACTCCGGAAGGCCTGGAACGCCAGCGTAACTGTGCGGCAACGTGCACCTGCCAGGGGAAGATCCACGACTGATAAACGGAACGAGAGGGGTTTGTCTCGCGATTTTTTATTTTATAAAAACGATCGCTATGGGTTGGGTTTAATGTAAATTCTTTCCCTTACGATAACAACAAGATCGTTTTCCCGTTATCGCGCGTTCATCAACATCATTCGCTTTCTTTCATATTGCGGCGAACTTGCATCATGCATCTTATGCTCTAGTTTCTAGTTTCTGTGTCCAAAAACGATTTAAAAATATTCGGCATAAACAGGTGATAAGGAGAGCTAAAAGAGGGGGCGAACGCTTTTTGGGAATTTAATGTGATGTGATGTACATAAGCAATTAAAATGAGAAATAAATGTCCCGGATCATCGACCGGGGGCCACAAAACAAGGAACCGATTTCCATTCCGATTGCTCATTTTTCCTCACACGGGGTCAAGCGAACAACCAGGTCTGCAACAAGCGCAGCAGTCAGAACGCGGTAAGTGAACCACTTCCGGTGAATTATGTGGCGATGATGATGTGGTGGTGACATGAATCACCTCTAGCTGTGGTATGCGGCATTGCATACGGTTTGACCTGATGCCAGCGATGATGATGCTCTGGGTTGGCGCCCTCGCACGATCAGTTTGTTGTTGGTTTTAGCATTGACATAGAGCTGGTGTTGGCCACTGTTCCGATTGTTTCGTTTCTCTTCGCCCTTCGACCGCGATAGCGAACGCAGAAAAGAGGCCATCAAAACGATGTGGGGTTGAAATGCGTGATGTACCCCCCGAGAGTTGCTTCAAATCTCCCTAGAGTAGTTCTCATTAGCGATCATTGTGTGCCGTGCTTATGGATTTTAATCATTTTTTTTAACGTAAAAGATACATTTGGAGTATAACTGTTGTGGTTTAAAATTGTGTGGAAATGGATGAACACAACACACACACACAAGAATAGCCCCTTTTCCGATCGTCATAAGAAACGTAAACACCCACCTGTTATGACCCTTCTGATGGATGGGGATGGCTGATGGATGGCTTCTATCGTACGCTGACCTTGTATTGTTGTTTCGATTCGCCTGCCGACCCACCGTGTCACACGCAACCGCACTGCCACCGTGAGGAGGATGTTCCTGCGGTTCGCGCAAACGGTCGCGACCTCCCTCCCCTTTCCAATAGTGTGGAGAGGTCAGCCCCGGCATTGAGGCGAAGACGACGACTACGCCGAAGTCACTAACCGTCACCGGTCGGCGTGTAATGAAGTTATGAGGGGCAGGGTGGCCGGCAACAGGTATCAGGTGAAAATGCGGTCATGCGAAACACCCCTTTGCAGCGCAGAGACACGGCGCGTGATGTAAGGGTGACGACGACGACCCGGAGCACGGCGGACAACAACGAAGATGGAGAAGATGGTCAGTCGCCCGGCCTGGCCCGGCCCGGAACGGATGTTGGTATGGTAATATGGCGGATTTCTCACCATTCTTTAAACGGTCGAGTAATTTGGGAATTCACAAACCATAATCAGAATTCATTACGAGGCCCCGGAACCCGAAGGTGGCCGAAGGTTGCTTTGTTGTTTGAGAAATGTCCGGTTCTTGTTTTGCTTCCATCTACTAAAGGAAGTTACAGGAAGTTCTCGGTTCTGGTATCGAGAACCGATAAGACCGACCTGCGGGAAATTTGCGCTAGCTGGATCCTATGTTCTGGCGGAAGCCACATGGCACTGCATGGCACGAAATGATGGCTCAGAAACGCGTTATGAATGGACGTAGGCATCTAAAAGAACTCCAGTATTGATGTCGATGCTGTTGGAGTGATCAAGCATTCTCTGCACGTTGCCAGCGTTACGAGGAAAAGCGCGAAGAAACCAGAACCAGTATGCAGGTGAGGGCGATGTGTTATGTTTTATTCAAATTTATATGGCTGATGTGATCCCATGTGTGCTATCTAATTGGATATTCGCTCGTTGTGATCAAGCCGGTAGCTCCAGCTACTTACAACTCCCTCCGACGTGTTCTCTGATTCCTTTCCCCAATTATGCTAGCCGGCTGGAAGAGGGTTAAAAAGAAAAGCGAAGAAGCAGCAAGAATGACCGAGCACAAAGACGACGGGTTAGTGCTACCAATGGACGCAATAAGCTTGAGACAAATGGCTCATTTAGGCAGTTGACGGATTAGAGAAGCTCCCGGCGCGTCACGGTAACGGCGACATTGTTGCACCGTGTAACTCCACTTGCCCGTAAAGTGGTTAAACGAGGATTTTTAACGTCCCCGCAACAGGGTGCGGGATTAGAAGCGTTCTTTAAATGGCTTCAACAAGCGCTCATTTGGCTGTGTGGCCGCGTGGCCCTGTTTGTGAAGCGATTTCTGCACAATTCTCCAGTTGATTACTGGAGGAGCCCTGAAGACCATTGGATTCGCTCTCTCTCTCTCTCTCTTTCTCTGTGGATAATGGCACATCTTGCACATTGTCCCACATTCAGTCGTCACATTCCG
The DNA here is from genome assembly GCF_943734745.1 of Anopheles darlingi. Classification (NCBI taxonomy): domain Eukaryota; kingdom Metazoa; phylum Arthropoda; class Insecta; order Diptera; family Culicidae; genus Anopheles; species Anopheles darlingi. The sequence continues at coordinate 86,450,775 of NC_064874.1, forward strand.
ATTGTTCTAAAGACATTGCTAGGCTTTTCTTCAACCAACGGACGGAGGAGAATAAAATTAAAAGCATTTTCCCGCAATTGCAACCCGCACAAAATGGCCAAGTCCAGGAGTTGAGCGAGGGGACAGGCTTTTACTTTTGTGTTCTATGTCGGGGGGCTATTCTTGGGTTTTTCGCACACTTTTCTTCTTCATTCCTTCCACCCCCCGCCCACTTTCCTCGGTTATGATGCATGTCGGTTATGTTAGCTTCTTCGACTGATCACGGGCCCATCAGGGGACTCATCATTCGTTGTCGCTGTACCCCACTGTACGGTCTGTGTTGTGGTCAGTCGTCTCCCTAGTGTTTTATGATGCCAATTGTCTTTCTCTTTCCCTCGCTTTGATTATCGCTCTTTCTCTCTCTCGTCCTCGTCGATGCTGGTGGACAGGTACTTCATCCATCGCACGTACGCACCGCGCAGTAGCTCGACACGATTAAGGTCCGGTACGGCGCTCAAGCGTATCGAGTTCTGTTTTTTAATTCATGTTTTATCGCGTCTCTCTCTCTCTCTCTCTCTTTCTCTCTCTGTCTCTCTTGCTCTCTGTCTGATTTACCCCTTAATTTTCACCCCTCCCTGGTGCGGCTGGATGGTGGTGGTCGTCGCACCAGAAACGCTCGATCGCGGCGTAGGGTGAGAAGGTCCGAACAGACTGTGGCGGGCAGAACCGAGCCCCAACCGAGCCGCGTTAGTCGTCAGTCGCAGGCCCGTGGGTTCAGTTCGCTAGGTGAGAGAAGTGTGTCCCTCGCTTCACGCCCTACACGCGCCGGAAAATTGTGGATTTGTTGCACTGAGCCAGTGGAAAACCGGAAGTGGCGCGTGTGCGTGCGTGCGTGCGTGCGTTCGTGATTCACATTTTTTGTTTCGGGAGTGTTTTAGGAGTGTGATATGGGACAAATTCGCTCGGTGGTTTCCCATCCAAAATGGTGCTAAGTACGAGTACCCCGATTGCGTCGGGTGGTGCTGGTGGTCGTACCTTCAAACCGCGTACCCCACGTGGTACCGGCTTTTCTGGTAGTCGGTTTGGGATTGAACGGGATGAAAAGAAGCCCGTGGAGGCCGGCAAGCTGGTGGTGGTCAGTGCCGACA
>NC_064874.1:86456901-86466901 GCF_943734745.1 Anopheles darlingi
GGCACATAACTGTGGCTAAACGTAGTCAATTATGGCTGAACAATTTCAATCATAAACCCATCCGTCGGCGATCTGTTGCATATTGAATGATGCGAATGAATGGTTGCACACCCCACAAACCACCGTAGCCACCGATCAGAGCGTCTCGATTACAAACATTCATTGCAGTTCCGTAGATCGCACCTCACTCTGGCGGGTATGTCACCTGGAGTTACTCGGATGAGCCAGAAGACGGAAAAGTGGAACCGTGCTGGGCCAAATAATTTTATGTAATAGCGCGTACCGTACACTTAAGTGTGCGTATTATGGTGGTACAGTCTCCCGTGTCGCACTAGTTGCGCGAAAAGCGTGGCACGCCTGCTGGTGCCGTTGGTTTATGTGGCTCGTGCCATATGCTAGGGCAAGGGCATGTGCGGCGATTTGGTTTGTGGGGAGTGTTTTGTGTGAAGACGACAGACGGAGTCAGCCCTGCGCACCGTCTCTTCAGACGGTGTGTTTGCCAGGTCGGTGTTCTAGTCCAGTTGCGCAGTGGCTGTTGCGTAGAGCAGAGGACGCTTTTGTTATTTGTTAGGGACTGCGAGTGTGCTTTCAGTGACTGTAGAACTAGTGGTAGTGCTATGGTTCTAAGTGGCAAATGCATCATCAAAGCGATGGGGGACGGAACGTCCAGTTTGAAGTCGAACAAAAGCCGCGTCACCTTCTCCGATATGGAGACGATCGAGATGGATTCGCTGGAGATCGAGTTCGATGACACACCGGTTAGTGATGGTCACGGTGGATTAAAGGGAAATGTGACTTACCTGGGCAATACGAATAGAGAATAGCATCAATTTTTGTTGTGTGAATATGAAGTGATGGTGTTAATGTGATTGCAACATGTTTCAGGATGGACGCGATCGCAGCACCAATCAACGGTTGGATCTGGATGATTCCGGATTGCAGCAGATACCGGACATCTTTCTGCAAGCACCGAACGCCGTCGAAGAGCTGCTGGCCGGACGTAACAAACTGCAGGAGATAGCTTTGCGAGCGTTGGGGCAGTTCACCTACCTGAAGGTCCTCCGTTTGAACGGCAATGCGTTGAAGGATTTTCCCGACAGCCTGTACCATCTGCGGAACCTGCGGTTGTTGGATTTGAGTGAGAACGAGATACGAAAGCTACCGGACAGCATGAGCGCGATGAAAAGGTAAGTGTTTTCAACTATCAGGAACATTTTGTAAAGTGCGCAAAAATTGTCTAATTTGAACTGCATGTTGGACGTTTTGGAACCCCATTGACAGAAAGGTATGCAACCGGGTCTCTTAACACTTAAGACTCTTAACACTTAAGAGTTTGCGTATCTTAAACATTAAGAGACCCGGTTGCGTACATTTTGTTATACGGGTGCATCAGATTTTAACGCCCGTAGGAGGCGGGTAACTTTCGAATCTGTTCGAATCTGTTCGAAACACCCTGAAGGTATGCAAGTAATGGAATAGCATACCTTCAGGGGAGTAAGTGGAACCGAGCGAACCGATTCAACCGATTCAACCGCTATTTGTTGGGTATCTCGTTGGAACGTTTAGATGCGTTTCCGGTGGCTCTTTAAACGAACGACGCTTATTTTTCGCATGAAGATGGAGTTTATTTTCTACTGAAATCACCTCAATCCATTGTGTTTTGCAAACGTACCGGAAGCTTCTGTCAAAAGCAGATGATTGAGGTGCTATTGCTCGCAAACGAAAATCATCGTCGTGTGAGATCACTGACGAAATGGAATGGCACCGCACTTGCGTGAATTTGAAAACTGGGGAACCAACCACCATCGCCATCGCGGCCCTTTGACTTTGGCGGGATTCCTTTCCGTACTGCTGCGTACTCGGCGTTTCTCTTGCTGCACGCCGTGGATGGTGGCACGCTTGTTAGTTTGACGCCGATAGGATCTTTTCGCTTGAACCGGCGCATGATCTTCGGGACCACCACAACCACCGGGCGCGTGTCAATCTCGTCGGTCGGCCCCAAAAGTGCCAAAGCCATTCGCCACACCACACTCGGGGCAGCATTCCACGAGTGTCGTTTCAAGGGTATTGCTCCACCTTCGACACCTGTTGTTCGGAGGAGCGCCACGGTGGAGCTGAATGCATTAATTACGCATGCATGCGCGCCAGGGCACGCGTTCTGCATGACAAACCTTCTTCACCGTCGCTTTCCATGCGGGCTTACCCCTGACCTACCATGGCGTTGTCTTTGTTGGTAGGATATATTCTTGCGAAATTTGCCTTCACGTGAAAAAAGCGTGATTCCCTCGAGAACGATCGGGTCGAATGTGGTTGACATCGATCTCCGGCGAGCTGCGAAGCGGCTCTCGGGTGCGCGCTCGCGCCAACGACGTTCTTCATCGTTACGAAGGCGAACTTCCGGTGGCTGTGCACTGAAGCAGAAGGGCTTCAACTTCAAATTAGGCACTAAGACTGCGACGGTCGGCGGTTCCACCGAGAAGTCCATAAAGTCCAATTCGCCATAAAATCCACTGTTCCTGGGCGCGTTCGCGTAGACTGTCGATGGGAGGGTGGCTGTGGTGGGGATACACTAGCCTGTCTCGGCTGTTGTTGTTGTGTCTGAGCAACGGTCGACCGAGAAGGCAGGCCAGGTCTTGGCAGGTCAAGCTTGAAGGAGGCAGCACGACTCTACTGTGCTTGGCGCGGTACCGAAGGGGTTTGTTTCATTCGCATTGCGGCGTGCGTGTAGCGTTCGCGCTGGCAGAAGATACCGCCGGCCACCAGTCTTCATTTGCGAGCGACTACTTACACGAACCGGAGGCCTTCTTTCTGTGCACTACGGGTCTGCCGGTGTCCACGTCCAATCGCGGCTAAAGTTAGCCAATCGTGACCGGGAAAACTCACGGACATCGGCAAACGGTGGCCCGGTCCGGACAGAGTAGAGAGCAGGGAAGTTAGTTTTCCACGAAGTTTACGCCGAATCGGAGGTGAGTCCATTTGTGGTGCCGTTCAATCGCAAACAGTGTACATGGGCGGCCACCTGGCGGTCGTTACAAATGTTGAAGCGTAAACCGGTGAAGCAAGCGAAAGCATTTAGCCACCAGCCGCATCGAGACAGCGAAAATCGAAATCGACAGTAAATCGGATCGATCGAAAACGGAATACTGTGTGCGTAAGGTGGGTTTGATGTTTGAAGTTTCGTTTTTAATTGGATTAAGCGTAACGCAAATCGAAGAAAGTGAAGCAAAGCTCATAACGGGGCACGCGTGTGCGTGCTGGAAGCGAAGGTGCCCTATAGGGTCTGAGAGTTGGAGGACGTAAGTCAAACTGGCGCATGTTGCAATTGTGGTGCGCTCCGCTGGTGTGTGTGTGTGTGAGTGTGTGCTTCATGAGATGAAGTGAAAAGTGCAGAGAAGCGCAAAAACGAGGTGTGAATTTCGAAACATCCGTTTTGACGTGTGGTCGAAAGGGAACGTGGTGGCGGTGGAGCCGGTGAGCGTGAAGATCCTAAACGATGATAGCCTCCGCTGGCCACCGGAGGAGCAGAGCCGCAACCGCAAGATGCTTCATCTTGCAACGGTGGACACGCGCAGTGAAACGCTTTCGATTCGCCACGCCGCGCCACAAACCGTTGGGCAATTGATGAATGAGTTGGTTTTTGTCTCAAACGAAAGACTTCAACGGGGCCAAGCGACGAACGTAGGGACTATCGGTGTTGCGTTGCATAGAATCGACCCTAAATCGGTGCAGCCTCGTGATAACGAGTCGTGTGTGTAGGAAAACGTGAGACGCACTGCCATTGAGTGGTCCTGCGGTGCGGTGCAAGCAAACTGTCTTCTTTTACCCTTAGGCGGCGTAAGCGGAGCATAGCCAGTGACCGTGACGCATCTGCTTTCGGTTTGGAGTGTATTTAGAGTTCATTGCTGTGTGGGACCGCATCGTGTCTGTGGTCCGCGTAAGTAGTGAAGGTTTGTGGTTTATGACTGCACCACTTATACCAATGAAAGGAATAGCGGGCGCGTGCTACGGACAAAACATGGCCAACACGACACTAAACTGAAAGCTTTATCAATGCGAGAAATCGTTTTCGAAATGGCCACTTCGGTTGTTCGTTCGTTTTTCTACCCCAAATCGTAGATTTCCTCTGCCAATCGGATTCGTTTCGGTCGGTGTTTTGCAGATTCCTTTCGAGATAAAAATTCCTCGCCGTTGACATTCATTGAGGGTTGTTTTTGACGATTTTTTTTCGTATCAGATCCGTGTTTTCTTTTGGTTGGAATCGAGATAATGAAATGGCTACAAACGAGCGCCCGGGATATTGGCTTTCTTCTTGTACGATCATAGCGGGTTAATGCTAAATAGAGGAGTTGAACGTGAACTTACACGAAATAAGTGATATGCATAGCGAACTCTGAATTACCGTGGCCCAAACTGGGGACAAAGAGGAAGCAGCAACAGATCAGTATAATTTTGGTATGCTTTCCAAAAGGATCGAGATCTCTGGTACTGCAGCTGGAATTCATTAGTTCCAGTAGAGTTACTTCTTCTACTGCTGCTTTCATTGGGAATATTTAACCCTCTCCTCGCTGGGCCACGGGAAAGAAACAAGAAGAAGATGAAACGAAACAGAATATCCGATGAAGGGGTGGCTGATGCATCGGAAAGTCTTCTGGTCGTTTCTGTGACATTTCGGACGATCAGTCCGCGTGCATTACTTCGCGTTGCTGCGTTGTGCTTAAATCCAACGTGAATGTATATCGATTCCACGCACAGTACAGCTAAAAAGGGGTTGGGTAACGATTGGAGAAAGGAACGCAACATGAAAAACCACGTGCATAACGCACCGCTTACGTCGTCGTTGCACCGCGTACGTTTCGTGTATCGAGATTTTTTTTGTGTGCGAGCTCCCCCGCGTAAGGTGGGCCCTAAATTTCCACTAAGGCACCAAACATTGCCCTTCTCTAGCTGGACAAGGCGGAGGAAGGTTCGTCGACGAGGGCGACAGTGAGGGAATTTGGGCTAAAGAGGAAGAACTTTAGCTACGGTAAGGAGGGAGGGTCCCATTGTTTGTGGTCACGAGAGCGAATCAACATTGATTGAAAGCGATCTGCTGGTGCCGTTGCTGCTGCTGCTGCTGCTGCTGCTGGTTGAAAGAGTATGCAGAGAACCAAAGAGACATTGGGTGGAAGCTATGGGACGATGAGATCAGCCTACGATGGGTGGAGTGTTTTTCGCGAAAACGATTTTTGCATCGCTTAAGCCGAAAGTATGGATCTCCGCCAGATGGAAGTGCTTCCGGAGAAAATCTGGCTCAACATAAGCATCGCATTTCAAATTATGATCAATGTTAGCGGATGACATACAAGGATCGCCGCCCCTGTTCCGGCGAGCGAGCGAAAGTAAACTGTCCGAAGGGGAGCGAGTCTTGATATGTGTATGTGGTCAGTGGAACGCAAGTGAGGCATGAAATGCCTTTCGTCATTTGCATGAAGCGACGTCATCCCAAGCGAACCGTGAAGGGATATGTGGTGATGGTGTGACGCTTTTTATGTTTCGCAAAACGGGCTCGAACCGTCCTTTTGTCTTAGCATAATTAGATGAAGCTAGCCTTCTTTGATTGACATGTTTTTTGCGCAATGCTGCTTTAATTATCTAAGATTATCGCAGCAGCACATGGCATGGATGCCATAGGTTGCGAGTTGTACAATGGTCTGCTTTGATTGACATTTCTTGCAGCTTGGAGGAGTTCAGCATCGAGAGGAATGAGCTACGCGAGCTACCGGACAGCTTGAAGGGATTAACTAGCTTGAGGATTTTGAATGCCGCCTACAACCAGCTGGAACAGCTACCGTCCTTCATGGTGAACAACATGCGATCGATGAGTCTGTTTGTAAGTAGAGCGGTAGATCATTAGTGTCCGACAACGACACCGGGGATCTTTATCTGATGACGCAAAACTTTCCGTTTTGTAGCAGCGAAACGACTCGCTTCGAAACGGACATCATCAGACCCAGGCGCAGCTGCGCGATGCTATTCAGAAGGGGGAAGACCGGCCGGACCAACCGCTGACGAAGGTTAACCTTCGAGGGAACCAGTTGAAAGGGAGCATCATACTCGGTAATTATGGGGTAAGTGTCACCACGGGGGCGTAGAAGCAGACCGTGAGTTATAGAGTGTCGATTGCTTACAGCTCCTGACGCAACTAGATGTCAGTGAAAACTCGATCGAAATAATGGACCTCTCGGCCTTGGACAAGCTCGAGACGATACAGTGCTGTAGGAACAGTTTGCGCGAGCTTACCCTCAGCGGACGTAGTCTGCATTCGTTGATTGCCGGAAATAACAGTAAGTCATGCGGATTTGAGATTCTCCAACCACTGTTCCAATGGATCGCTTTCTTTTAGATTTAACCAAAATCACTGTCCGGGCAACACCAACACACTTGAAGCACATGGACCTCAGCTACAATTGTTTGCAGGAGCTGCCGGATTGGTTGGTTGGTTGCCACCAACTGCGGACGCTCTACGCGAACAACAACCAGATCCACACGATCTCGGAACATCTGCTAAATAACGAGCACGCCACCATCCAGACACTCCATCTGGCGTACAACCAACTTACCAGTTTCCCACCCATGGTCAAACGGAAACTTCCGCTGCAGAAGCTGTACCTCCAGTGTAACCTCATCGAGGATCTGCCGGAAAACTTCTTCATCGCCTGCGAGCGGCTAACAATACTGAATGTCTCGAGCAACAAGTTGATGACGCTGCCCATCATTTTCGGATCCAACTGTAGCCTGGAGCGACTGTACGCCACCAATAACTCACTCACCGATCGGGTGCTCGATTCGTTGATTTGTCTTCCACGCCTAAGGGTGCTACATCTGGGTTACAATTTACTAACGACGATGCCGGAAACCTGCATCAGTTGCTGGGGTGATCTCGAGGAGCTCGTCATATCGGGCAACAAGCTGCGTCACCTGCCGGAGAATCTTGCCAACATGGCCAGCCTGCGTGTGTTGCGTGTTCACTCGAACCAGCTGCAGACGGTACCGAGTCTGGGCCGTACCATCACGCTGCGAGTGCTCGATTTGGCTCACAATCAGCTGGATAAGGTGAATATCGCCTCACTGGTACCTAGGAATCTGCAGTTCTTGGATCTTTCGGGCAATAAGCAGCTACAGGTCGATGCGCAACAGTTGAAGGCCTGCCGCAATCAGCGTCCGATGGCACTAGTGGATGTGTCGGGTAAAAATCGTCCATCGCTTCCGACGACACCGCTACCCTACCAGGAACAGGAGGACTATGAACCATGCTGGAAGGTGGGCTTCGCCGAGACGAGCGGTTGCCTGCCGAAGCTATGTATCGCGCAGCTCCGATTGCCTGGGTTCTGCAATTCGGAAGGACTGTTTGGATTGTTCGATGGTGAGACCAGTAACGCCATCCCGAACCTGCTCGTTAAGACAATCCCGAAGATACTGCTCGAGGAGCGCACGGTCAAGGAAACGGCCAACGATTACATGAAGTACACGCTGCTGTCGGCCCATCGAGAGCTGAAGCAACGTGGTCAGCAGGAAGCGGTCAATGTAACGCTCTGTCACATTGCACGTAGCCGTGTGCCAACCGAGGCCATGAGCTATCTACCACAGGCAGTTGCCGCAGGACGTAAGTTTATCCTGCGCGTGGCCACCGTCGGTGAGTGCTCGGCGGTGCTGATCAAACACAATCGCTGCGTAATGCTGAACAAAGGCAGTCCTCAGCGTAAGCTCGGATTAAGTGCCAACTTCCCAGTGACCGTACCTGATCCGGAGGTACAAGAGGTGGTGCTGAGTGATGCTGACGAGTATCTGGTGCTTGGAAATCGGAAGCTCTGGGAAGTGATTACGATGGACACGGTAGCAGAAGAGATCCGGAAGGAGGAGAACATATTGCTGGCTGCGAAACGCGTTCAGGACATCGCACAAAGTTATGGCGCTGAGGAGAACCTCAGTGTAATGATCATCCGATTTAACAACCTCGGGACGGATGTAGATTTTTTGATGCGCGAACTGAGACAGACGATACGCAAAAATCCACGCTCGGCAGCGGGTGGAACGGGAGGAAGTCTGATATCGGGGTTTTGTAAATGTGGCTGCTGCTGTGAGACCAACAATAGCTGTTGCCACTCTGCCGCCGCGGTCCAGTTTGTGAGGCATCCGTCCGGTCGTAGTGACCGTTCGTCACCGAGCGGCCAAAGCGATCAGACGAGTGGTAGTGAAACGGTTCTGTTACAGGCTGGTGGTGCACTGCAGGCGGCATTACGTGCCAAATCCGATAGTTCCGTTGGTTCCGTTGGCTCGTTGGTAAGCAGAAGACCCAACAATGCACATCTGGCGAACGAAAGGCGTAGTCTGCGTGGTGGAGTCGTTCGAGCCGTTCGGGCCAAGATCGAGGAGGAGAAGGAAAAGGAAATCGAAGAATCGGACTCGGCCATGTCGGAAGAGCAGTTCAAATGTTGGGAGTACATGCTAGAACAGAACACACAATTGCTGTTCGATAAGGAGCTAAACACTATTTCACGTGGATTTACGACGACGAAGCGGCAAGCACCATTGCCACCGCCAATCGGTGGTGCCTCAGATTCAGGCACTAGTAACACATCTTCCTCGACCAGCACCTCCGTCGCGAGTAATCTTACGAAACTGCAGCTAAAGAACCTTTCTACTAGCTCGCCCCAGTTAGTTCAGCTCGAAAGTGACAGTGGCCTAAACTCGTCCATGGCCAGCGGGTACAGTACGATGATGACGACGGCGCGGGCTACACCGTTTCTCTCGAAGCAGTTCGGATCGACCCGTTCCTTCCATCCGGCGTCCTCGCAGAGCTACTTCAAACCGATCCAGTACAACACGTCCGCCAACCCGGCCCGGAGACCAATCAACACGGGCCCTAATGCTGCTTACTTCGGTTCACTGCAACGATTGATGCCCTACAATCTGGAGTACGATCTAGCGACGGCGGCGGGACTACAACCCGAACGGTATTCTGGTGGTTCGAATGGAAACATCGTCGAAGTCGAGAGTAGTACGCTCGAGCTGGACAATATCGATCCGGATGGAGGAAGAATGCGTCAATACTGGGGGGTCGCCACAACGGAGCTGTAATCCCTTGGTTTTCGGATGACTTCGCTGCCAGAAGGAACCGACGCAAGGTTTACCGGTTTTTCACTTTCTCCGTAAAGTGTGATGTCGCTCCTTAGTGGGAGAGTGGGGAACGTGTACGTGTATGTTTGTGGCCGTGGCCGTTGCCTTTGTTTTTAGCAATAAATTAAATAAATATGTACACATTTGAATAGGATACCATTACATTACGCCCTTGCTCTCCTTGCTGTATGTCTCTCTTACTGTCTCTTTCGCCCTCTCTCTATCTCTTATACGTTACACGCTGACCTACTTATAATTGTTTACGCGTTTAATGTACGACACTTGGGATGGTTTGTGGGGGGTGGTGAGACGGTTTGTCAAGATGATGGATACGGAGAACGTTCGCGATGACCATCTAGACCACCTTCGTCTCAGCCGTTATCTTTGCTGATAAAACCTCCCATTCCCATTTACACACTCTACGGGGGGGAATGTAAGAATTTTGATTTACTTGTGGTTTTTTGTCCGTTTTCCTACATAAATACTCTTCCTCCGACGGCAATAAGGAACACAGATAAGTCCGGGCGTAAGTAGTCGATACTTGCTCTCGCCTTCGCTTTCGATTTAATTTGGCTTTTGAGTTGAAAGAGCAGAGAAACTGGAAACCGAAACGTGCTCGAAAACGTTCTCTGGAACGGATTTGAAAGGAGCTGCTGCGCTCCTGGGCGGGTAATCCGGATGCGGACCATCCGGTGCCGTGTTTACGTATGCGTTGCGGACTATACAAAGACAAGACTGGCGGTTCATTTCCTCGATTGACACGGTCAGACCTCTTCTTTGAGGTTAGGTCGACTAGCAGACTAGCACCTGATGATTAGGGTTCGCGTCTTCTTCGCTCTCTCTC
>NC_064874.1:86469401-86471901 GCF_943734745.1 Anopheles darlingi
ATACAAATTCATGTTTTACACCATGATTATTTTAACCCCAATCTCTTGCGACTTATAAACCATCAAACACATTGTGAATTACATTAAATGCAACGGCGCTATAAATCCAAAAACTGAGTTTAAACGATTCAAGTGAGTTTATTACGAAACAGACTAATCGGTTCGCCAAACAATTTCGGTTCCACAGAAGGCAGCACCAGGGGCACAACACTTACACAGTAGCACTTCCGGTAATTCGTCGAGATTAATCGGTGGTACACGATAATCCGGGCTGCGGGCGCGATGCTGATCCTTCTTGATATTATCGATGTTGTTGTTATTGTTGTTATTGTGGAGGATCGCATTATTGTTGCTGGCACCGAGACCGTTCCCGAGACCACAAAGGTAGTCCCCGGTGTTCATCATCAGCTTTAACATTTCCATCGTTTCAGATTTATCGGTTTCGATGGATTTGTTCTCCTCCTGCTGGATTGCGTTAAAGGTGGGATGACTGGGGACCGCGGCATGAGATGCTTTTATCACAATCAGTGCACTAACCAGCGGCTTTGGTTTGACCGTGAGCTATTTAAAATAGCAGCTACGCCTTTAAATTTATCAATCAACATTTTGACACTTCACTGGACATAAATGATTTGCACTTTCTGCTTCTGCAGCTAATACCGCCCAATCGAAAAAAGGACGACAGATCTTCGATGGTTTGTCCACCGTTTCAATGTGTTTTCCACGGCGCGAACATCCAGCTTAAACTTGGCATTAGGCATCCGAATCCGGCAGATAAAATCGTCGTAACACTTCACTGGGTTCACCACTTTTCACGGGTTTTCAAGCTTTTTCACTAACACTACGGTTTATTGTGATTAAAAAACCGATGAAACACTCAACCGTAAAACCTTAGTAACCCGAAAATTGAATTCAAAATCCATTCCGCGGCAACGTCGACGAAACACGTGCGTTCCGTTCGAGTTGTGGGTTATGAATGAACAGAAAATGGCGAGCAAACCCCCGGAAGTAAATGAATGCGCGAGGGTTGAATGGTGAGCGCATGCACGCCGCTCTTGAGAACCTGCCGCTGTTCATCGCGAGCCAGTTCCGCAGGGGAAAAACTGGAAAATAAGGGGTGTGGTCTGTCGGTTCCGCTCGTGTGTTGGTGAGAGCGATGGTCCTGCTGTTGTTGGGGCGAGAAATAAATGGAAGGAAATCCGTTTTCCCGTTCTTCAAACCACAAGGTTTGAACATGCTCACACGGAGTTCTTTTGATTTGGCTTTTTATTTTAATGGCGGTACGGGTAACGATTTGCTGCCACTCGTCCGGCGTCCACTTTCTTTTCATTTTCCACACAGATTTATTCATCCTTTACTTAAGAATAAGAGCACTGAGCATTCGGTATGTGTGGCGTCAACAACACGTTAATCTCGTCTACTAAACGGATTCCATTCATCGAGCGCACCGGATGCCTGCCCCTGTTACCCGTTAATTCCGAGTGTGAAATACTCCTTTTGTGATGTATTATCCTTGGCACACTTACCGGCGCTAGCTCCGTGTTTCCCTCAAAGCGAAATAAGCGCTTTTCGCCCCGCTTTTCCTAAACATTAATCATCGGGCCGCCCTGCTCGGTAACTCGGCTTTAGAGGCCCGTCGCATCCATCTCCCTTTCATTTGGGGAAGGGAAATGGATCCTGATACAAAATAGCTCGCTTTTAGTCGGGTAGCAGCAGCCTGAAAGCACCCCTAGGACAGAGGGAGGCCGGCTAACGTGGGGATAATTTGTGCGAAGAGAGTGGCCGAGTATAAGGAACGGGGACGAAGTGGAAGCCGCATCGCTTCAAGCGCACGAAATGGGCCCATCGTCTAGAGCTGTCAGCTTTCGGTTGCTACTATAACCGTCGCCCTGGTGATAGCATTAAAGCCACCCAGGAATGCTCGGTTTGCTCGGATGCCTCGGAGGGATGCGGGCCCAATGGTGAATGGCTTAGACGCCGGGAATCCTTCACTCGGGCTTTAATTTAACGCAGCTTTTCTGATGGATTACCAAATCTGATGGTTGTTGGTGGTTTTTAGGCAAGGCTTTTGGAAAATTGTTTTTTTTCTCGCTCGGGTGCCACTCGCGCGAGCTGCTTATTTTACGCGCCTTGAGGCTTACTTGGCACACGAAATGCTGTCTCCGAACATCCTCCAGACCATTTTATAGTATTTCACTTTCATCTTCTTGTACTTTGTTTTCATTTTGGTTTTGTTATATATCACACGTTTAGATCCAACGACAACGAAAATCACGATGACTAGTTTAAATAACACAAAATATGGCAAAAAGTTAGGAACGAAATGAATTATAGGAACCCACTAAGCCACTAGCACACCCCACCACGATTGCCCAATTTCCCAAAAGCCACATTAGCGCCAGACGGCACTTGTCGTGTCCGGTTTCGGAAAAGGGATCGATTTGTTATATCGCTAATCCAACACCCTGCCATCCGAGGTGGCCGACTGGTGGCCATTATA
>NC_064874.1:86476901-86494401 GCF_943734745.1 Anopheles darlingi
TGGAAAATGGTTCTGTATGGCTTTTGTGCGCCCCGTTCCAGTTTCGATTCATGTATCCTCGTCCTGTGACGTTTGGTGTGTCTCGATATCCCGGCGAACAACTATTTACTTTACTTTTGGATACAAAGCAGTGAAGGGTAAGTTTTGTTGAACCGAAAATTGAATTCCCGTAAATATCCGTCAATATTCGTCGGAAGTGTATCCATCGAAACATTTCCAATCCAGCGCAGCTTCCTCCTTTGACATGGCCTTCCTTGATTCACGTCAACTCGACCAAACGTCAAAAGACGTCATGACGGTGGAGACGAGCGCGCGCTCTAGGTGGATTCGAAGGGATCTCTACTTTCACATCGTCATCCATTTGAATTCGTAGAAGCATTCGTATCTATTCATTCGTATTTTATGGATTCTTTCTTCCGCTCACGCTCCTACATGTACATCCCTCGGCCACTTTTCATAAGGCTACCGAGCGAGTGCTGGCAACGTCGCCATTGACGTCGTCGTTTTCCTTTTTCCGTGACTGCTCACAGTGCCTGGCCACCCACAAAAGGGACCAGGGGAGATGGAGGAGGAGGACTTTCATCCTGCTTGCCTGTGTCTTCTCATCCGAAACGTTTTGTGGGTTTTCTTCGGCAGGCGGCGGATTGGTTTCAGACGAACACACGGACGATGTGCGGAGTGGGCAAGCGCCGCTTCCGTGTGGCGAGTATCGTAAGTTCGGGACGACCTAGGGGAGTTCATTTGAAAACATACCTCGCCCACCAGCGGTCCCTAGCCGAGCACACGCACACATACACACACACACACACACACACACACGTACAAAAGAGTGGGAGCGCCAAACAGGGCATTCCAATCGAAGAGGCGGACTCAGCACGGAGCCCTGGCATGGTGGTGATGGTGGGACACTTGGAAAAACACACAACATTCGGCAAAACATGGACCATTTCCAATCCCCAACGGTTTGCGAGCGCTCCCTTCCCATTCCGCCATTGAAGGACTCCTTTCTGAGCTACGGTCCTGTGCGTATTTATCCGTCTGATATGAGAACGGAAGCAGCAGCGGCAATGACAGCCAGTGAATCGGAATCGGGGACTTTACTGCTTCCATTGGCTGTGGTGCGTCTGTTCGTTGTGTTCTCTTGTTCGACCGCTCCGTTTGATGTCTTTGTTGGTGACCATTTTGTACTTTGGCTTCGGCTTTCGTTGGGGCTAGCAGTGGGGCTAGCAGTGGCGCTGGTGAGGTGAACGTTTTTGCTGTTTAACGATAAAAATGGTCGATGGAGACGCACCGCCATCGCAGCATGGCGCTGGGTGTGTGTGTGTGTGTGTGTGTGTGTTTCATCGTTGGTCGACCTCCCGGGAATATTCGGTCCCCAGACTTCGAGACGATATAGCCGGCGTTCGATAGCACTGCGGCCTTTGGAAACATCAATAATCCTTCCTCCGTTTCCAACTACCGAGCCAGTCTTTCGTATAGAGAGGAAAATGATTGAGAATTTCAGAGGAAAAACGAGAAACAATACAATCGTTTAATTGCAAGTTGGAAACTGCGCTGAAGAACCACCACGCACCATGCACGAGTCCGTTGAGTGATTCCTTTCAACTTCCAGGAATAAAAGGAACGATTCTTCCAGTGTATCGGGCAGTGCTTTGGGGAAATCATTGGAAAGTATGCTTCGAATCGGAAGTAATTTGCCCTGGTTCCTTTGAAGAATGTTTTACAATTAAGAAGCAATGAAAGCCCGTAGTGAAATCTAGACTTCACATCCGCTGAGTAATCAAAACTGTGTACATGTCGGAATAAAGCGCCCGCCTCCGAAAACCATCAAGTAATGGTGTTGCGCCATAAACCTGGGAAGCAAAGTGAATTGAACCTGGACACAATCGGACGGAGAGACTAATAATGAGTCCAGACAGATGCACTACTAAACCCAGCAATGGCGAGTGCTGTTTGTCACATTTAGTAAGTCGGAGCCGGTGCTGGAGTAGAGAAAGTTTCCGCTTTTTACGGCGAACATTTCGCGCACCGTAAATTCCGTAAGACGGGAGTCTTTCGGTGTGGTCAGTCCCACGCCCTTTTCCGGCAAAAAGGACCGGTTCCAAGTGTCCCATAAATTCGCTTTATACCCCAACCGATTAAAAGAGGTCAACTCGAGAGACCACAATCGGGAGGGCGGCATTCGGAGTGCTTTTCTTGATTGCTGTAACTCATGCGATGGCGGTTCTCGCTTCTAGGTTTAGTGGATATGGTTTAGTACACGCACACACGGTGTACGAAGGAGTCGAAGAAGCTAGCAGCGCGGACGACGGTGACGCCGGTGATGGTGATGGCGACAATAGCGCAGAAATGGTGGTGACCGATTTCAAGCTTTTCATTTATTTAATTTACTTTGCCCGCACGGTTCGCGGTCAAACCCATCGCTATAATGGAGTGCCTCCGGGCAGGTTCAGGTCCCCAACACAGAGGGGCGAGAAAGGGAGCGAGTGTGTGTGTGTGTGTGTAAGGGAAAGGACTCTTGCACGTTGTTCGTTCGTTGCTCAGGTGGAAAAGTTCACGAACAAAAGCACTTTGAGTGGGTCCTCTCTCGGGCTGTCGGATCCATTATCCCATTTCCCGGGCACTCTAGCGAGGGGTTAAGAGAGGGGGAGGGCCCGGCCAGAAAACTCGTAAAAAAGGACGATGACATAATGTTGGCCCTTCAACTTCACCTTACCAGGTAGAGGGACCTGGGTACCGGGGGCACTGGCACCGGAGTAGCAGTAGCTGGCGAGATTTTGGCGACCCCGCCTGCCACGGTAGAGCATCACGTTTTAATACGATTTGTGCTGTGGCTGCTACTACTCCTACTGGTGCTACTACTGCTCTTGCTATCAGCATCAGAAGGCAGCAGCTTTCCTTTTGTGAACTTTGTGATCTCGCGATGGAATCGTTGACGCAAGCGGTAGGGAGCTCTCGCTACTTGTGTGATGTTGCGTTGTTGATGAAATGAGATTACGAATGTTGGGGTTCTACTTCTTCTCGAGTGTGTTCGTCCTGACAACAGCGTCCTGAGGCGAACAAAACAAAAGGCACTCTCAGCAAACGAACGGTGGAGGGTTTTCGGATAGGATCCATCCGGTTCTACACACTTCAATCGTGTCTGTCTAAGCCCTGGTGAAAGCGCGACTAAGCAGGTGCGCCCACTGGCTGCAGGCCGCCCCTTCGTCCCCTTGGGTTTCTTGCTGAGAGTCGTAAAAGCAAATGGCGGAACCACCAGTGTGCGCGCGCCTTCCTCGCCGTAACACTCCATTGTTATCCTTTTTGTGCGCTCCCGTGCGCTTGCCATCGCAGGACCGTCACGGGGCTGGGCTGGAATGAGTGCTTGCCTTTCATCGACGCCCAACCAACCCACACACACACACACACACACACACACACACATACAGAAGACTTAGGGCTTATCGTTGGCGTGGCAGGTGGCAGCAGCATACTCACAACTCACAAGGCAATGTGGCCGAGGTACCAGCCAACCATCGAGCCAAGCCCGCCAGCGAACAGTAGCGCAATGTTGCAGCATTTAATATTTATGCAGAGCAATTGTGTTGAATATTTTAGCAGCGCTTAACGAGTGTTTTTCGGTTCGGTTCAGCCCGTTTTGTTGGCACAGCAGCACCAGCAGCAACGCAGGGTTTTTGTTTTCAGTCCCGTAACCATAAGTTCCTCCCCTCCGGGTGAAGGGTGGCATTCGCGCAGACTTCACCGGGACTTATCAAAATCGGGAGCAAATCCCGCAGCCGACGACCCCGCTATTGTCGGTTGTCGTCCAGCAGGGGTTTGCTGTACGGGGGCAGGACGGTGGGTTTTGCTGACGTGCAGGACCGGCTCCCCGGTCGTACTGGCCGTCGTCTCAAGAAGGAGGACATTATATCAGAGCTAATTAATTAATTTATGTGTGAAAAGCAGTGAGAAGGAGTCATTCGTTGGTCGTGATTTTTTCCGGCCGCCACTTTTGGGTGATCCTTCGCCAGGTCAGATCGAGGAGGGAGTGTAATGGTGGCACCAAATGGTGTTCGGGGTTTGGTTATGCGCGCCGCAGATTTTAAAGGGTTAATTGTTGGCCACCGGAATGGCGATCATTTCGGTGGAATAGAAATGGCGTGTTTAGAGAGCGAAAGTGGCGTTTTCACCACGAAACTGCAAACTTTTGGAGATTCATTTACTTCACGGAATGAGGTTAGTATTATTCGTATTATATACCAGTGACAGCAAATGTAAAAAATAAACGATTGCCACAGAAACTGTCATTTTGGATCAGCAAATCATGGCCTACTCAGCTTGATTTGAGTCAGCGATGCGATGGCACACTAGATGAACATGGAAACAGATTGTTTACTCAGCTGAATCCAGCCACTATCGGCATTCGATTGAACGGAAATGAGGTACGTTAAGTTGCAAATTGATTCAAGTGATCAATTGAATTGCCCAAAAGAACGCCCTAAATGCTTCATACCGCATGGATTTAGTGAAACAAGAGGCCCTAGGAAGCTAGGCTAGGGCTCGGAAAAATGCTTCCTCCATAAAGGGATTTGTTTGTCGATGGTCCTGGGTAATGGGTGTATCGATCGAAACCTCGTAGTTCCACAGTAATGCACGGACCGGCAGCATCAGAAATTAACTCACTTAACTCCCGAAACCAAACCCTTCGCCACCTGCCACCACCACTAGGCACTGTTGCCCCCAATACTGGTGGTTACCAACGCAATGGCGTGTACCGCTTTCCCCGGGAAAACTCCCACAACTATCCGTTTCACTTAGCAAACAGAATATGTTTGCCGTGCGAATGTGCTTATGGTGCGCAGCATAAATTATCTTTCTCTCCGAGCGCCTCACCAAAGCCTCCCCCCCCCTCTCTTAAAACCCGAAACCCGCAAACCGACCAGACCAGACCAGTCGACCACGCGCATCGGCATCACGATCGGCGTAGCGAGGCTGGCTAAACGGCGTATAATTTGCTGTTTCCTCCGGATGAAACCTACAAACGTCAGGAGGGGTGCACGGGTGCACTCGTTCGCTCGCTCGCTCGCTCGCTCGGTGGTGTCCCGAGGGACCGGCGGCGCGATTCGTTCGGAAAGGGGATTCGTCCGTGACAACGGTGGTAACAAATGGCCGCAACGAGAGCGAGGGAAAACCTTCAGCGGCGGCGACGGCGGCGATCCAGCGTCACAGGGAGAGGAGGGTGAATATGTTTGTTTTAACATAGAGATGATTCCGGGCGGCGGTTCTGGCTCCGAACCGAACTTTGACATCTCGATCTCTTCTCCCTGGCATCTCGCAACAGATTGCCGTATCGCCTTGCACGCAGAGCAAACAAACCGACCACGCTAGTGAGTACCGCGTTCGCCTGTAGAGGGGAATCGAGGTTTTTGCTGTGGCAAAAACAAGAAGGGAGGAAGCACTGGCAGCGCCCTGTTCGCGGGGAAGCCCGGATGGGAGGCGACCCCGTACCGAACGAAAAGGCCGCGAGGAGGCGAACAGTTGAGATGATAATTAAATTAATCATATAAATTTTTACTACAGAAACCAGAGCGTAACAATAAAATTGTTTATTTATATTTATGGGTTCGCTCTGGTGGGTTGGCTTTTTATTGATTCTAGGGCTTTTTTCGGGCGGGCCATTTCGCCCTTTTCACCATCGTCGTCGTCGCCGTGGGCTACCGGGTAAATGATGCGAGCAAGTGGCCATCCACGATGGAAGCTGGTAGTGCTTGCAGACGGCAGAATCCTTGCAGGTATTGGGGCAGATTCATGTAAGGATTCATCTTTACGAAACAAATGGCCCAAGGACATTGCTTCCTCTCGACATTTTCAGTTCACGGTACGACTCATACGGCGAAATTTGATATCGTGAGAACCTGTCAACGGACGCAGGTTCATAGAGGAGCTCTTTTGTGTGGCAGTCGCTGCCTGGCAGTGCTGTTATTAGATGTCAATAGATAATCGCCACACATACCACTTCCCGACACGAGGCATACCGAACCATAGCTAGCAATTATTGTTGCAATTTGTCGGCCAAGGGTCTCTTCACATCCACAGACGGGATTACCCGCTACGATCGAATATCCAGTATCAAGCCGATCTCAATCTGTCTGACCGGAGATTACGCTCGTGGGCTCGATGGCAACGACGGCGATTGTCCTTGGGGAGGTGAACGAGACGCGGCAGGTCGCGTGCTGCGTCCCGAGCCCGCACTAACCCGGTATGTGGCACTGGCGTCCCGTTGTGCGGTGTGTTGCGAATCCCCCGAAGGCCGCACCGAACCGACAAGCCGGGTGCCGCACGCCAGTAGGTAGATTATATTAAATTAGTTTTGATAATTTTTCATACTCCTCGGCACCGGCTGTAGTAAGATTCCCTCGGGAGGCGAGAGTTGCTGGATACATTGTAATGGTCGGACCCGATGGCCTAGATGCTTGAAATCTGGAGACACTAGATGTCCTAGGGACTAGCACAAGTCCGCTTGTGCAGTGCCCGATGTCCGAGATATCAGTTGACGATACTGACTGCGTGCTGTGGGCACTTGTACGACTTGAGTCGTCTTGACTTGCAGCCCATTTGTTCTCGCAGTTTGTCCATCCTAATCCTTCGGATCGGCGTATTCTGGACATTGTTACTGCGAGAAATCTCGAGATGTCAGAGTCCCGCACAACAATGGCAGTCGCCGTTAGTCGAGCGAGAGCGCTTTATGACAAAAGGGGGCCCAGTTCCAACAAAAGTCCACCCAATAGACCAAAGCAACTACCGAGTCCGAGTGAACATACGGCCCATTCAACCGCTTTGTGTGCTTCCTCCTCCCGCTGGCCTGGTCGGTCTATTGTATGTGTGTCTGTGTGTGTTTGTGGAAAGGGATTGGGATTGCGAAATAATAGGGAAAAGATCGGAAAAAATTAAAAAGTCGCTCATTTGAACGAACGTCAACGCAAGCGAGCATGCATATGCGCATATATCATGTAACGCTGAACGATGGAGCCCACGCGCGAACAATGAGACGCACCGCGAGATGCCTCGCTTTGGATTGCCATCTGTCGGTGTAATGAGAACGATTGAACAGAGTTGAACGATTTGCTGGTTCACCTGGCCGACTGGTGCGCGCTGCAGCGGTAAAGGTGGTGGTGGCATTGAATTCTTAACCCCTCACCGCTACATAAAAGCCGTCGGCCGGGGAGGGATTGGTCGTTGGCGGAATATGCTGATGATGCACATCAAAGGCCGATTGGTACCAGGTCCAACGATGGTTGGATTTATTGCAATGCTTTTCGACATGAACCACGATGAACATGGCCTTTAATCACAGTGTTTGCATTGAAAAACCTTGCTTTAATCTAGTTTGAGTATTGATGTTGTCAGCTTTTGTGAGAATTCGTGCTGTGTATGAATTCGGCATTCGATAATTAAAATCTGGCTCGGAAAGTCTCGGTTCTTTCTGTTGCAATTTTTGTGTTTGGCTCAATGCGTGTAATCATCGCCACCCAAATAAGAGATTATATGCCACGTGACGAACCTTTTTGGGATAATAGGACCTTGACATTTCTATGAGCTTTTTCTCTCGCTTCTCGCGAGATGAGTAGAATAGAATTGCCAACAGTTACAAACCTATAATTTGTCACGCTGCACAATTTGAGACCGAAGCCCTTGCGAACACGCTGTTATGACTCAATCTTCGGCTCAGTGTGTCGTGTGAAAAGGCAGGGCATAATGATGCTCCGGAGCAGAGATGGTTCTAATGCCACCATTCCGACCCAAAGCACGCACCAGCACCAGCCCAACCAATATGCCCCCGGTCCGGTTGCCCAAGGGACACCGGCACGCAGACAACCAGCTGTTCGGCAGGCGCAGACGGAACGAGCCGGCAAATAAAAAAAAAAAGTGGGCCGAAAATCCTCGCCACGCGGCCATTGATCCTTGGGTCTGGGTGTTCTGCTGCGTGTACGCCTTTTTCTACCAGCGAGGCACACGTGTGTCCGGTGCTCGTGAGTGATTAATGTGAATCGATTATCACTCCGCCTCCAGCCGTACCACGCAAGGACAAACGAAAGGATTCCCCTTCCCGATCACGATCCGGATCCCAAATGGGCACAAGAGTGTCGCGAGCTCCGAACAGAGAGTCTTTCGGCGTCTTGGACACGCTCCACTAATTTAATTACGGTTGGTCTGAGGTTACCAAGTGCCGCAGCGTTGCCTGGCCTGTCAAGTATGTCGACCAGGACGACAATCACGCCACCAGCCGCTACGGCACTACTGGCCCCGTTAGCTTGTGCCTCCTCTTCTGATACTGCCACGAACTCCCGGAGAGGAGTCACGTGCGAGATATGCCAAACAAACAAATGGCAACAATACACCCCGGAGAGCAGTTCATGGAGGGCGGGTGTGCTGTTGACTTAACCGTCCGTCTGCGCTCACGCCCGTGCATGTGGCTGGAAGTGCAAAACAAGTTAATCCTTTGAAGGACATGCGTGGCGAAAGCAAATGGAGGGTGTAAAGTGTTTGTCCAAACGGTGCTTTGAGCTCCTCGTGCAAATCCTCGCCAAAGATGTGATTGAGCGAGGTTCGCTAAGACGTTCGCACTGGTTCGCCTTATCCCATGCCTGACTTCTTGGCCAACGGAACTTGAGAACACACACACACACACGGATACACAGACACCCCGGGACCATAATCCCAATTAGTAATGTGGTCAACATAAAGGTAATCTCTTCTGGGGCTGCGCCCGAGGACCCTGGCTGGCCGGGCTAGCACAGAAGGGACAGGACTTAATTTGTTTGGACCTTATCAAGTTTTCATGATCGTCCATTTGTGACTCTATGTGTGTGTGTGTGTCGGAGAGTTGGTGCCAGCCCAACCCATTAGGAAGCAAACCCCCAAAGGCACTTGAACTGGGACCATGACCGACCATTTCACTCTTCTCTCTTTCTCTCTCACACACACGCACACACACACTCGCTCTCCCTGTGTTGCTGCAGGTACGATTATGATCGGTGATTATGGGAATATCCTGCCGGAACGGACAACAATCTTACCATCCGGAAGGACACACGCGCGGTGAGCGAGGTGAGGTGAGTTGCTCATTCATGGTGCTGGCGGTGGCGATGGTGGCTTTTCACTTTATGAGGCCTCATCATTTATGCAGATGATTTTATTATAAATATACGATGCAACGCGGCTAATGGAAGTTCAGGTCACCGATGGTGCGATGGTGTCATTTGCATTCGATTACACACTCCCCCCATCGTGCCATCAGGTAAGCGCTAGTGCACCTTTACCGCCCGTCGTGGTAATCTCGTGGATCGTGGAATGCAATTTGTGCGATTGGCCGGTAGAGTGCATATGCTGTGCTGTTCTGCTACTAGTACCCGGTAATACTGCCTGATGACTGATGGTAGACCTTACGACCCCGTATTAGGAGTATCGAGATGAAGTTTTCCGTTCGTGGGACATCGTAATTCGTTTTTAATTAGAGTAGCCCGATGTGGTTCGGTCATTATTAGCATGACAGCAATCGAAGTAACCCGAACCCAGACAGGCACAGTGATGATGATTGCAATGGAGTTGCACTGACCATTACAACTCGGTCCGAGGATGAAGATTTGTAACTACGTTTATCAAAATGTTCGTAGCAGCGATACAATCCTGCGAATTGATACTATGATTTTCGATGGATGGCAATTACGAAATTCGCTACCGAACGTTTCGCTAATATTAAGGCAAAGTTACGTTCCAGCATAAAAGCAAGATGATTGCACTGCACCAGGTACAGCGTATGACTGATCAAGGCTACACCAACATTCCATTTTCTTTGCTTTCTTTTTTCCAAAGGAAATCAATTTTCTCAATGCAGCAAAGTGGAAAGTTTTCCATTCAATACATTCAATCCATCGTTTCCAGTAGCCGGAATGCATCGCGCTTCTTTACGTACCTTCTTACGAGCTTCCAGTTCGGAAAGAATCGATCCCGGAAGTACTTTGCAAACTCGCGTTCCGCGGTGCTCGTTCCGTTTTATGAGCGACGTTACTTGCTACAGCATAGGGAAAACTGTTTCATTCCCCTCCCGGGGTGTTCCGTTGTAGCTAACGAGAAAGTAATTTTTCCCGCAACGAGTTCTGCTCTTTGGCGTCAACGAACCCGATGCCAACCATACTTTATGCCCGATCTCCGTATTGAACTCCTGGCGCTGCTCGCCACCAGGAAGTTACACAAAAGGGCGACTACATCAATTCACCAATTAACCAACCATCGACACACACGATTCCGGAACACCGAAACCTATCCCCGAAAGGGGTTTTGTGTGGATGTGGATAAATGGCAAATTTATCTGTTTCATCGTTTATAATGCAATAAAATTTAATATTTCCCATATCCCGCGGGCGAGGTGAAGTGGTGCCCGGGAATAAGTGTCGAGGACGGTTGGGCGTGTTACGCGGGTGTCGAGGGTCCAGGCTGCCGCCGGAAACGGTGGTTGCGCGCTTAGCTATTAAATTACATTTAATTCGTTTAAACTAACTGACTGCGCCGCGAGTGCCCGGAGTGTGTTTGATAGTCTTCGCGAGACGCGGCGAGGGCCAGCGCATTAACACTTGCCACTGCCGCTGTCACCACCGGTGCCGCCTCTGGTGGATCATCTTTCGTGAAATATGAGATCGTTCACACAGACCGCGAGGCCAGCCAGATAGATGGCGTTGGTCCTTGGTCCTTTGCCAGTTCCTTCCATTAATCTCTCTCCCTCACACTCGGTACTCGAATGCTGCTCGGTTTATGTCTTTTTTTTTGTTGTTATTGCTGTCCTTGCTGCTGCTCTTGCGCTTCCCGTTTCGTAGGCCGTTCCGGAACCGAGCCGGATTGTTAATTTTATTGCTTTTCCCGGTGTCCTTTTCCACCCCTTTTCGGTGAACGGTACCGGGGCGAACCACACGCGGTCGTCGAGTGTGCACATGTGCAATAAATAGCCATCACCACTCCGCACCGTCCTGTCCTCTTGCATCCCTGCTAGGGAGGGGCTGTACCGTCACCCCAGGAGGTAGCTCGGCAGTCTGATCGTTTGTTTTTATTTATCCTTTCCGCGCCGCTGGTACCACCACCACGGTGCGCACCGAATGACACTACATAAAACATTATTACGCACTCACGGGTGTGACATTTACACGGCAGGATATCCGGAAACGCGTCGGTTTGGTCGGTAAATACTGCGGAACCACCGGAGTGCGCGCGCCTGGATAGCACGAGCGTTGCGCAACCCGCCGGTAGTGGCAGACTGTGGCACCAAACTGTGCCGGTCGGGGACCAAGAGGTCCAAAACATGGCGCTGCTGGTCCTCTGCAGCAGCAGCTTCATTTTCAGACCGCGGGAGGCCCACGCGTTCCACGTGCTAGTTCTTGTGCTCCAACCGAGGCGCAATGGAGGCGCACGGTTGGGAAGCGATTCTGGCGGAACAGGAGTGCAATCCTTTCTCTCCACCCGTTGTGCACCGGTTCTTTGCAATTCGCATATTTTTGGGAGGCAATAAATTAAACGAAGCGTGCATGCTTCTTCTTCTTCTTCGACTTTTTGCGCCATCGCAGCTGTCACCTCATGCGGCAGCAACGGGAACGGGCGAAGCATCATAAATCATCGAGCGAGCGAGCAAGTGTTCTGGTCGCCATTTTCTTTTTTTTGTGAGGATGAAAATGATTTACTACCCGTACGTAGTGTATGTCGTTTGCGATAAAATATACTAAAAGACTAGTGTCTAACAGGCGCGTGGCCGAGATGAAGTCCTGGTTTTATGGCCCGAAAAGGGGCTCGATGCTCAAAGAAGATAACGAAAGCGTTGCACGAAGCGCACCACAAATTGATTAGGAAAGATGCAAATGCAAAACCATCAAATGAACGCTTTCCTCGGGGGGTTTTCGGGGGTTTTAATTTCATTTATGTCGGTTCGGTTGGATTCGGGGAGCATCTGTTGGACCGAATGGACCCGTGACACTGACCTACTTTAGTTCGGTCTGTCTCTGGCAAACCCAAATTTTCCACTGCGAACGCCACGTTCTTCTGTCTCTGCGTGGCTGTCTGTGTGTGACCTCTGTCCGATCGATCAGAGCTCCCAAAAGCATCTTTTCATGAAACCACCAACCGAGTACAGACCTGCCTAAGTCTGGGTGCGGCGACAAAGGGCCATTATTCGAAGCAAACAGTCTGCGGTATGCTCTCTGGACAATCGCAAAAAGGAACAATCACAAGCATACACACAGACATACATACACACCCACACCCACACAGAGTGTTCACACGGGTCCGCTGGTCGTTATGGTTAATCAGCTGCCTGGAACCGAGCAGTGTGTCCGCCGGAGGCCATAAACACATCAACCAACGATAGACACCATGCTGTGAGGTAGTGGTGAAGTAAGGGACACTGGGGCGGCTGGTATGCTTTAAATAATGCTTTAAAAGTTCAGCACTACGCAGCGCAGCGTATTGAATGTGGCTTTTCCATTCGATCGACATCCGACCTGCGCACTGCGCTAGACCAACCGACCGACCGCTGCTGGAGTTGGTCTCACATCATGCTTGCACACACGCTATTGATACACAATCGTATCGGCGTGTGTGTGTGTTTGTGTGTGGGTGGAATCCGCTTTATCCTCCCGTAAACCCATCAACCCGGAAGGGTGATAATTGCCGGAAGGCCAGTTGGGGTTGGCTATATCGATGTCGGGAAAAGCATCGCGGAACCAGACATCCCAGAGCCGTTCAAACCGATCGATTTTTCCCGAACGATTTGCGGATTTTATGTGTACTGGGCGCGTGGGAGTGGGGCGTGCAGGTGTGTGTGTGTGTATATGTGAGTACCGTTGAGGTCACTTCCGGTGTCGAGGGTGCGCCTTTGAAGGTGCGGACGACACACGTTTGATGAATGGGTTTTCCATAATGGACCCACGTGAGCACACCGCCCGTTGCGCACACGATGACAAGGTCGTTTCGCGGGTCTGCTGGGTTTGTTATATCATACTTGCGGACACTGCTGCTCGTTACTCTGTAATGCAACGTGAATTGGATGAAGGAAGTGATACAAATCGGTTTGGTTTCAATCAAATCTCTATACCGCACTAAAATAAAGTCAAAGTTTCCTAATCAGTTTCACAGAATATGATGAATTTGTTATGTAAATGATTTTTAAATAGTTTGTGCAGTTATGATTATTCTTTTCTTTTTTGATTTCTTGCGAGACTTATATTTGGTATTCTTTTCGAATTGTCAGCATGCCAGTCAGTCAGTAAAAGTCTTGATATCGTTATAAGATCTAGTACTCATTGGAATGTTCAGGAAAGACGAAGTGAACAATGGAACAATCAAACATTTTCGTTTACTAATCATTTCAACATAATTTTTGGGGCCAATAAAAGACAAGCTCCTAATGGTTCTTTCCGTAGTATTTATTAAACCTGCTGGAAGATCATTTACGCAGCATAAACAACTACGAATAAGCAGCTTCATTCGCATCGTAAGTATGAAAAACCCCTCCTTTAAAACCAACATCTTTATTTCCCAATGCTACGCAGTCCCCCCGTTCTCATCCAGTATTCTGGGCATGTGTTGCGGTTTTCCGTTTAAATCATCTTCCATATCCCATCTTCCACAGCGTAGCAGCCTACTTTGTTGGCGCACAAAAATATGCCGCCTTTTCCTCCCACCCATCCCGACTCCTCCAGGCCGCAGGGTTGGGACCAAAGAAAAAGCAAAACTTTTTGTATCGCAAAAAACTGGGCAAATGGGAAGATGAATGAATCTTTGTTTTTCTGAAGGGTCGAATCGGACCGGGACCGGAGGGAGGGGCCGTAAGTTTTTGGGAAGAGTTTATTTCGATTCGCCTTTGGTCACGTCGCGGTCAATACTGGTCCCAGCGAGTCGCCCGGGCCGTGTGCTTTATGAGAGGGTGCCGCAATGATTCCCCAACGCGCCTCATGAAATATTCATTCTCCTGGTAACTTTTGGTTCGGTTTGAGATTTTTCCTTATTTCTAGCAAGAAAAAAATATATATAGAAAGGAAACACGGTGGTAAACCGCCCCGGATTCTGAAGTAGACCCCTTTGCAGTTGATGCGATAAAAAAGAGAACCATATTGTCTCGGTACCTCGTAGCATATTTTGCCGAACGAAGGTTCGTACGAAGGTTTTTTGGGGGTTTTAATTCGGAAAATGTGTCTTCGTCTGCTGCCTGCGTTGCTCTTCCGAAAACGATGCTCAGATAAAATCAATTTTCGGAACCAAACTCTCGAATCGATCGCAAAACATTCCATGCTGACGGATAAACCCATCGGCCGAGAGGTATTTAGTTAATTGTTGATTTTTAATTTGGATATTAAAATCGCTTCATTTGCCTTTCGCTTGGAATCCCTTTTGCAGTCCCGCTATTCCCCTAGCTCAACAGATGGATGGAAGCATTCAGCAAAGAACCACTCGAGCATAATCGCATTCATTTATGATGTTTAACAAACAAATCTAGCACTCACTCACTCACTCACCGCGCCACCCATCAAGGATCTTCTTCAACTCGAGTCGAGTCGAGTGTTCTCTACCGGGCGAAGCTAAGGAAGCAAATAAAAGCAAACCATTTTCGCCCACTTCCGACGAAGTGCGGGAGTGCGAAGAGCCCCCTTTCCGTTACCCCTTCATTCGGGTCTCCAGGATTTCTTCGCCACATTGTCATTCTGACATCACGCGCGGGGCCACCGCGCCGCGGCGTTCTTTATCAGCAAAATGTTTTGCTTCTCTCAGCTCTCTGCTCGGGAGGATTCCATTATTCACTGACTTTTTCCACCGCCCTTCTCCGATCACTCCCACGATCCCTCTTCCACAAGTCCTGCGAAACCTGCGTTTTTTTGGAGGGGAAAACATTAATCCAAACAGCGCCAGACGCAGGCGGCGGTGGCCGCGTGACGAGAGGCCCACCGGTGACTGATGGTATTGTGTGGCACGTTGAGGTGTGCGTGTGAGTGTGTGTGTGTGTGCGCGTGCGTGTCGTTAATAATGGGTTGCTTCCTTCCTTCCGCTATTTTGTACCGGGGGCGCCGTGCGCGTACATCAGCCATCGGAAGGATGTGGTTGAAATAATAAAAAGAAAAAGGGGGCTTAGGAAGTCTACCGGCGTTGGCTGGAGGGAGGGAGTGCATTAGGAGATCGTTATTGGAATAAAATAACCACAGATGGTGCTCGCAGGTACGGTTAAACGAAGTCACTACGTTGCACGCGGTCACATGGTCCTGAGGATTCGCCCACACACACGCACGAAGGTAAAATATTAATGTCCCTGATTCACACCCACATCCCTCGGGGGGTTCGTGGCTCACTTGAGCAATTTGTTGGTGAAAATTAAAATCAATCCAACAGCACTCGAACAGCACGGTGACGCTGCTCGGTGTGTTCTTCCCTTTACGGTTCTGACACTCTTTCTGTGGATTGCCTACCGAAGACGGAGTAGCCTGTCCCGAAGGAATACAAGCATATTGGATGCGGTTCTTTAGGAAGGGAAAACTTAACGAACAAATTGTTGTATTTCGACTAATATGACGCTCTCAGTTTACGGGGAATGATTAATTACATCCATTACATTAATAGTAAGTCAATCGTCGTCGCTCGAATCGGTCGCTACCTTGCGTGCTGCAATGCACTTGTTGAAGGCAACGGTCTCCTCGATCAGTTGGCTCATCACACCCTGAGCCTTTCCGTTCACGCACGTCAGCAACAGATTCTCGTAGGTGTCGATATCGGGCGCGAAGTCTCGCACCTTCTCAGTGCCGAACCGCAGGAAATCGTGAGCATCACTGTAAATCTATACGGGAAAAAGTTTGAAAGAAAGTTAAACCCCGGATAGGCAACCACGGATGGAGCGCACCACGGATCATTACCGCATCGCACGAAGCCGCATCGGTACAAGCTGCTGCAATCTGGAGCTTAGCAAGGGCTATCTGCTCCAGCTGCCGTACTGTGTCACGATACTCGATGGCCTGCTCGTAGATGAAATCGGTCAATTCGTTAGAACAGAGTGAAATCGAAATGAGACGTGACCCAACGATCGACTTGATGGTCGGCAGCATGTGGCGTACGCATGGCAGATTCCGGGGAAGGGGCCGTAACATAGTCATTCCCGATGCCTGTACACCATAGCCGGTTTGGATCGTGTCAGCGACAGCCTTAGCGAGGCGTTCCTGCAGCACGTTCCTCACATCCTGCAGCTCCCTTGTGGCGTGCTGCACAAAGTTGTCCACCTGCTCGTTGAACACGGCGACGGCACGCTGGATCTTTGCGGGTAAAGCGGGAGCACCATTCAGCACCGCTCGAAGTTGCTCACCACCTTCGGTGCTGATGCGGAGGAAAAACTCGGACTCCCTGTTGAACGTGGTGCTGTACAGTTGATCATAAGCGCTGGTACGAGTACCAATGGAAAACAGATCGTTTAGGACCGTGGACTCTAGTTCGCTCGGAATAAAGAGCTGACTGAGGAACACTTTCGTCCTCTCGATCTCGTACACCTCGTGAAGCACGAGCGTGTTAGCGATCACGTGGCTGCTGGCCAAGGTGAGGAAGCTATTGATCAGCTGCAGCTGGCCACGCACTAACGCAGGACCCTCGAGCACGAAACTATCCAGCCGCTCTTCCATTAGCCCTTTCAAATGGTTCAACTCTTGGTCCAGCGTTTGACCACGATAGTACTCGGGATACATAAAGTCCATTTCGGCGAGACTATGGCGGATGGCATGCAGCGCGTCCGACAGTGGACGCACTTTGGATTCACTCCAGTCACCCAAACTTGTTGCAATGACATCGGTGGCCTGAGTAACGTTCTTCAGCACGTAACCCATCAAGGTGACGCTCTTCGGCACATCATAAGCGAGCGTTAGCGATGGGTTCACAATAACGGATTGAACGGACGCGGTGCTAACGCTAAGCACACTTCTCAGGTAATCCAGTGAGGGAACATATTCCAAGTGGCTAAACAGCAACGGTGCAGCCGAATAGCATTCACTGGTGGTACACTGCAAAAGCGAACGGAAAAGAAGATGATGCTGGGCGCGCAGAGCAGGGACGCAGAGAAACACTAACCAACAGTGAGCACACCACCAGCGTCGTAAGTAGCACTAGCTTCATCTTCAACTTGAACTATCTGGATCGAACTTTTTTCGTAAACCAAGTACCAGAAGAGTACTGAAGGGTGCATCTCGTTGGAGCATCTTTTATAACCGCGCTGCGAGGGGCACTGGAGGCACCAGATCCGGGCCCGGGAGTGCAGCATTTGGGACAACAGCTAGTTGTGAAACGACATTACCCAATCGCACTCTCTGGGGAGAAACCATGGCACCTGTACAATCTAGAGCATCCAGCTAGCCTTCGACGCAGTATGGCGGTCGGACCCGGGTTTTGGTACCACGAAACCACCCAGAATAGCCCTTTGTTTCTTCTACTTTGTTTCCATTTTTACTACTTCCCCTAGAAA
>NC_064874.1:86496901-86511901 GCF_943734745.1 Anopheles darlingi
CTCACGGGAGTGGCACACCCCAGTAGGTGAAGGGAGCCCTAAGTGCCAAACACTCCCCTATCCGTGGAAATGGGTAATTTTCCAAAGAACAAACCCCCTCCGTCGGTCAACGGATTGCGTCTCATCGCTCATTAACACCGGCAGCAGCGGGGCAGGTAAGTCACGATGGCAGATCCCGGACCGAACGAGCATAGCAGCTACGTGCATCGAAACACCCTCCCAACGATACGGGGTCCGATTTGTATTCATTACCACGTAAGGACGCACGCAGATGTATCTTCGCTACTCTTCCGGATAGGGTCCACCTTCTGGTCTCCGTCTGGTACGATCCGGCTAATGACTCAACCCCAACCCCGGTGAGTCCGATGTCCAGTTTGGTGGAAGCACGAGCGTAACATACGAGAGAAGCCCGCACACGTAAAAAAGGTCAAAATGCTATAAAAAATGTGAGGAATGCGCTGGGGACATGTGGACCGCAGGGGTTCATCGGCATCGACGCATCATTTGAAGGAGGAGGAGGGTGGAATGTTTCTCTCCGAATCTGTCCGCAGCCACACGAGCCAAACACGAGGGACAAACTTCAAGAAGTCAATGTTGTCGATGACGTGCGTCATATGGTCACTCTGGGCACACGTGGTGCTCGGTAACGTGATCGGTAGGGGTGCCGAGCATCGATAATGATGCAAGTGACCTCTTCTGTCGGGGAAAAAAAGTGCAACAATCTATCTGGGCGGAAATGTATCTTTTGGACATTGGACGAGGATTCGATTACCGTAACCGTAGCCTGCTACGTACCGGAGAACGTCTTACGTCACATCCCGCTTTAGACGAGAATGCAGTCTATGTTTGCTTCGATTCCGTGTGCCAGGCACTTTGACAGTGGTGTCGGTCAGTACTTCATTCAAAGTCGATTAAAAATCATTTTCTCAACTCGAACAATCCACCTTCACCTTTCAGCCTCGATGGTTCCATGTGAAAATTGTTTCCATTTTTGGCTTTTTAGCGCGCCCACAATCAACATGGCGAGGAGGGTGGCACGTGCTGGCCGGCCAGCGGTGGGAAGAAAGAAAGCCACATCATCGACGAACAACAATATGGTCCCTGGCGCTAGCGAGCGAACGCGCGCGCACGGTCCTAGATCGATAAATATTATGTTTCAAAACATCCTTTTTCCGGTGCCACAAGCCATCGCTTTGCACGCACCCATGCACCCGGCACCCGGCACCCGGCACGCGTCACGCACTCTGGATCATGTTCCTTTCAGTCCCTCCGTCCACCCTTGTTAGCTGGTTGTCCCCGTCGATCGTTATCCCTAGGGATTTATGGTGAGCATACCACGGTTGTCAGAGATCGGCACCGAGGGGCATAAGGAAAAACAACTTCACCCGTGTAGTTTGTGCGAAACAATGGAAAGAAAAACATGATTTAACGATGCTTTGCAGCAAGTGAAACTAGGACTATCGTGCTGTACACACAACTTGTAGTGAGTAAGTGAACGACGTACGCGGGAAAATGTCACAAAAACCAGAACTGGAGTTGGAGCAAACGCTCAGCATTCCCTCTCAGCAACCAAAAGTCAAATCGAACGGAATCGATCGAATGCAACGAGCGATATCGGAATGGGGGACTGCCGGACCGGCCGAATTGCCGGAAGGAAAAACTATTTAAACAACCATTTTCACACATTCAATTAGGGGGTTGGTTTTCGGGCTCGTCCGTTGAAGTGGCTAGGCACACATAAGCACACAGGCACACACACACCGCCGGAGGCCACGTGCGAACGATTTTTTGTTACCGTTCCCTTCCTTGCTTCGCTGCCACTTCTGCTTTTACCCCCTGAGGCGCCGTGTCGTGGTGTGTGTGGTTTGCTGGTTGCTGCAGCAATTGGCAAAACAATTTCCCGGGCACAGGAGAGGCTGGTGGTTTCGGGTTGGTTAACAGACCGGAAGAACCGGAAGCTAATGAATACGGCGGCAGCAGCAGCAGCAGCGTTGAGTTGGTCACGTGGCACCGCCCGAAGGTGGTGGTGTAAAGTGGCCAACGATGGTGTATCGATGAAGTTTGGTTAAATGGAAAATAAATGCACACGACGAAGACCTCACGGTCACACGCACTCGGCACTCCCGGATGCACCCCCCCTTGGTTGGCACCACGCCGGACTTTACGCCCGTTCGGTGGCGCGTAGCGGGGAGAGTGGTGAGTGGATCAATGGTTGGATTATGCCCTGGCTTCGGGATGGATTAGTGTGTGCCAGCCTTTAGCCAGCGATGCAGTCCCCCGGGGTGGATTAACGAGGCCACAGCACGCGGAAGACGATTGTCGATTGCGTATCGACTTTGGGCTGGCTGGCACGGCACAGCACGGCACGGCACGGTATGGCACGTAGCCCCAGCCCCAAAAGTGTAAGGACCGAGTACAGCAGGTGATTGTGACTGATAAGGCACCCTGCCAAGCAGGTAAGTAGGGGTAACCACGGTTAAGCCCCGTTAAGCCAGTCAGTAGTTGAGGTTTATTTTTATCCAATTTTTCTCCCCAAATCTATCGCTCGAAATGGCGCAATGGGCAGAAACCTCGGCTTGCGCTTAGTACAACGCGCGAGACGCCTTTTTAGTACAACATCAAGTAATCATTGCTCCGCGGTATCGCGGTAACAGGTGTCGTCGTCCGATCGATTGATTAGAAAAATTTGGCGACCGACGACTGATTTTTTCTCCCTTCCTTTCGATCATTTAATCAAAATATCCAATTTACATACCCGCCAATCAATCGACCACTCGATGGTCCGGCTGTCATCCTCGGGGGGGGCGAGACGAAGTCACTTTTTTCAATTTACTTTTACGCCCCTCCTTCCATCCTTCTAGTGGCCAATCTAGCACCGAGTTCCGTGGGCTGATAAGAGATTTTGAGTAGCCACGATGGCACGGCACGGCACGGCACGACCGATCGTAGTCGTCATCGTCGGCAATCAAACAATTGGGCAATAAATCAGGCAACATAATTAATACCTTCCCACTCGCCGCCCCGCCATAAGCGCGTCAGCGTCATCAATCCGGTACTCCGGTCCAGAATATGATGTCCGAGTCCTTATCGAGCCTCGAATTGGTGACCTAATTCAATCACCTCTTCGTGCCCCCCTCCCTACCCGGAGTGGCCGCCGTGCCAGGCATTCCAAATGGTACCAAACTGTCTACTCCACCTCCCTGGGAGGGAGATGACGAATGGACGAGTTTGGAGTTTTGGAGTGGAGAGTGGACTTTTGAATGGCTGGAACGAAAGTGGCACTTCCCAAAAGTGATCTGATTGAAAGGCAAACATATGCATGACAATTGTGACAAATCGTGAAGTCCGGCCATCAAGGCAATCAAAATCGTGCTCCATCGGGGTCGGTCCTCTGAGTGGCATGTTTCAGCAAATTATCGAGATTACCACTCATGGTGTATTCACACACACAGACACGCACGCGCACACGCACTGAAAGGGGCTTTAAAATCCATCAATCCACCCAGCGTCCAGGGAGGATCCGATGTTCCGTTTCCGCTCTCCCGAAACGAAGCCCGAAGCACGGTGAAGCAGGAGAGACGCGCTGGACAGCGGCCATCCTACGTCCCAATCAATCAATTTGATTGCCCGACGATCTGCTGCGCGAGTACCAACAATCAATACCCACCACCACTTGCTGCTGCTACTCCTGTCCCCAACCCATGCAGCCACCTGATGGGGTACAGGCCTGCTGGAACAGCAGGCGCCACGAGCCATCGGAACACAAATCCCGATCCCGGGCGATGAATCAAACAGAAATCAGAAACACCTCCCCTACTCTCTCCCTCCCTATCTCTGTGCTGCCTACCTGTACCCCTGCCGGGTTCCGGGACACATCAATTAGTGCGAGTTATATCTCATCGATCATCGAGGGGAGGAGTTGTGCCTTATCGCGATAGACGCCGGCCGAGACGCCGCGACCGGAGAAATGGCGCGTGGTGGTTGAACACGTTCCTTAGAAATTGGCCATTTGTAGCAGCGCAGACGAGCACGATCACGATGGCAGCTTACCTGGTGCCGGCCAGTCGGGACCCAAGGTTCCTGATTCTGCAAATAGTTCTAACTGCTAGCCGCGTTTGTGTGTGTGTGTGATTTGCGCAACTTACGGCTGCTAGTCGCGATCGTGAGTTGCAATCACAATCCGTAGTCGATCACGATGTCACGGTGTTTTGCGTTTGCTGGGTGGCTGACGGATGGACGGATGCGTAGTGGCTTCTCGTCAAAACACTTCCGGAGATAACGGAACCGCCGTCCAGTCCAGTGCGCTGTGCGCGATCCGGGGCTCGCGCTTCTCGGAACGCTACACGTCCAAACTGTTCGGTGATTCGGCTGGTGGCACGCGAGTTCGGCTGATAACCTTTGGCCCTGCTGCCTAACCAGAGCCACCAGATTCGCTGGGTCGTCTCTTGATCGCTCGATCGTCTCAAGCAATGACTCCCGATCGTACGCGCTCACGATGGCTTATCAGGGGTTTCAATTGCTAGCCTTTACGGACCCGAACCGTTTGACCTCGCCCGTTTTGACAATACGATCGCCTTTCCCGCGTTAGCCGTAATTTGAGAGATTTGGAAAACCGTTTAGCTTCGACCTGGCGGATGGGCGGGCAAGAGGGCAATAGACTTTAACTTCCGATCAAGAGCGGCGACAGTTGATCAGACGGGACGGGATTTTTATTGCCCTGGAAGATCGCGCAGCAAGCAAGCAACAAAAAAAAAAATCCTCGTCTACAATCCCAGAATCCTCGGGCTGGCGACGCGACCGATCGACGCATCGAGAATTGGTAGAGCGTTTAAAACTGGGTAAGTGTTTTGACGTGACAGTGATTACGCCCGGAATGACATGATTGCCCGATAAGTGCGGTACGCTATTGCCGCCATTTGCCTGAATGTGTGCAGAAGCGGTCACTTTGCGA
This sequence comes from Anopheles darlingi, assembly GCF_943734745.1. Lineage (NCBI taxonomy): Eukaryota > Metazoa > Arthropoda > Insecta > Diptera > Culicidae > Anopheles > Anopheles darlingi. The sequence goes on from NC_064874.1 coordinate 86,501,853, forward strand.
CCGGGTGGCCATAGGGGTCGCCCTGTAACAACGTCGTTGGACAAATGTCACCAGCGATAGCGATCCGAGATCGCTCCGGAACAGACAAGGGCCACGGTGGACCTCCTCCAATCAGGAGGAGGAGGAGGAGGAGGGAGGGCAACTGAAAGAGTGGTCCCTCGACTCCCGGTTCCCGATCGCTATCGGGACACGGGAAAAACACACGATCAGATACCCGGGTTCAACCCGGTGGCCCCGGAGAACGCAACTTTTTACTTATCTGACGGTTTCGGGTGCTTGTAACGCGGACTCTATCGCTTGGTGGTGGTGCTGCGATCGGAACCGATAGCGTTGGCCACCTAGTGGGTGGCCTTCGGTTGCCTGGCCGGCCAACGCGATGCGTACCCTGGCAGCAGCAGCTTGTAGTAGCAACCGAGATAGCAGCTATGAAGATGCCTTTCTTGTACTCGCACCGTTCCGGAACCGCCTAAACGGTGGCACAAACCATTCGACGACGACGACGAAGAAGAAGAAGAAGAAGAAGAAGAAGAAGAAGAAGAAGAAGAGGAGATACCACCCTACTCCATCCAGTAGCACCCGCTGGCGGTACTCTCTAGTATTTTAGCAAACATTCTTAGACACTAAGGCGTTAGCGCGCTAGCGCACCCCCGGTTGCAACTAATACGGGAGTAACCAAGGGGGCCTCCACGTCTGTTTGCCGAGCTCTCGATACGGATCCACCCACCAAACCCAACCGCCCACGCTGTGGTTGTGAAGTGGGTGCTCCCGAGCCGGTAATCCAGTAGACAAACCATAGGTCTCTCGCTTCGCAGCTTCGATTCAGTATTTGGTCGTCGGCCCAACAGCACCCAGCACCGCACTATGGTGGCATTATCTTGCGCAAACACTAGCACACTGCACCGTGAACGGCACGTTGCGTGATTAACAATCCGCGCAGTACATCCGAGGCCGGAAGGTCTTTTGCGTCTATTTAGGTTAGATATATCGCCCTACAACACGGCCCTTAATACGACCGAGTGCGTGCGAAGCGATACTAACTTCCCTGCCGAGTAGAAGGACCGCTTCAGAACGTACTGGACAGATTGAGGTACCGGATCTTGTATTCCGTGTCCAATCGGATAGAATGGGGCATCGCGAACCGTAGTCGTGTTGTTGTACTTGACGGCCAACACTAGTCGGTCGCGGAGCGCGGCACTTATCGGTCATTAAAGGCGGGTCCAGGCACGGCCCTGTCTCGCAGTGCGGCAGATCTGAGGATCGAAGTTTGGACAAGAGAAACTGTCTTGTACGTGTCAGCCGGTCTCCGGGTAGATACCGCGATAACACCGCGGCAGCAGCTATCGGACGGTATGGACACTCCCTTCAGATATCTCGATATCGCGATGATGTTCGGACAACGGTCCCTCCCCCACCCCGTCTGGACCCTGATTCGACGGGTGCGGGTCTCTGCTTCGTTTGGCTTTGATTTCGCTTGAACCACCCGATCCAGGGGCAATGGGGTTGGGATTTGATTTTTATGGCCCCGCTTAGAGCTCGGCTCCCGGACCCGGAGTGGTGGGGGAAGGCCATCGAGGTTGTTTATGGTCATGGGGGGCTCTCTATCATCATTGCTCCAATCGACTTACCTTCGAGGGCTTTGTTGCGTGCTATCAGCGCCAACAGCATTTCGGGATTTGGATGATGATCCCCGCCGATCAGCTCGGTCCCGGTGACTGCTGTGGCCACTGAAGTAGTTTGTCCGGCGATGCCGCCACTACTGCTGCTGCTGTTGCTGCTGCTGCTGCTGCTACTACCACCGTGTGACAACGCTCCAATGCTGAGTCCACCGAGACCGTTTTGGCTGCCGACGGCGTTGTTGTTGTTGTTGGTGTGGTGCATTCCATTTGGCAACGGCATGACATTGCCGCTACTACCGGCATCCATTCCCACTAGCATTCCGCCCGGCATCATCGATGATGCCGACGAGTGGCCCAGTGGCAGCATCATCGCGGATGGTAATGCCATCTGGGAGAGTGACATCGCGTCCACACCGAGCGTCACGCCGGCATTCGAAACACACACGGACATTTGGTACGGCCCGCCCCCCGGTTGAATCACGTCTTATCACGTCACTAGAGAGTCCAGTTCACGAGGTTTATCGCTGAGAACTACCTTTTCGTTTTTCGAGGATAATGAGGCTTCCAGGAACGAGCCCCCGTAGAGCGCTTCAGAACCACAAACAGTTGACACCCGAGAGACCCCAACGACGACGACGACTACGACAACCGCGACGACGCAGCAGCAACCGTTTGCTGTCAACGAGGTGCCACCGAACTCTGAAGCACACTGAAGAAGCGCAAGGCTTATCACTGCCCGGGTGTACCGCTACCACCGTCGCCACCATAACCGTCGCTCATTGGACCGCGCGCACCTCCTTTCCGAACCGTAGTGGTGGTGCGCGCCCGCTGCCGTGGTTAGCCCACCGATCAAGACCTTTTAGAAGGCGCTGCCCTCCCTCCCTCCCTCCCTCCCTCCCTCCCTCCCTCCCTCCCTCGTTTGTTCTAATTTTCAGTTTTTATTTTCCCTCGATTCACTTCGCGGCCCGAGAATGAACGAACGCGTGGACCAAATCTAATCACCAGACAACAACATAGCACCACACTGCCACACTGTCTCTGGCCTCATAACCTGCTGCTATTGTTATTACGCACCACCGCTCTGACCACCTTCCAAACCCGTGGGGTTATACTAATTATGCGTTACACTTACACCGACACCGACGGCTAAATGAGTACTCGAAGGGGCCGGCTCGATCGACTTAGCATACTAATGGTTCGTTACAGGCCGCAAAGTTCCACCATTTTGCTGCACCACCAATGACCACTCAGTCCGCGGACTGGCTTTTGGGAGTTTCGGGAGAAGAATCTTCCGGGCTGTGTAGAGGTTGACTGGAATTAGATGGCCATTTAACACCACTTTACTGCGTGAAAGTGAAATCTCCAGTGCTCCAGTGTGCAATCGGCTACCCCCAGAAGCCGTCGGCAATGCCACGGTATATGGCTGTTGGGCGTACGGGGAAAAAAAAAAACGTCCGGAAAAGTTTTGTCAATTAAAAACCATTTTCATTACTCGGACGCAAGGACACAAGGGTGGCTGAAGGATGCTGGCCGAGGGTGCTTTTAATTGGCCTCTACAAGGGAACTGGCAACGGACAAAGACTCTTTCTCTCTTTCTCTCTGTCTCTCTCTCGCTCTCACACACAAACACGGGATGATGGAATCTTACTGCGAGGCGATGTCTTCTGGGGAACCTGGAACCTGGAACCTCTCGTTGTCGCCAAGGCGCCGAAGCCAACTGAACAACCCTATCCGGAGCGCACTTCCGTTGTAAAGGAACACCGCCGGTGCATGAAGAGCTTCTGTGTGGCCGATGCTTTAGCGACAGTAGTCCAAACCGTCATTTTGTGTGGATTGCCGCTGGCGCTAGGAGCAGCAGCGAGGCGTTCAGTGTCGCTTCCCTGCGGCTGCGCACATGCCACACGGTTGTCCTTTTGTGTTCGCGCGCGCGTGTGTGTTTGTGAGGTGGAGTGTGCCATCTTGGTACACTCCTTCTCCTCCGGTTCTCCTCCAGCGAGAATACTGGCACCTATACACTAGCAGCAGCAGCAGCAGCAGCAGCAGCAGCAACAGCAGCAGCAGTAGCAGGAGATACTAGGAGTAGCACGCACTCACGTTCGCTCCACCCTCCGTGCCGTTGCTATTGGCAATCCGGCACCACACCGACACACGCACACGGCTATCCACTTCCGCCTCGCGGAGTGGTGTCAACGGCATCCAACATGGTGGAGCACTTTGTGTTCCGTTTCGTATCCGATGCACGGCGGGTTCGCGGCAGAGTAGCGGCCGAATCTTCCCCGTGATAACACACCCTCGAGACGGGAATGCCGATGCGTCGCCGAGACGGGCCGCGAGAGGTGTCGCCATAATGCCATGTCCATTATGGCGCGTCCCTCACGTTTTCCTTTTGCCTCAATTTTGCCACCCTCCCGATGCATCTGATGACGATGGTGGTGATGATGATGATGATGATGATGGAGATTACCGATGATTCTGCTGGTTATCGGTGTCGGCGATGAGAGGAAGGATTCTGGCCCGAATTCTGGTTCGAAATCTATCAACGGGCCTCTTTTCGGGCCGGTGGGGAGGGGGAGAACGCGCTGATAGGGGCCTTTAGCCGCACGCCATCATCTGGACACTGGGGTGTTCTGTGGAGTGTGCATATATTGCTGATGGCTGCTGATGCTGATTGATAATACGGTTGCCGCCATTGCAGGTCATCAAAGTGGGAGGGTGGCTGAAAATGGTGTTTACCGTCACTGCGTTGCATTAGCGAGCAGTAGTAGCAAGGCGAGCTGACCAAGTAGTGGTAGTGACATGGTGCACGGCACTACAAAATGAGGTCAGAATCAAAGCGGAAAAGCCATAAGGATTTTCTATTTATTATTATAATTTGGCTAGCGAAGCGCATGGTTTGTCATTCAGCATCCTGCTTGCTGTTATCAAAAAAGAACTTGTTTTAATCAATTTATTTTCTAAACAAAAAAAAACTTAATACAACTTTCATCCATTTACACACGCGTGGTAAGTTAAAACTCATCACTTAGTCTGTTGGCCTTAAAGAAAAGTGCAGTTCTTGTGCCGCTTTTCCATCGGTTTGCGTGACAGAATCTCCAGCAATTTCATTAATGCACTAAACAAGGATTTAATGCTCACCTCACGCTCACGGTGCTCAGTGTTCAACGGGAACGTACGAACGGGGTTGGTACAAAGTGAATCCACTAACCACTGTTGAAAGCTGCAAGAAGCATGTAAGCTTGCTCAACTTACAACAAACGAAGGCTTCACCACCACTCCACCACGCCTTGGTGTCGGTGGTCGGTGTAGAGGAATCCTCTCCGCCGTGTCCTTCCGTGGAACCCGCAGCGAACTATTTGCACAGGAAATGGAAACATGTTGACATTGTGGTTGGTTTGCCATATCCTTAGCCCACGTAAGCGAATGCTCGGTATCAAGGGGCTAAGACGGTGTTCTGTCGGGTCGGGTCGGTTCCCCGGGTGGTGGTACAGCGAGGGCGCCCATAATGGTTCACCCTTGTGCTACGGGGCATCCCACGTTTTACGCTTATGAAAAGTTCAACTTGCCTCCCTCACCAAGGAGGATTCAGGAGGTGGGCACGAGCGCGCTCGCTGGCTCACTCGCGAAAGGTACTTGCCATTTTTCTTGCCCAACGCACAACGTAAAGGTGGAACCGACGGAGAGCAGAAAGTGAAGTGCCCCCCCTCGGGGTTCGCCGTTTCTCGTTGTGCAGCTGGCGAAATAACTATTTGCGCACACCGGGGAGATGCATAACTCATGTCGTTTGCTTAGTCCCGGGGACAAGAATCCCAACCAACGCTCGGTGCCCTTTTTCCGTTGCGAGGGGGTTTTCCGGTTCCGGTGAGGCTTTGAAACCAGTTCCCCCCGGCCACCGGGCGAAGGACGTAAAGCCGCGGGACCACTTTCGTTGCGAGTCCTCGCTTGCTGCAGAATTTTATTTATGCCAGCCGTCCTCTCTCCAATCATTTAACTCCAGGACATCCTTCTACACACCTGGTGGTGGTGACTTCTGTATTCGGCTTCTGAACTTCTTTTGGCCTCGAGCTTTGATAAATGTCCGGACGATTTTCAAGTTTATTTGCACCGGATGAAGGTGCCGGATTGTGCGCTCAAGCCCCGGAATCCCAAGAAACAGTTGCTCGAGCTGCTGTCAGAGGTTTTCCGGGGGGCTGGATTGAAGTTGGACTTTCTTCTCCCGTTTTTTCTCTCTACCTGGCAGAAGATGTTCGGCTGTGGAGGGAGGTTAAAACAAATGACAGTCCATTTGGCACCGGTGCTCCTACCCGGTATCCAAGTTCGAACCAAGTGTCTTTTACTCGTGCCCTCGCATCTCTTCTTATCCTTCTTGTTGCTGCTGAGGTAGCAAAAGTGTACTTTGCGATGGTCGGACAAAGTTTTGTTTCGTTGCCCATCACCGGAAGCCGTAGGATGGTTTTATTATTTATCATTTGTTTCTGGTACGGTTTAGTAGAGAAATGCGATTGAAGCAGGCGATGCCCAGAGAGGAAGCAAATCGAGCGCAACGCAGTCGTTCTTGGATTTCTTGCGTTGTCACCGAAACGTGACAAATAATGAATCCCGGCCCCCTTCTTTCCACCCAAAACTTGGTCACATGACAGAAGAGAAGGAGAAAAACATGGGCTCTAGTGATTTGGGGAAATGATTTCGTTCCAGAAAAGATGTCCCCTGTCTAAGGACATCACTGAAAAATGTATCGAACAATACAAAATGTTTTATTTTTCTAGTAAAAATGCTCGGAATACGAAATAGAGTTCGCTTAATATCTACGTTACGTCCTAAAATGCTCACATTAACCTAATAATCCGTTCGTATAGCCTATTGAGCCTTCTCGTCGGATAGCAGCATCGCTCCCGCTAAGCTCTCCGTGATCTTACCAATCTCCGTCGCTTTCTCGAATACGGGTGGCTCGATGGGCGCTGGAGAGCTGACCTTAGCCGTTACCTCGTTGCGATTCTGGTCCACGCCGAGCAGCAGATCGGCCTGCGAACGGACCTCATCCCAAGCATACTCGATATCGTGCATCTGCGGATCGATGCCGCAGATCATGAAGCGTATGATAAACTTCCCCTGGTAAGTGGCCGGTATCATGAACACCTTCTTTCGCTTGGTGATGTTCTCGAGCAGTTGCTTCGACTGCGCATCGTCACCCTTCAGCCGGAAGCACACCAGTGCCAGGGTGGAGCACAGCACCTCGAACCGATCGTCCGTTCGGACGTACTCCTCGAACCGGTTGGCAAGCTGAATGTGGAACCGGATCAGATTGCGGATCTTCTCCGCACCCATCGTGCGCAGTGTGATCCACACCTTGAGCGAGCGGAACCGCCGACCGAGCTGAATCTGCCAGTGCCGATAGTCCGGTGCCTTGCTGTGACCCTGGAACTGATGCTGCAGATAAATGCGATCGACGCTGAACGACTTGGTGACCGAGCCCGCATCCTTAAACCACATCGCACAGCAATCGAAGTTGACGAACATCCACTTGTGCAGGTTGAAGTTGAGCGAATCGGCCAGCTCGGCACCCTTCATGAGGTCCGCGTACTCCGGCAGACACAGGGCAGCTCCAGCGTAGGCCGCATCGATGTGCAGCCAAATGTTATGCTCGTTACAGTAGGGACCGATCTCTTCCAGGTTATCGTACGCACAGGTACCGGTAGTACCGAGCGTCGCCACACAGATCACCGGGAACAATCCAGCGGCACGGTCCTCTTCGACCGCCTGGATGAAGGTGGAACCTCTAAGTATCGCCGTATCATCCGCGGGCAGCAGGCGCATCTTGATCGCACCCAGGATGCCCGATTTCTCGACCGCACTGTTACTCTGATCGCTCGTGTACGCCACCAGACGGCCCCGAATCTCCGCCTCCGTTAGCTCCGGATGTTCACCTTTCAATCGACGGACCGCCTGCTCCCTAGCAGCCAGCACGGCCACCAGTATCGATTCGCTGGCCGAACCCTGTATGATGCCTCCACCGTTTCCTTCGCCACAGTTGAGGAACGTTTTCGGAAGGTTCAGCAGCTGCCCCAACCAGTTCATCATGATCACCTCGAGCTCCGTACAGACCGGACTGCAGATCTGCGCATAGAAATATGACGATTAGAAGACGTTTTCCGTAGGTTTCGGAGATCTCTTTCAACTTACCCAACTGAATCCAACCACTCCTAGACCGGCGGCCAGTGTCTCGCCAACGATCGATGAGTACGAAGTCTGGGAGGGATAGAACGCGTGGAAGTGAGGTGACTGCCAATGGGTTAGCCCCGGCAGTATGCACTGCTTAAAATCCTCCATGATGGTTTTCCAATCTTCCGGTGCATCCTGTAGCTGCCCCGGGAGCAAATCGTGCAGATAACCGGGCTCCACCGACGGAAGCACATCCCTAGAGGACGAGATAAAGCGGGGAAAATGGAAACACCATTAACGACACTCTATCCCGGAAGAGCACTTCGTCATCGTCGCGCACCTGTCTCGTATGTTCTCCAGATAGTCCGCCACAAAGTCAATGGCCGCACGGCCAAACTCGCGAAACTCGTTTATGTCCATGTTTGCCATTTTGATCTTTCACTCTCTCTCTCTCGGTACGTTCAACACTAGGCACTAGGCACACTTCGGAAAGCTTCCTACTTTGCTTCAACTCATGTACACCACGATAGAACTTGACTCGTTGGGTCACAGGTCCCAGGTTGATGAACGAGCACACACACCACACTAGGCACTATACTGCTGCTGCTGCTGCTGCTGCTGTTGCTGCCACTGATTCACTACTGCTTCAAATTACTGCTGCTGCTGCTTGCACGGGAATGTCTGCACAGGATCGTACGGTATCGGCGACTGAGGATCCTCTGGACGTGGTGGGCTTTATTTATGCCAAAACCCCTTCCTTCAGTAAACAACGCTGCGTCAGGTCCGCCGGTCCGCCGATGGAGGAAGTGTTGTCCAACGTTTCCCATCCCGTTCACCGCGACAGCAACCGGCGGCAGCAGCAGCAAACAACAGCAATAATGAAAATATCAACAAGTGGCGCAGACTTATGCTCGCGCCAGTCAACACCGACCAACGGACCGGAAGAGGTCCACGGTTGGCCCAAGAAAGTGGGCTCCACGCGCTTCTCCTCCTCCTCCTCCTCCTTAAGCGAGTTTCTCTCTTATCCCGTCGCCCGGGACCCCACCAGCGCAGGAGCGATCTGCTTCACGCTTGCATTCTGAAGAGATCCTCATCTCTCCCTCTTTCTCCCTTTCTCTCTTTCTCTTTGGAGTGGCACGAGCCGGGGTTGTCTGTCACGGTCCACCTCGAGCATCTTAATGACCGGCGTGGTCGCAAGGTTGGGTTAGGTCAATCTTTTGTCATCTTCGTCCGTTTCGCCTCTCATCGCTGTTGGTTATGAAATACAGCGCCAATGAATTGCCAGCCAGCCCAACGAATCCGAAAAAAAATCCTTACAAATTCGGGGCTCATTAAAACCATCCGATGGTCCGCCGGCCTCTCGAGAGTGTCGAGAATTACCGGAAAACTTTCTACCACAATCAGCGGCACCTGGGTCCAATGCCTGCCAGCAGCCGGCGTATGCTAATCGATTGATCCTCATCGTCCTCATTATGGACGACGGACAATGCGCGCGGGACGCTGAAAGCTCGCGTTGCTGCATAGTGGTTCCAAGCGATGCGGATGCCTTGTTTCATATTTTTCTTCCATCAGTTCGTCCTCTTAAGGTTTTATCGTGTGTTCCGTCCGGAGTTACTTCAGGAAAATCCCCGAATAACTCGCTTTTGACGCCTCGCAGCTATGAGGCCCATAGTGCCCAAAACCGAAACACCAAAGACCGTACGGACGTTCACGTCGATCGGGCGACGATCGGCAATTAACTGTGGGTCCGGTTTGAAGAGCCCGAAAATCGGCGGAAAGTACCTGACATAAAATCGAAAGTCGTCGGCCGTGCAGATGGTGTGCCCGGTGTGCTAAAGATGTGCTGCGTCATCATGCGCCGTGCATACATTATGTTTCGAAGGTGTTGAGAGGTTAAACGGTCCACCGGTCCAGCGGCTTTCGGACTCAAACACTGAAGTGCAGGTCATTTGCAAAGACAGAAGACGGGGTTCCCGTCACGTCGTCGTTAGATGGCGTAGAAGATGACCTACTGAAGATGGGACGCGCTAGGACTCTTATCTAATCAAGCGTGCTATCGACGCGATCTAATTCGATCGATCGCTCATGCTACCGGAAATGGGGGTTTGCCCCTCGTTGGAAGAGAAAAGGTTTCGAGGGAGAGCGCGAGCCATTAATTTGGTCGAGGTGGTCCACGCTCGGGAGAAATGGGAGTTAATTATGCCAACATTAAAACTCGTCGCGACGCACGGACTCCATGATGCAATAGGCTACTCGAATTGAATCATCATTCTACCT
>NC_064874.1:86516901-86526901 GCF_943734745.1 Anopheles darlingi
GGCGGGCAGCCGAACCACTGAGCCGTTACGAGGACATTAATGATCGAAAATGTGACGGGCGGAAGGTGGTTATGGGCGCGAACAGGATACGGGCACAGCACAGCACAGCACACACCAAGCAGACCTTGCACGTGTTTGAGTGCGGGTTGGGTAAGGTTAGTTTCGCGAGGAACGGCATTATTAAACATTCATATTGCTGACTGGCGACTGCGCACAACAGGTTGCCTTTTTTCATCCAGACCGCTGCTAAGCTACCGGTTACTATGGCAACATGAGCATGTCAGCATATTGATTCAGGCCGCGACGGTCACGACGGGACTGCGTCCTTCGCAACGATCACTTCCGATCGACAATGTGACGAGTGGTTTGACATGGGTTCAACACAAATGTGCAAGTGTCCGTCTTGGAATGTGTAACTGAATTGTCGAGACAGAAACCATGTCGAGGTAGACTAAACACTAGGCATCTCAAGGCATCAGGACAATGTGTCTTTCATGGGAATTATGTTGGTAGATCTAATGATGCTTCACCCTGTCTGTAAATTGACGAGCCGCCCCCCCCCCCCCCCCCCCCCACCTATTCAAGATGCCTACAGCAAATCTTCGTTCAACGTGTATAGAACGCAAACAAACTGTGATTCGTGCAAACCGGCTTCTTTACTATTCCCGAGTCCACAAACAAAGTGTCTGTGTGTTTGATTCACGATTTGCCTTTTGCTTCCGCTAGTTCTGCTGATCCCAGGGGCCAACGTGATCCGTTCGCGTTCAATGCTATACGTTCAAATGGACACTGATCAGGCGATCAGGCTTTGGCGTTCGTTTGACCTTGAATATCAATCGTTAATCAATGTTACGCAAGGAATGTATTACCTCTCTTTGCTCTATTCCATTCCTCTTCACCCCACACCACGATAGGGTGGTAAGACAGGTTCTCTGCCACTCATTTCACTTGTTCCAAACAATACCCTTGCGGACGGATTGGTCATGATGGAGCTAGACAGCTTTTTTTTTCGATATTCAGCAACCAGTCGCAACCAGTCGGTTATGGTTCGGTGGAGACACAACCGAAGATAACATCACGTGGATTAAGCCTCGCTGCTTTTGGCCGAAGGTGTCACACCTGTGGTGTGGTGTTTGTGGTGATGTTGATGGTCCGCACGCAAGCTAGCTTAGAAAGCGAGCAATGACCGTGAAGGACCATGAACTGAACTCGGAGCGACTGCTATATGGAGATACTTCTAAACTAATCCTAAGCACGAGAGCCGGAGCACCAAGGCCGGAATAGCTGGGAGCTAGAGCAGCAAGACCGAAGCAACCATTTGATACAAAAAAATCGAAGAAATTTAGAATCCCCAAAAATCCCGTAAGCATTATTCTGGGAGAATGAAGGAAGAATAAGAAGTGAAAGTGATCGTCTCGATCGATACAAGCGAGAGACGCCGGCTACCCGATCGCTAACCTTGGACGCTGATTGCCAGCAATTTACAGTCAGGCGTCACGGTTGATTGAGCCGCTAGATCGCAGCTTGTTTCGATGTCTTCTCTCGGCTTCATTAGTGTCCACTCGATGCGGCGGCCCGCCATCAATTGATCCGCTCGTGCGAGGTGCTATAAACTGCATTCAACCGATCAAAAAGAACCACTCTTCACAAGGGTTCTGCAAGGGTTTAGCCGGCCCATTGGCAAACTTCACACATGCCGCCTAGGTCAGTAATACCAGTTTCGTGATTCATTGGAGAGGACCGGTTCACCGGAATCGGGAGTTCCCAGTCTGCGTTGATTAGCATCTTCATTGCGGTCCACCCCCGCGGGAAATCACACGCAGCGCATGCAAAGTGCGTCACACCACCGGCGAGCGTTGTCGTTGACGAGGTTAGAATGCTTGCGCGCTATAGCGCTGTGGCCATCTCACTAGCACTCACCTGTCGCGAATGTTCTCCAGATAGTTGGAAATGTAGTCCACCATTTCCTTGGCAAAGTCCTTGAACTCCGGGGCCTGCATTTCGGTCTAGAAGTGCCGGTTAAAACGTAAAGAGCAATTAGTAGGAGCAACAGATGCGAGTGGGGTTATCGAACGTTAAAATTAATGTATTGTTTCACTGAACTATAATTACAGATACTGGTTAGTGGGTTAAATACTCACGACATTCGGTGCATTGAGCCATGGTTTGTCCATCGCCTGGTTGGTTAGTTTGTTAGCAGAATAGGTGCATTTTGGTTGTAGCGTTTAAGAGTAGTATTAGGTGGACGACGAGTACAAGGAATGGAAAGAAGTAACGGTGCATTAGTGGTGCGGCTAAAATGTGCAATATTTACTCTCGTTTCCAACGGAACAGGCATCTTGGGCGAATGGTTTTTGTTCGGTTTTTATGTACACAACACAGATTAACAAGGTTTACAGTTTAATTTCGAGTCAGCGAAACGTATAAATATAAAACAAATGATAACTCCAAGGAACGTCCTTGGCGTGTGACGATTCTAGAGCCCTGAGATGAGATACTGATAGCGAGATGGCATCGATCCTGTATCGGTATAGCCACTCGCATACCGAGATAGTATCGCTTTTTCAGCGTTCACTAATACTTTGCTACAAATTGCTCGAATCATAATGGCGCTAAAAATTGCATCCAAGGTTTCCAAAGGATCGATCGAACTCGATTAATAAAGTAAATTCAGTTACTACGGTACTCAGCCGGTATGTAAAGCAGTAGCAGCATCACCGATGTAACGAATGCGGAACGGTGTTCGATCAATACTGGCAGATAATTAGATTTGTACTCTCCGGGCGGCCATCCTCTCGATTTCATAACTATTAAGGCTGGGTGCAGGCCCCTCATGATTGGCGGAAGAAACCAAGCTGTGAAAGATTGCCTGTCAGGGAATCGCTGTTATCGAACGGGCATAGAATTATGGCCAACAATAACTACGACCACGTGGATCGGTGGTACCGCTACAACCTTATCCTCCCTCTCTTCCATGGGAACGCTTAGTAATTGTTTCGTCCACTGATAGATATTATGACGGTAATGTGTTGCTAGTATGTAGCGAACATTGACGATAATGTTATCACGCGATAATGTTACAGTTTAAAAAAGCTGCATCATTGTTTACCCCCAGATACAATGCCGTCAATCGTGAATCACGATCTCCCGCGGCTAGAAATCGACGGACCTTCGCCTTACTCTGTGATCTGCACACGCATCGAGCAGAATCGTGCAGATTCAAATCACGCAAAACCTCATTCACTTTCGGCCGCTGGTCGTGATGCTGAATTCAAGGGTAAAAACCAATCACTTTTTGCAGCGAAACCGCACCGCGCGAACGTTCTAAGGTCAAACGGCTTGAGCACGTGAAAGCCAAAACCGTTGGAGGCTGGAGGACAGGCTGGCAAGTTGGCTGGTTTGGCTGGCAGTGCGGAAGCGTTGATTCCGGAACCAGTTTGCGCGAAAGAATCCAGAGCAAAAAGGAACTACCATCATCAGCACCGAGAACCAACCGAATGCGAGATTGCAAGGATGACCCCTTCCATAAAAAAAACGGTGCAGAAGGTTATCAAGTTTCACGGTAACTCCACGTCATTCTTCGCGACCAATGTAGTGAGCGTAGACTAATTCGAACCATCACCACTGCCGTTCAAATACACTCAGTGTTAGTACACCCTAGAACAAATCACAACTAGCGGACCGTTTCTGGTAATACTTACAATGTCTTCTCACTATAGTTTAACAGTCCCCAACTCGAACTGCACCACTTGCGCTACGCAGTTGTTCACACAACGATTGACAAATGCCACACGACAACGACACTCTACTGCTGGCTACTGTTGCTGCTTCCACTATCGAGGAACGGAGTGCTGCAAGGAATTGGAAGATGATTTATTGGAGCGTGAAAAGTGGGAATCACTTTTGCGCTTTCACTAATGGAAGGATAATGGCAGAACGTGGTTGTGGCACTGGTTTTCGCGCGGCACACTTACTACACACATACACCCACCGTCCCAAAACCACCCTCTCTTCACTGGCACAGAATGCTCGCAGCGTGATAAACGCACACACGATGGAATCGGAACCGATGTCCACACGGGCTCATGCACTGGTTTATCAGCCCCACCCCTCCCCCTTTCCGGTACGTTTTCCCTTTCTCTTTCCGGTGTTTCCGGTGGAGGTGGGATTTTCTCGCTTACCGGTTGGGCGGACTCGAACTCGGGTCGGGGATCCACAAGTGGGGTTTATGTAGCGCGGTCGATGTGCGACTACTGCTGCTGCTGGTGTCACCTCACCGTCGTCCACTTAGAGATGAATGCTGGTGCTGATGTTGCTGCTGTGTGGTGTGTCAAGAGGCCGAGATCCGCTCGAGCACACGGTCCGTTGTCGATTGAATGGGCCGTCGTGGCCGTGACGGGTTTTTAAAGCGACCGAATGAAGGTGGTGGTCGTTCGCGCGTTCGCGCGTTCGGTCGGCCAGAGTAACCGAAACATTGCAAGCCGACGCCAAACCGCTTCTTGTCTGGAGCGAACGGGCGGTCGAAATGAGCCGCAACATTAAGGAACCTGTTGCGTGTCTTCCATTTCGGTTGGCGAATAATAATGCAAAACCTGTTATAGGGCGGCAGCATGGGCCTGAGGTGCATGCATTTTTATGCGAAACTTCCCCTCCCAATGATGCGCTTTCGGGTCACTTTCTCACGAGCATCACGCAAGCGGCGAGCGCCGACAAAACACCAGACAGTCTAGTTCTAGCACGAGGACGAGCATAATATGTGCCACGCAGCAGCAGCAGCAGCAGCGAGCAAGTAGTGTCCTTGCTTGGCCCCCCTCAACCACCCAGTCTGCTAGTCAGCTAGCCAGCCATTTAAACACGAGCTCGAGCATCTCGGACTCGGAGTCGGCCTTTTCGGCAAGAACGTAGACGGGGCCGATAGAACAATGGTCGTGTAAGATGTGGAAAGGGGGTCCGGTGTGCGGGGTATCGGGAGCCACTTTCCGTGATATGCGGGTCGTAAATACCGCATCCATATGAATGAGGTGGAAATGAAGCTACGGCAATCCTAACATCCACGCCAGACCATGTTGTTGCGATTTCTAAACAGAAAATCCGACTCAAGTACCGGAGAAGAAGGGTCAGCAGCTCCATCAATTTCCTCCCTTTTTGTGATGGCTGCTTACAATCCTAAAGCCCCGCATTTATGTTGGATGTAGGAGAACAGAAAATCCAACGCGGTTCTCTAACAACGTAGAATTTTGTTTAAAGAATAAAAATTATTATTGATTAAAGCTACATGAAAATGCATTGGAGAATCGAAAAATAAGAAACATCTAATTTGACTGCTTCGTTAATCGGCTTACAATCCATTTCTCGTCATCGACCTCGTTCGCATGGTTCTTGAACGCCTTCCGGATCTGGAACGGTTACGGTAGGACCGCCGGTTGCGTACCCTCGATGCCCGCTCGGGAACCAAGGTTGTGGGTTGTTCAGTCAACTGAAGTTGCATGTACGGCTCCAAATCATTCGCTTGCTCGGATCGGTTTCCAAACATTCTGTATCGCATTGATTCCATCCACTCGCCGAACGACCGTAACCATCGATCGGAATAGCCGGTCCCGATGGCACTGTACCAGAAGGCGAGTATTGAGATGGACGAGAGGACTGTCTCCAGCAGAACTCCTCCACCGACGTCTCTGGCCAGATTGCTAGTAATAATCCACTTGCTGCCAGCACAGGCCAGCATTTGCATCGGATGCCAGAGCTTATAGCGAACCACTTCAAAGACTGCCAGATTGAATGTGACTTCAGCGACCGTCCGCACCAATTGTGGAAGCTTTCGACGGTAGCGAAGGGTAAAGAGAGGCCACTGGGATAGCCACAGGGCACTGGAGCACAGATTTAGCAGAGTGAGACATGTATGCAGATGACTATGATGTGTTTGCTGGGGAAGGGGGCTTATGGTGAAGAACACTGCACCGAGTGAGTAGTGGAGCAGGGCCGCGATAATGATGGATACGGCCGAAGTCATTGCAACGTGGCAGGACGGAGTTTTGGAGTTGCATGAATGAAATGATTCGAAGTACCCAACAGCATTTGGTTTCCGTTGGACACTCGCCTGTAAAACGAGAAGCAATCAAGTGAAGAAATGTAAATCTCACATTGCTTAAGCGAACATTACCCTTGAGATGAGCTGCTGGATCGGGAATTGTTGATTTTTGTGTATGCGATGTGTAAAATAGAACTGGCTGTAATAAAGCGGAGCCACGTGTATCCCTTTGCTGTGCTGGCAGACTTTAGCAGTTGTTGGTAGACGATCTCGGTTCGAGAGTTATATTTCAATCCGAACAAAGTGGCTTTCATCAACCATGTCTGAAAGGAACACAATAGAAATTGAGGTGAAATTAGCACAAAACTAATAATTATTTTAAACTATTTACTGTAGCTAGCTAACTGCTTTTCTAAATTAACCGACCCGATATAGCACAAACGAGCTCCCTAAAGTACCTCTGGTGTAATGAGCAGAGTAATAAAGGTGTAAAATGGGACTAGCCAGCTATGATGTCTTTCTAACGATGCAGTCTCGCGACAAAGCGAAAATCATCAACCCAATCCTGTGCTACGTGTTGCTTAGAAATCGTACCTGGACCTTGGAGTAGTCTAGTCCAGATATGTAAAAATTCACGAAGGGACTTATTTAACAAATTTCTTATGCAAACTGTTGCGAATACATTTGTATGGAAGTACTTACCAGTAATTTTTTCTTGTAAATCCACCACAAAGCATACTGGGTCGGTATCCATACCAACCGCAGCGATAAATCGCAGACGATGATGTTGCAAAGAATCTGAATAATGAAAGCCACTAGGGAGTTGAATAGAAATCCCAAAACGGATTGCAGTAACTACCGAAAGAACCTACCTTGACTAGCGCAATCAATCGGGTTTCCAGTTTTGCGGCCATGCGATCCGCGTCATCCATAATGCCGACGGGCATCACATCACCATGGGCACGGATGTTCTGCTCGAGGAATCGACTGACGGTAAAACTGGTGGCGATCAGAAACATCACGGAACAAATGTCGGGTCTCATGGCAGGTGTGGTAGGTTTGCCGTGCACATAGCTTAATGCGCTCTCCGACAGCAGGTGTATGATCAAGGGTGGCACGAGGCAAATAATCCGGAAACTCCAAGAACCACGCCGCACATGTCCTTTGTTCACTAGTTCCATCTTGGAGCGGGGTTGACGATCCATGACTTGACTGCCAAGCTGCTAAGACAAATGCACAAACTGAGTGTACTTTTCACTACTCTACCTTTGCTTATCAGCCGAAGCCTACTACAAAAAATGCCTGCCCTCGAATGTAGTAGAACGTGGGTTTAGTTCTCTTGCATGTTCAAATAAGTAGCATACCTGCAACCTGTTCGAAGTTGATTGACTATCGACGTGGCTACAAGGTTGCGCTGCGGAGCAACAGCTTTTGCGTCATAAGGTCATTCGTTACTGAGCCCGTTTGCTGGGTCACGATTTGTCATGAGATCCTGTTAATTTATGCTTCTCAAACTACTAAGACAGGGACAAAAAATGCTCGACGTTTCCTTGGAGCGATGCTTCCAGAATCGACTAGGCATTGCTACCCCGGTGCTTAATTTGGCCAATCGTCCTTACCGAACGTGCAGAATGGCATGGAGAAAGTAAACGGGAAGTAGAAGTAGGGTGACAAAAATGGGAAAACCTCAGCGAATGGCGTCAACTTCGTGTCTACGTTGTTGAGAGGAAGGATGGCCAAAGACGACATTCGCTGCAGGATCGATTCGAAGGATTGCACGTGAGAGAGAGCGTAAGGAAAAATCAGGGAGTTACCTTCGAAAGATAGAGAGAGGACATGCAATCACAATCAAGCAGAAGCCGGAGAACTCGGAAAATCAACTTATACACTCTACTGCACAAGAACACGCTGGTGGTTTCATTGTAGCTCCATGATGGTACAGCAATCGGTGAAGGATTCGCTGGGTGCGACAGGGCATGACGACAGCAGAGAAACAGAGAGAAGCAACCCAGCCCAACGGGCAATGGCATCAGAGCACGAAGGAGGAAATGATTTTCACTAGAAGATAGAAAATTGTGTTTACTCATCTGCTTTTCTCTTCTTCAAACGACCGGAAACTGGAACAGAAAGGCTGCGTTCTAGCGAATCCACTATCATGGGCCGAAGGTCCACTTGTTGAATGCCGTAGTTCGAGAGATGGGATGGGGCATCCCTTCGTCTGTGAATCCTGCCGGCCACGCATACAAGGTGGGGGATACGCGAACACATTTAACATGGAATAAGCATTCGCTTGAACGATAGAGGGTAGATTAAGGAGATAGATGCCTAGGATGTGAACGAGGATACGACTCGACTGGTGGTGGCGAATGTGTCGAGTGGTGGGTGAGATGGAGATTGATGGACGAGTTGAATCATCGTCATCATTATCCACTCGAAGGGAAGAGCAGGGTAGGCGTCTGATTGGAATGAGAATAGTCTGTTGATTAGCATATTAGTGAACTTATGCGGGTTGATTTCGATCAAAGAAAACTGTTTAAAATATCGAAAAGCAAGACGATTTTTTATTAGAACACACACTCTCTCTCTCATTTTACAATTCAATTTTGTGTGCGGGTTTTGCCAAACGCATATTTAACTAAATGCACTTGCCAACGGCCGATTTGTGGTCAAAAGTGTGAAAACTCAAATGATTGGAAAATTTGAAGTTCCGATTTGTGGTCGGATTTCGCTACCTATGCATATTCTTTTGCTATGCTACTGAATCTCATAGCTTCACCTTAGCCTATCCAACAAAGAAAACGGAATTAATTGCCGGCACGTTTTAAGCGGTCCATACATGTTCAAGATTTGTAGATTATTAAACGTCTATGGGCCGCTAACTCGTTTCACGGGCCACTGTTTGTTAGGAGATCTGGGCATTTTGACGAAGGGATTTCAGCTGTATTCTTCCAATTATGCAACCGCCAGTGTGGCCCGACCGATATTTTTGGGCATTTTTTTGTTAGTAGAATCTTCCAATTCTTTCGCTTTATAATAATGTGGCGCTACCTCAAGCAACCACTTGCTATCGATTTCAATGACGGATCGCATGAATTCTTTTGTCGTAAACACTAATTCGTGGTACAGTACCCAGCGTGGTAGCTCTTCAAACAAAGCTGAATTTGGGTGAATCATGACGGTTTGATTGTGCTTTACTGTCTTATAGTTCCCACCCTTCGAGAGACGCGCCACATGATAAAAATATCCGGCCGTTATCGCCTTCCGGATGTTTGTCGTCTCGGGTAGCGAAGAGACCATGTCGATCTCTACTCTTTGCATCAGCCCTACGAGCTGCTCTCGTACATCACGGGCACGTTTCATGGAACGAAATTGAATATAATTTTCATAGCACCACTGCGTGCTGTAATCTGACTCGGCCCACTGATTGTACACTTGCATCAAACTCAGATGGTCACCGTGTGGATGGTTGAAGTTCTTTCGTGCCGTATCAGCATGAATGATCTTATCCTTGGGGCGATAGAATACGGCACCATTCACCGAGAGCATCGCTGCGATGGTCACAACCTCTTCGGAACATTTATATTTTTCACTAGCCAGTAACATCTTGGCCATCATAGGATCGACCGGGAACTCGGCCATCCGTCGACCCAACTTCGTCAGTTCACCGTGATGGTTCAATGCACCTAGCGCGTACAGTTGTTCCAGCGCCAGCACGAGCGTTTCGTGTGGTGGGGGATCGAGGAAATCGAAATGCAGCAGATCGTTAATGCCGAGTGCTTTCAGCATTAGCACCGCATTACCCAGATTGATACGCTGGATCTCCGGTACCGTGTTCTCCTCCAGTTCATTCTTGTACGCCCAGGCCGTGTAAAGCCGGAAACATTTACCGGGAGCGACACGACCCGCTCGACCAGCTCGCTGATTGGCGGACGCTTTCGAGATCGGTACAACCATCAGCGTCTCCATGCCGGT
>NC_064874.1:86531901-86556901 GCF_943734745.1 Anopheles darlingi
TTATTGGACGAACGGCGTAACGAGCAGGCAGTTCCACTGCTAGAGAATTCCTTCCGTCTGCTAAACAAACTGTTTCTCGATAAGTCTAAGGCTGTACTATTGCTCCTCTGTCGGCTGGTCGTTGCTTGTACCAGTTCACCGATTCCTCACTCGGCGGCCGAGCAGTGGGCCGAGCTCGCATTGCGAAGGTTCGAGCACGTTTGTGATACGGAGTTGCTGGTGCTATACATACCGCTACTGCAAACCTGCCTTCATCTTTGGTGGCAACGTGGACGGGATCGTACTCTGCTGGAGGAACGCCTGAACGAGATGGGCAAGAAAGGCATCAAGGTGAAGGGTGGACCAACGTTGGGCCAAGCCATTCACGCTCTCGATCCACGTGCAGAAACCATCTGATAATTGCCAGAGCCGAGCCAGGGCAGTACCGGAAACGAACTGCTTGTAACTGATCATCACATGTTATTTTATATTAGTTTTAAACAATTCTGTCAATTACGATTGTTTTTGAGCTAGCGTTTTTTGGTGAATATTAGATGTAGGTTTTTTTTATCTTTTACGATTAGGCTGCTAATAGCGGAGAAACCGTTTGGTTATTGACTTGCAATGCTACCCCGCGCCTTCATGCCATTCAGAATTACGAGAATAAATTGGCTTTTTATTAGTAAAAATTAAAAAAAGAGCGATGCAAACGAATTGTTCATTTAGCCGTTAATACGTGATTTCGTTCTGCTCCAAAACAGGCTCGATAGATCAGTTACTGTGCCAGCATGTTCCACTTATCGTGCTATGGTATTCGGCCAAAATCAGGGGGGCGCTCCGAGGAGGTAAACAGAGGATTTTTCTCCGCTTGCGGCGGCTGGCCAAAAAAACGAAAATACAGCATCCATCGTCCCGTCCATCCATCCATTTCGGCCGAACCGTGTAACCCCATCGATTCCGGTGGTCAGCCCGCAACGCGTTTCAACCTCGACTCCCTCCCACCCCCTTTTTCGACGCCGGCCCGAGAGTGTGCATAAATGTTTCCATCCTAGTCATGAGTCCTTCACAGTGAGTATACCAATTTTGGAGCGAAATGGCCCCGTGTATGGCACCGACCGACTTCCGTCTCCTCTCCGGATCCTCTTGAACAATCGTTAATCGTGGTTCTGTTGGTTCTTTTCCGCCTTCTTGTGGTGCCATACATGGCCGTGCGTTTAGTGCAAAAATAGAAAACATTTGCAGGCTCTGTTTGTCCGGCGATGACACTTTGGAATCTATTTTTGGTGATAGTGGAAGCGATTCGCTTCCGACGATAATCTACGACTGCACATCGATTAGGGTGAGTGATCGATCGAGTCTGGAGACGATGTTTCTATAATTAATCCCATCGCCCGCCCTTGATTCCGTTTCAGTAGATTCAACGAAAAATGGGCTTTCCATCATCGATTTGTTGTGCGTGCAAAATGAAGATCGAAAGTTTCCATCAGTTTCGCGAGCAGTGCAAACACAACGATGAATACCTTCGATCAACGCTTGCTCCAGTGGTGGCGCAGTTCGGCTGCGGCGGAGACGACGACGACGAGGGTGAAGACGAAGAGGACGAGGTGATCATAAAGATGGAACCGGAAGTTCTGCTGGAAGAGCGAAGCGATATCGATCCCAAGGAGATAAAGGCTGAAGACGATGGCAATGGGGATGACGGTGATCCTATCGAATCATACGGATCGAGCCGACGTCTTGATCGTAACGAAAATCTACTGGATCTACACGAGCGATCGATCGACCGATGTGAACTGGATGGATGGTCGGGAACGAATGATCCTGATCGTGATTCGATCGGTAACTCCTCAGATAGCATGCACCACGAACTGTACATGTCGCCCGAGTCACTGGGCTACGATGGACTGCACAAGTGCGAGTACTGTTCGCAGGAGTTCAGCGTACTGGAGCAGCTAAAGCGGCACATAACGAGTCATAAGGAAGAACGGATCTTTCAGTGTTACTACTGTCCGAAGACATTTCACTTTGCCAAAAACCTAAACATGCACGTCGAGTACATTCACTCGAAGGCCAAGTATTCACAGCCACTACCAACGACGTTCTCCAGTCGATCGGCCAATGGTCAACGGCAACAGTTCTTACTCCACAGCAGTAGCAGCAGTAACAATGGAACTGTGAGTCCCAGTAGCACGAACGATGACGATACACTCAGCCCCATACCATTGCTTCTCGATAATATCGACAGTCTGAACAACAACAACACCATGTCCAGCGGGACGGGAACAGATTTGAAGCTGAACATTAACCTGAGCGGAGGTAGTAGCAGCAACGGCAGCGAAGCGAGTGTGCTAGGGCGTACTGTAAAGCCGATACGGTTACCTACCGCGGTCGGGCACGAGTGTCACGTGTGTCATAAGAGCTTCCACGAATCGACTGCCCTACGACAGCATATGCTCGTGCATACGGGCGAAAAACCGTATAAATGTGATATCTGTTCGAAGTCGTTCTACAACGCTAGCACCCTGAAGACTCACCAGCGCATTCACAGCGATCAGAATCCGTACCGATGTGCGATCTGCACGAAGATGTTCGATAATGCGCGCAGTCTAGAGCTGCACCATCGCACGCACACTGGTGAGAAGCCTTACGCGTGTGATGTCTGTCTGAAGAAGTTTTCCTGCTCGTCCAATCTGAAGCGCCACCGGAAGCTGCACGATCGAGATTAGTCGTCACACATGTATGTAGCATGTAGCATAGATAGGAAAACCAAGAAGAAACTGGTATACAGGTACACACCAGGGATGTGTAAATAGTGCTTCATGAAACGGAAGTGCCGCTTAGCTATAATGTGAATCTCACCAGTACACTAACCACCACTAATGCGTACCGCTCGCAGCAAAAGAGGAAGAATCGATGTGCATTTACTGATAGTCAACTGGTGGTGTATATAATAGCTACGCAAAACGCAACTAACGAAGCCTGTGAACCTTCGTGTTCTTTTCTGGGAGGCAATTTGTACTCGTCGTTACTGTTTTCTGTTGATAACACACATCTACACATAAACCCATCAATTTGTTAATGTTAATGTTGTTACACGGTGGTCATTTTGATGCACCAAATACCCCCAAAAGTACTAGTAGGAGGTGACCAATGATCTCTTACCCTTGTCCCCCCACGTGAACGTTGTCACGAACGTAAACGAACGAAGAGTTGTACGATCATAGTCCGTTCAGCATACAATGTAAATACGGAAGAGAAGAAAAGCAGACTTCTGGCCTGTGTTGCCACAAAATCGAACGCCAAAACGACTGCATAGCGCCCTTCAGAGCTGTGCAAGATCTACGGAGATACGAGAAGAAGGAGAACTGATAGGCTGTTAAAGCTGTAACGTAGCTAAACACTGAATACTGAAAGTCGAACCAATAACGAGCTTACCTGTTTCGCTAGCTTCGTTGAACAACGTTTAACGTACCCACGAAGTGATCGTGATGAAACAATATCCTAACAATAACTAATCGCGATAGTTCCTTTCGTTGCCAAAAACAAGGGTGAACCCAAAAGAAAAAGAGAAAACGAAAAATGCCAGCCCAATGGTAGCTGCTTGCACGTTAGTCAATAGCATTTTGATGCATTATGTCGGTTGTTTTCGTTGTGATTATCGTACGCTAAGCTTTACAGAATTAATTTTTGCAACATATGAGTAATAGAATTCTTAGTTTATTTTACCTTATGAGAACAGAAACAGAACAGGGCGGACCGTACGATGTAATCGACGAAAGGCGGAAACAGAACAACGTTTGTTCCTAGCAGGAAGCCAGGTCCTCCCAAGATACGTTAATTATTGTGAAACGCCTTGGTCTAGTCAATCCATGCAATATTGAGGAGGAGAATCACGAATCGTCTGGCAAACACCCCGTCACCAAACGGTGACAGTACCAGCTAAGTCATTTACCCCGCCAGCGAGAGTTATTATTTTGTATTTTCTGAACCATTTTACGTGAAACGTAACGTTTTTTATCTTTGTTTTTAATCTCACGCTTTATCCATTAACGAACAACACGTCGCTGAGAAGCTGAGGGAGCTATCTGTATAAAGCTAGCACTACGAAGGGTAACACTGACTTCATTAAACGAAGAACACGGATTGAAACGAGTGTTTGTTGTTTGAACTGAATAATTTATTTTGCACCTTTTAAGAAAGGTGATTTCCTTTGAAAGAAATTACAGCATACAATGCCTCATGAATAGCGAATTGTATCAAATTGCTTGGCTGTTCTTTTTACTGGAGCGCAATGAATCACGATGATTAGCGAGGACGTACCTCTCCTTATCGGTTACGCCGGCAGCAAGCTACTTCACCATTTGCGATCCTTGCAATGGATGCTGTGGATCACACAATTCTACAAACGGCAAAATGACTGTAATGCGCTGACTCGACCGGGAACCACCGTCAATGGGCAACCGAGAACATGTCTACCACGCTTCCAATGCGACCCTACTGCAGTACATGGTTGGCATGGTTGACCACTGTGTATGCGGACATTGGTGACGTAATGCGATGCTGGCGATCTTGATCTGCTGCATGCGTTGGAGGCGTCTGGAGGTCAGCAGATGGGTACCGTGTTCGCTTTGCCCAGTACATTGGCGGGGATTTTCTATGTTTTGAATGTGGTCCATCCACTTGAAATGCTCGTTTCGCATGATTCCTAGGCTTCCATGTGTGCTATGCCGACAGTAACATATAAGCATTCCGAACGTGTGGTACTACGGCACTAGTCGGTAGTCCGTGGTTTTCGCAGTGGCGCTAATTTTAACTGAACCACTAGACACTCCCTCGTGGGAGCGTGATTCCAGTCGCTACAACCATCCGCAGGGCAATTGATCAGTGATTGTATGCAAATTTCAATTAATTACCATCATCACGCCGTTAGTGACTGCGTAAAACAGACCTCACATTAACCGCTTGTTGACCAGCTGGCGGCAAAGTCAGAGGTTGTATCTTACATTCGTAGTGCTGCTGCCGCATTCAGAATACGACACCGTTGGCGGGTATATCAAAAGGAACGTCTCGTGTTTGTGGGACAAAGTGACATCACCTTAGTGCTCAAGAATCAACGCTCAAGGTGTGCTGCTGATCTACATTCGTTTGGTGGTGTCCTTGAGTTTGGATAAAAATCGATCGTCGTAAAGAATTGTAGCTCGCTTAACTACACTGCGACTCGTAAATATGGGAAGCAGGTTAAGTACCTATTGGCGCGATTTTCGTGATTGCTCGTGCAATCCAGCATCGAGGAAGGCGATCAACGATACACCGTACATGATCAATGGTGGCCACATTATGGCGCGAAGTCCCTTAGCGAAGGCCATCACCGGAATGGTAGATAGCACGGGTATGTAGACCAGCCATTTACGATTGATTGCACCGAATGTAACCGAAGGGATGCTGATAGGTGTCCACGGAATGGTGGTCATAAATCTCGTTTACCAAATAGTATGTTGTCAAAATGATCGTGTCGTGCGAACGTGTCGGAGTGAATCATTTGTTCCATACCGTTGACGCGTAGGTGATAATATGTTACGAACAAAAATGTGTTCTTGGTAAGAATGATGGACAATGGTGTGAGTCACATGCTTTTTGAGCACATCCGGTCAAATAAATGAGTATTGTACTGGTAAAATAAAACCAGTAATCAAACCATCGGATGTATGTCACCGCTCCAATTTCATCTTGTCAATCACTTAATTACATTTGATTGATCACTACAGAAAGTGTGTGAACAGAACATTCATTAGAGTAGATAAAATGTCATTGTATGTATTGCATAATTTTACAGCTTCATGGTTTATTACATGAATATTTTAGTGGTATTCAACTCCATTCATTCGAATAGCGTGTTGATAAAATATGTGGCAACTCATTTGTCACTTAGGTGAAAAACAGTACTTCTCTGTTTGAATTTCGATCCTCCGGGGGCATCACATCAAAACTTAGCGAACCTTCGATGTCACTGATTTCATTGGACTGAAATTTAGCCGTCACTTGATTGCTGCCCTGGAAGGATGGCATAATCAGGAAGGTCACTTCGTACTTATCACCCACATCTATCGCGTTCACCTGTACAGCAGAAAAAAGACAATAGTTAGCTAAAAGAGTAGCTTAACCCCTAATCAGGGTTTGCAATTGCTATGCCTACCGGAATGGTCAATGTTCTGCACAGTCCGGAACACTCGACGGTAAGAATGCCTTCAGTGATGGGCACTGGTAGGGGGTTGGTGAATGAGGCGATCATTTTGACGGAAGATCGGTAGATCGGTTCACAGGCCAGCTCTAGCTGTAGATGCGGTCTTCGCAGCCGGTAGTCCTCCTGCGAGAAGAACTCGTAATCCGCTCCATCGATGGTCGCAAAGCTGGTCACTTTAAAGATGGCCTCATTCATGCCGGGTTCGTAGTAATCATCGAAGCTGATCGGTACCTCAATGGTTTGGTCACTCTCCGGATCGAGCGTTATTGTAAATGGATGGCTTGTGATGGTTTTAATGTTCTTGCCCGTGTAGAGCACGTGGTTTAGATGAATTCTTCCTCTCGCGGTTTGCTCATCGCCACTGACGTTACGGATCCGAAGAGCGACCTGGAATGACTCCCCTACCATTGCCTGATCTTCGAGTATCAGCTCAAACTCAACATCATTGCCCTGGTGCGCTATATGTCCCGATTTTTCACCGAACACCATCTTCCGGTAGCGTTTGGTGAGGCTACACTGATTCAGCTTGAGAGCACGCAGCATGGATACAGTTGCTTCGGCGGATTGCTCTTCAAACTTGTAGCTCTGCGTAACATCTTCGCGCTCATTCGAACCAACTGCTTTCGTGCTGATAAATTGGCCAATGCCGGTCGTATCCTTATCGATCAACTGCACCGATGTGCTGGGACCGCGGTAACGCCAAAAAACCTTATCGGCATTCACTTCCGCATAGACGAAGGCACAATCGTATAGCATGTTTACGAGACCATCCCGAACAGCCTTGACCGGAGCGGGACCAAGCTTGTAGCTGAGATCGGAATATTCTTGCGGTGTACCGTCGATCACCTGCCATCCATCGTACTCGGACGTTCCGAGATCGTTGCGCTTCAACCACACCTCATTCCACACGTGATAGTTCCAGATACTATCGCGTGAAAACTTTGGCAGCGGATTAGCCTCCTCATCCATGTACACATCGAGCGTAAGTGAACCCTCGGTGTCGTGACCCGACGTGAAGTTGGTGATGATACGGCAGGGTATACCGAGGGTGCGACACATTGTGGCCAGCACGCCTGCAAACACCCAACACTGTCCATACGGAACCGGATCTTCGCTTTGGTAGTACTGTTGCAGAATTTTAACCGATCCGGTCCAGGCGCTTGGTGCGGTACCATCCTTATACTTTCCACTCCAGTTACCAATCACCACGCCATAGTTGTCATTACTATTGACTGCCCCCGATAGAGCGCGGCATACCCTGATCGCATTACCGCGATATGTAGCCGTGAGCCCCGCAGCGCGTCCCAGCACATTAAGCGTACAATCCAGAATATTCTCCTCATACTGACCCACTTTCCACTGGGACGGGTAAAAGCTACGCGCAGTGCCCTTCCAGATTAGCGTCATGTCCTCCAGCACGTACTCGCTGCGCTCCTCCTCGTCTGTGAAGATATCGAACAGAAGAGATCGATCTTGCTCGCCGTTCTTAGTTTGCCGTTTAAGTACCGAACTTACTCTCGAGAAAAACGGGATCCTCTTCGCACCAGGGATTGAAGAGCAGATAGATCGGCTGGTCTAGCATATAGCCGGCCGACTCTGTAGCGCTGCCGGATTTAACATTGACAGAGAGCGTCCACTTCGAGACGGAAGCATACGGCGAGGTCCGGATAGTGACGGTATGCTCCATTAGATCTCCATCCTCGGTCGGGCGAACCGTCTCCAACCGTGCGGACCAATCACTTTCATCTTCTCGCTCTTCCGTTGCGTTATCGTTCGTTTTGAGCAGCAAATACACCACTGTACCATGCCCGTGGCTAACCCACTCATTGTTGATCGGATCAACCGCTAGTACCAGCCATATGGTATCAGTTTTGGGTTTGATGGATCGATTGCACACGAGCCGCAGTATGAAATCCTGTCCACGGCGAACGACCAGCTTCGCCGGGGTTCGGTTCATCAGATCATACTTATCCGTTCTATGGCTGACTCCATTCTCCTTGCTGCATATGTCGATCTTCTCGACCACTAGAGCACCTTCGTCATCCTGATCATCGATATTGTTATCGCGTTCTATAAAAATAGCATCACCACCGCAGAACGTCGTTAACATGCGATCCGCTCGTTACTGGCGCGTCGTAGAGTGATTGACTAACCTTCCTCCTGTCCCCAAAAGGGGAACGGTAGCGTGTGTGGTGCGGTTGCTTCCATCTTTGAAAAGGGGAACTAAGCAGAACGCGACTGAGGTGTCAAACGGCAGGATCGTCAATCGGTGTTCACGCGTGACTTGGAACTGAAGCATCGCCCAACGGTGTTCGTCTCCTTTATATGTTCGACACCGGACGCAGCAACATCCAAACTTGCCCGTGACTCATGATAGCCAGAGCGTTCTTCTCGGAGATGGTTATTATTAAATCAAACGCTCACTTGTTGAATGTCCGAATCGTCACGGAACCGCCTTAATCATTTCTCTGCTCTTACTCTCCGCTCTCAAGATGCCGGGTGTGTTTGCGTAGCCAACAGATGATAACAAGCAGCTGAAAATACAAACTGTGAGAAAGCACTAAAATCGGTTGGTTCGGTTGGAATTTTCAAAACAATGCTACGTTCAGGCATTGCGATGTTGAGGTTCCGAGGCATCTGTTTTGTAGAAAAAAAAAATTCCACCAAAATGTACCGGCAGATTGTCATTCTCGCCTGATGTTATTTCGAGAACACATGCGTCAGGATGCGGTATTCCCCGAATTCCGGCAATGCAATATAGAATGATTAAAACACTGATTGAATGTCCTATGTTTTTTGGTTTATGCGTCAACGAACCACCAAATAAGGCATGACGACATACGACGGAACTGCTGGACGTTATCAATGTTTGGTTGGTAACTGCAGTTGGTGCGAAGTAGTAGGCGCCATGGCTCGGGTTGTAAATTGCAACGTAAACCGATTGATTCGTCATGGCATGGTGGTATATTTCTTCTACTCTCTACTTCGCGGGCGTACCAAACGAAACTTTTAATTCATTCAAGCTTGTTACGAAATGATTGAGAAAAGGGGTGGTCGACAAGATGTCCGAAATAAAATTGATATACTCTAGTAAGAACTAGCGCGTGGTTCAGTGATGGTATCCAAGACTGGCAAAGAACGGTTTAGGTACCAAACACCACACTTTGACCTCCAATTTCATGCATGACAAAATGCATTAGCACGATAAAAGGTGTTGATGTTTACACCCCTTTAAAAACAACACCTACTGTACACCGGTGGTCTATAAAAGGGCCAGGCGGATTAGAATGTCTCTGCAAAGGAGGAAATTCAGTCATTACCAAAAAGTGTTTCAGCTGTGAGTGATTGAAAAGATGCCAAAAGTGGACCCTGCGTCGATTGGTGTGTGGCCAATAGCAAAAGGTAACATAGTTGTCTTCTCGTGCGATAAAGAATCCTAATAACCAATTGCTACTGCACGTTGTTAGTGGTAGCTAACCAGACAGAGAAGGAACCGCTGAAGGTAGAAACCATTGATATGTGTAATGAGCATAATGGACAAGCCCTACATACGGATCGGTACGAGATGATGGCACGTTCCGATGCCAAGCAGCTGGTTGTACGGCGGGGTGCACCATTTAATGTTCAGCTTCACTGCAACCGTGCTTTCAACGAGCAAGAGGACACGATCGTCCTATCGATGGCGGTTGAAGAGATTGGCAATGACAAAATTAGCTTCGGTGGAGGAACCGTCGTTCATCTACCGCTGGCAAGCAAGCTGACCAGTGCACTAGTGTCCGATGAGTGGAGTGCCACGTTGATGGAAAACAAACCGGATCCAACAGAAACCGGAAAGGTGATTGCAACGGTGCAAATCTTTATATCATCGAGGGCTTCCGTGTCCGCCTGGAATCTGACCGTGCGAAGTAGATTGGATTCGACGAATGAAACACACCAGAAAGATGCTCCGTCGTCCGTCTACGTGTTGTTTAATCCTTGGTGCAGTAACGATTTCGTGTATCTGGAAGGTATGTTTCGGGCGGTGGGTATACGCTTTCTCGTTCTAGTTCCATTTCGCATTTGGATTCTGCAGATGAGGCAGCACGCCAGGAGTACGTGCTGAACGATAGTACCATCATCTGGAGAAACAATCCTACCGAGGAAGGTGCATACGCGTGGAACTTGGGCCAATTCGAACGGGACATACTGGATTGTGCCTTATGGGTGGTGGCGATACCGGGACGTGTTTCACCAACGTTTCGCTGCAATCCGGTGAAGGTGGTACGCGGTTTAACGGCTGCCTTGAGTACGGCCAATGGCCCAGGTGTACTGAGGGGCAAGTGGTCCGGAGATCTAAGTGATGGTACGAATCCTTCGGCCTGGAGTGGTTCGGTCAGGATCCTGCAGCAATTTTACGCTACCAGTGAGCCGGTCCATTATGGACAGTGTTGGGTGTATGCTGGAATCTGCGCAACCATTTGTCGCGCACTCGGTATACCGTGCCGCGTTGTCACCAATTTCGAGTCAGCTCACGATGGAGAGTCCTCATTGACGGTAGATTTTTTTGTGGATTCCGAGGGCCAAACGGTGCCGGACTTTACGGATGATTCCGTATGGAACTATCACGTGTGGAACGAGGTGTGGATGAAGCGGATTGATCTGAACAATCCGAAGTATGACGGATGGCAGGCAATCGATGCAACACCGCAGGAGATGTCCGACGGGATGTACAAACTCGGTCCTGCACCACTCTCCGCGATTAAGGACGGGGAAGTGCTTATCCTGTACGATGTGGATTTCGTTTACTCGGAGGTAAACGCAGACAAAATCTACTGGTCGATAGGTAACGAGAACCAGACCGCACCGGAGCCGTTACTCGTCGATACGAAGAGCATCGGGAAGAATATCAGCACGAAGGCTATCGGGAGTACAGTGCGGGAAGATATCACACACCAATACAAGTATGAGGAAGGATCAGCCAAGGAGCGCGAAGTGATGCACGCCATGATCATGCAAACAAGTCAGCGGTTCGTCAGCTCCGCAATGTCCTCGCGAATGCTGAATGCATACCACGAACGTAGCGAAGCTTGCGAAGATGTGAAGCTGGAACTGAAAGCTCCCAGCAAAAACATCCTTGGTAAACCATTCCGACTGCAGCTGACAATCAAAAATGTGACCGATAAACCGCAAGAAATTTCAGGAAAGCTGATTCTGAAACATTCCGATTATACGGGCAAGTTTTCGAAGCTGATATCTAATATTCCATTCAATCAGAGCGTGGGTTCCAATCTGGAGGTTCCTTGGATGGTGGAGCTTAGTTACGATGAGTACCGAAGTAACGAGTTCGATCAGTGCAGCATCAGGGCTTACTGCATAGCCGAGGTGAAAGACAGCCGCAAGAAGATTTTCTTGGAAGAAAAATTCTCCATGGCAACACCGCGTATCGAGATGCAGTGCATTAGCGGACCAAATCCCGGATCGGTACTAGTCACAAGCGAGCTAACGAACCCGCTGCCCGTTCCACTAACTGATGGAAGATTTTTATTTGAAGGATCCCGGTACTCGGAGCCGCTGGAAATAAGGGTAAGTGGATTGTTCACCATTAGGCAATTATACTACATTATATTTTTGTTTTTCATCTCAATTTTCATGATAGTTTCCTTCGGTGGCGGTGAATGAAACCGTGAAGGCAGCATACACGATCAGGCAGCTACAGAAAGGCACGGCAGTGGTTACGGTCACATTTACTGCAAAAGAACTGAGAAATGTTAGTGGGCATCTATCAATCGATGTGTAACTCCGATAAATTCCATCCGAAATTATGTATTCCTATACCGTATATTCCGTATAAATGCAAGCAAACAATCCGTGTTCGGACTTTGGGTGGATTCATTACAACAATTGATGACGTATTGGCGCTTGAGTGGCGTCATTAAGCTAATGCCCTCGGGCTTCAGCAATGACATCATCTCGCGACGCACAATTTGATGTGCCGTCTCACATACGACCATAGTCACCCCCTTTTCGACAGGCAACCTGTCAGCTATTGTCGCGGTCAATTCATCACACGCGAAACACGTTGAATCATCGTACCATGCTGAATTGATAAATGATCTTATGCTTTGGTGTGGGGACACGAGAGGATCCACCTCAGCATAGCGGGAGGTAGACTAAGCGAGAGAGCCAGACAGAGAGCGCGAGTGAGGGGTTCTCCAAACTCCGGTTACTCTCTGCACATTCGCGAGTAAATTCCTGCTCAGCATCCGCGTACATTTCAAGATCGTGTTGTAGATCGCGTCAAGAGCACTAGGGTGGGTGGCTACGGGTAAGATACGGAGACGCCGCGCATACACAATGGAGCGTGCCGATGCCGGTGGCCTAACGGAGCGGCAGTCGAATCGATCGCAGATGAATCTCATCGTTCAACGAGCACGGTTTGCGATCTATTCCTACGTTGACTAGTAGTGTATTAGCGAAATTAGTTGTCGGGTTTCTGTGCTTACTGGTAGAATGAGCTATCTGTACGATTATGTCGAAAGGTATCTGCCAACCACGTGGCGTAGGAAACGTATCCGTCGTCCATACATTTTGTCTTCACCGGAGTGTAAGTAGCCAGCATTATTGTATCTGTGGTTTAGTGTTTAGCTAATCTGAACGCTGTGATTGTGTCGATATGGACAAAGTACAATTAACTTGGTCTAGGTTAGATAATTTTACTGGTCACTGTTCCAGCAAACTCAATTTATCCAAGTACGTGATCGGTACTGGCTGGTCAATTATCGATGCAAGGGCATGCTTGAACACTTTGATCACCGACTAAAAATATCTCGGTCTCCTCTCATTCCCCCTGGAACAGTACTTTAGATAATACAGTGTTACCTAACAGTTACTGGAGGCATTATTCTAGTGGCTACCGGCGAACGTTGTGACAGTGATCGGTCAAAATGGGATACGACAATGGTGATCGGAATCGTAGTAAAAACAGCTCACTCGGAGCGCACCTGAATGGTCATTAAAGGCGTGCGTGGTGCGTAATATGCATAACGAATGGGAATGGAATTCAGAACTCGACGTGGAGGAGTCTGCCGTCTTCCGGGATTGGAGGATCGAATGCATTCAGTCAGCGACGTCGCTGGCTGTGCGTCAGGCAATAGCCCAATAGCACATTTCATGGTCGTAACAGATGGTAAGATATGGCGATGATTTCATAATTCCTCCAAGACAAGGACACTGTGCGTCCATGCCGGTGATTCCAGCAGCGCACAAAAAGTAAATTGTTAGGTGAAACGTCAATTTGCAATGAGCTGCTGCACCGTGATCTTGGATGCTTCTTGTGCGAATGTTTACTCACTATTTGGTAAACATTGCCAATCTGGATGCTGGCGTCAATAGCATACCATACGCACTGGTCGATGATGTGTGGTCTTACATGACCAACCAACGAAAAAGGTTTGACCTTGTTGTATTTTTGGGAATGCAGTTTACGATCAGTTCATTCTGTGGCCGTCTTTTTTGCTTCTCCACTTTGAAGATTAATGTTTTGGCAATTAATAGACGTTTAACCCTATTCGTGTGGTGGCTGGTAGGCGTTAGACCACTCTGTGACCATAGAGGGTTGATTCTCTCTCTCTATGTAGGAGAAACCTCTCCAGCTAGAGCTCGGTCTGCTTATGGAGTCACTATAGGTGAGCATCTACCACAGAGGCAGCATTTGAATACTGATTCCTCTTTGGATCATCGCGCAGCACGTAGGAGGGTCATTCGATTTAACACAGCTTGATCCACACTAGACAAACCGATCGTAGAGAATTAGAAGGTTGATCAAAAGGTTTATAAGAAAAAACAAAATTGTGAAAATAGCATCTCCTGATTCTTGGAAGGCCCGATTCTACTCGATTGCATACACAAAGTGGCAGAGGTGTGGTGCCAAACAACAAACACTTCAGGCGATCCTCTAGTGCACCGCAAATAAGATTCGATAGGTCGCCTGGTGCACATGTGAACGATCGCGTCCTCGAAATTGATTGTATGTTAATGTGGCGGCAAGCGCGTCACGAACCGCGCGCACTGATGCGACCACCGGTCTGTGGCTGTGATGTTCGTTGGTGTCGGTTGCTCCACGCCTTTAACTGCTTCCACCTTCCAAGAGCGTAGAGTAAACTTCGTAGCTCGTTGTGTGGTGTGAAAGTGAAGGTACGTTACGTCTCTGAATCGGCTCTGGATACACGCCCAGCCAATTGTTCCATTCATAATCTTCCGCACCGTTAGTAGCTGTCGAAACGTCTATTTATGGAAAGCAAACAAAACGATTCTCTCGGTCGGAAGCGACAACACGACTGCCAGATGATTATCTTGAGAAGCTCCAAAGTGCCTCCGGTTATTAATTGGATGTTGATTGATGGCGCCCTGAGAGTATGAAATTAATTGCTATTACCGGGTTCACGATGAACGCGCTCATTCTAACGCGGATGATATAATTTGTTCCTCACGAATTTGTTCGCTCCCGCAGATACCATCCACAACGGGGTGTTGATGCCAACGTGCGACTCGATCAAATATATGCAAATGTCTCTAAATCATACCGTTGGCATTGAACCATCGGCCGAGGGGCTCTGATTGATCGTAAGCAAGCGGCAAATGTTAACAAGCTATGGGTCATTCGGTGACGACGTTTAACCATCGCAACTGACCACTGGAACGAATGGGCGGAACTGATTCAAATTTCTATAGCTCCGGCCGGATGCTGGAATGACCGAGAAAATCTTTACGATACAGTACTTGAGCGTACGTGACTCAAGTAAGAACGGGGGGAATCCAATTGAATTGTGAATCCGCCGGACGAACGCTTTTTTAATGATTCACACCTTAATGTTTCTGGCAAAATAAAGTCTCAAACGTACATGGACAATATGTTCTGTAAGCGAGTGACGAGTAGCATGCAAATGAAAGTGCATTTTTCGCTTGATGACAGTATGAGTAATAAAGCAATCACGCGATTGTTTGTTTAATGGATGAAGTAATCAGTGGCTCCTGTTGTAACATTATTAAAAGACAAGTCATTGGACGGGACGGGCTTTTCGATTATTAGAATCAAAGCGCAATGAATGCTCCCTCGTGATTATTAGATTATGCAACGCGTGTTCTCTTTACGGCTATTGATTGATTGTTTTCTCCTATAGATACCGTATCCGAGGACGTACTGACGGTGCGTTCGGTCGATCTGTGCATTGAAGAGAATGGTAAGTCCCATCATACCAAGCGCTTCTCGCTCATGAGCCGCGATGAGTACAGTGGCAAGATGCCGAAGTTGGTCGTGCGTCGTGGTCAAGCGTTCCGGTTGCGAATATTCTGTGATCGGTCGTACGATCGGAGCCGTGACGCGATGAGTTTGATCTTTACCGTTGCCGACGAGGATCAACCAACACACGGACATGCAACACTGGTTGGTATTCCGGTTAATCAGTTTCCGACGCAGCTGAGCGATCCACTGGAATGGGGTGCCGGTATTGAGGCTATTCATGGTGACATGATGGAGATCCTCGTGAAGCCGGCTGTAAACGCTCCGATCGGTCGCTGGAAACTCGATTTCGATACGAAGCTGCTGACTGATGCGTTCGGTCGCAGCTATTCACTTCCCCAGCCGTTCTACGTGCTCTTCAATCCTTGGTGCCCGGATGATCAGGTCTACATGGAAGGTACATTATTCGACAACGGTCACCCCTCCCCCCCTTCCCCCTCGTCTGTTAACCATGTGGATACGCAGAAGATAATTCTAATACGATTTCTTTACAGATAAGGCTCATCGGCATGAGTACATCTTGAGTGACACGACACTCATCTATCGAGGATCCTACAATCGCGTACGGCCATCGGTGTGGAAGTTTGGCCAGTTCGATGAGCACGTGCTCGATTGTGCCTTGCTGTTGATAGCGAAAGTTGGTAAAGTAAGTGCGACGCATCGTGGCGATCCGGTTCGTGTTTGTAGAGCCATTTCGGCTGCCGTCAACTCGCCAGACGACGATGGGGCCCTGTTGGGTAACTGGAGTGGTGATTTCTCGGGAGGAACACCACCAACCAAGTGGGTCGGATCGGTGGAGATCCTACAACAGTTCTACAAAAAGCAAAAACCCGTCAAGTACGCTCAGTGTTGGGTGTTTGCTGGTGTCGTCTCAACAAGTAAGTACTGACACGTTCTGACCTCGACTAAACCGATACACTAATGACACACATCGATTTCTTATAGTTGCTCGAGCAATCGGAATACCATCGAGAGTGGTCACGAACTACTCATCTGCCCATGACACGCAAGCTTCGCTGACGGTTGACTACTTCGTGGACAAACGGGGACAAATTATGGAGGAAATGAGTTCGGACTCGATCTGGAATTATCACGTGTGGAACGAGGTGTGGATGCTCCGGCCGGATCTTGGTATCAGCTCGGATGGGGATTACGGTGGTTGGCAGGCAATCGATGCTACACCACAGGAATCATCCGATGGCATGTTCCGCTGTGGACCGGCGTCCGTGCTTGCCGTAAAGTTGGGTGAAGTGTTGAAACCGTACGATAACAACTTTCTGTTTGCGGAAGTGAACGCCGATAAGGTGTTTTGGCGTTACACCGGACCGCAGCATCCGCTGAAACTACTGCGGAAGGATGCGTTGGGTATTGGGTTGTTCATCAGCACGAAAGCCGTCGGTCTATGGGAACGCGAGGATATCACGTCCAGCTACAAGTTCGCCGAGAAATCAGAAGAAGAACGTGTAACGATGCTGAAAGCACTGAAGCAGGCCAACAGCTACTTCAGTCGATTTTATCTGAACGAGGAGTTCAACGAGGTGTACTTCAACTTTGAGCTGCGTGACGATATTAAGATTGGTGAATCATTCACTGTGGTAAGTTGAACCGCTAGGACTTAATGCCAGATTGTTCTTCTTATTATGGAGGTCTTCTTTCTAGATTCTTTTGGTAAAAAATCGTTCTTCCGAGAGGGAACACAACGTAGATGGATCATTGCACGTGGACACCATACTGTATACTGGCAAAAACCGGGAAAGTGTGAAGGTCAATACGTTTTCCATTACGCTCGATCCAGGCACAGAACAGTCCGTTAAAATGTTGGTCGAATTCAATGATTACTATCGTAAGTTGCGTGACCAGGCAGCGTTCAATATATCCTGTATGGCTACGGTGCGGGATACGGAGTTCGAGTTCTATGCGCAGGATGATTTCCGTGTGAGAAAACCCGACATAAAGATTCATCTCCTTGGCACACCAGTATCGCAGGCTCCGCTAGAGGTAGAGATAACGTTGGAAAATCCTCTCCCAATACCGCTTCGCAAAGGGTTGTTCCACGTGGAAGGATCGGGCATTGGAAAACCGTTGCTGTTCAAGGTGCGTGCATGGCCTTCTTTTTTTCTTTTTTTTACTTATGGAAGCTGTATTCTATTGTAGCATCCGGAGATCGCAGCAGGCGAGAAGATTTCCAACACCTTCACCATGACACCACCCTACTCAGGACGTTTGACAATCGCTGCCAAGTTCGTCTCGAAGGAGCTGGATGATGTGGACGGATTTCTGGCCTTTGAAGCGGCCCCTCGGCCGGAAGATGTAATTTTAGAGACGGAAAACAATGAAATTATCGCTCGCACGGATGTTATAGACTAGGGAATGCCAAAGAACCTGCCATAAAACATGATCCGCCCTGTGTATGCCCTCTTTTAACCAACTGCCAGTGATTGGGAGCCATCGTCTGTATTAACACTGTTCAATACTTTATTTAATAAATTTAATATAATAACTGTATATTAATAACCTTTTGATGAAGTTTCATGTGCACTTATCTTTTGTCCAGTTTTCCTGGTCGTCCTTAGACCAAAAAGGAAGTAAACCGTGTAGCATCGTGTACTTCAAGCTTAACCCTTCATCTACAGTCCTTTGCCGTATTCTGGTTTAGCATTCGTTTCCAAAAATAAATTACCTCTGGCGGTGTCTGGGGTGGGGTCACCCATTGGAACTGCATTCGTACGGCACTTGGAATCACGCAGGTCTTCCATACTCTTACAGGGATAAGCCTTAAACCCATTCGGATTCCGTATGGACTCGGCGTAATACTCATACGATCGGCCATGGCTACAGGCTCCCACGAGATCATCAAGGGTACTGCAGCCCGGTTGGTTTACTCTTCCTCCGTTGGGCCAGAAGTCAACATGACCAAGCGATTTATCGTGTCCCAACAGTCCGGCACAGGTATGCATGACATCAACGAACTGGGCATCACTAGGATCCAGCAATTTGGTGGGCTGCTGATCCGTAAACCCAGGCAACGCAGGATCGAGACCAGTGATACGTCCTACTTTCCCTTTGGTCACCGAAAAACCAGCAAAGCCGGACGTATGCGCACCGAGACTGTGGCCAATGATGTGCACATCATTGAGATCCATCCCTCGGTCGACCACCATACGGTCGATCAGCACTCCGACATGTTTCCCGACATCCCGTGTTGACATGGCCGATCGGAAGTATACGGCATCCGATGCCAATGGTTCCCAGTCCACCACTGTGGAGAATCGGCCGGGAATCAAAATCTAGCATGCAATCAATGTTACAATGCCTTACCAATCACGTTCATGTCCTCCTTTTGCAGATAATTATTTTTGATGTTCTGGCTGACCGGGCTTTTAATTGAGTTCATCCAGCCGTGTATGACAAACTTTGTGGGCAGTTTAGGATCGTAGGACTCATCCAGGGCCAACGGTGTAGCGAGATCGTTCACAAACCGGAATCGACTTCCATTCGCCCGAGTGGCTCTACAAATCCCCAAACATGGGATGAGGATCGCACGTAATAGATTACCGTGTACACTTACTGGCGGTAGTAGTAAAAGTTGACATCTTCATTCAGGTTGCCCCTTCGCTCACTGCGTGCCGTGTCATTCGGTTCGGTTAGATCCACTATGTGCGGGGTGCCGGTATCGTCCGGCATGAACATCCACGTAACGCCATAGTTGGGATCAATCGCCTTCAGTTGCGCCATGTCGCAGTTGACTGGAACGATAAGAAGAAGCAAATAATTAAAGGGAAATTTTTGCTACCGAGCTTTAAAGCAGAGAGTAACCGACGCTGCAACAGCTCCCTCAGGAATACATATTGACACATTAGCTGAATAATGTATTCGATCATTCTGCCCGCACGGTACGGATATGCTACGTAGACTGAGTGTTCTAGCCATCTGAGCCGGTATCTAGCCGTGGACATCAAAAGCCGGTAGACGATTAGAGGTGAGGACATTACCGTTAATGCAAGCGCCAGTCCAAGTAGACCCCAGTATCATAAAGCACGCAACGTAGGAGATTCACTGCAGATCGCTATCAGTAAAGACCGATCAGTTCGTCAAGGCCTTTGGCGCGGTAATGGCGCTAGGTTCAGTGTCAAAAATTGCATCAACGCCTACACTCCGCCCAAATTAGTGGCCGGTGCGAGTAGAGTGGGACGTGTTTAGTCGTGATTAACAAAATTGGAATCATTTACTGCGGGCACAATGTGAACCAGCGTAATGTGGGCGGTAATATAGGAAATATACTCAGTGATGATGGTGTTGAATCGCGACAGATGAGATAGAAAGCCACGAAGGTTCCGTCGGGAAACAGCTGACATTAGCGTTCAGGGACACATCGGATTCACGGTCGTCAGCAAATGAAAGTAAACGCATTACGCAAGCCTGTTTTGTCCATAAAAACAACACTTGGTATAGTTCTGGACGCTTCCAGGAAGGAGTACGTGAGTGTTTATTCTCTTTTTGTATAAAAAGTCTGTTCTCTACTTAATCTACTTTCAGAAACGCAACGATCTTAACTTCAAAACATGTCACACATATACACACACGCACACTCTTATGCTACATACAAATAGCCTACCAACCTATTCTTAAAAACGCTAAAAACTTCAAAATTCTCCAAACCACAATCATCCTTGGACTCTGCTGGACGGTGCACTGGTTCGCGGACCGGGTAGAATGAAACTGAAATCACCGGGCGTCTACCCAAGTGGCTTATAAAGAGGCACTTCAGCGGGGGCCACGATTATCGTGACGTTTTTATTTGAAATGGTTTACTTTTGCGCAAACTTTTGATGACTAGTTTCTCTTATGTGTGTTTTTGCCTTTCCATTACCGCCCTCCCCAAAACACAGCACACTTCGGCAGCATGTCTCCTGATAGTTGCTAAGCAAGTTAATTAGAGCCCGAAGGAAGGTGTGTTATTGAATACCCATTTAGTTTAACACCGGCACCGCTTGCCCTTCCTTCCTTCGAATCACCTTAACACACGCTCCCTTAACACTCAATTGAACCGAAGAATCTTATCGCCTCGGTGTTGTAGCGAATGTTGTGAACCGGACTTGAATGCGTGCTGGCGCATAGTGCGGAACGCAGGCGCAACATCACGTTTTTTGACGGGCACTAAACAAGGAAATGGGCAATCGCAAAACAGGCTGCAGTTTGGAGTTTGCATGATTGTGTTTCCTATTTTCCGTCGATTTACCACGCATGTAGAACAGGTTCCTGTGCCTCTTCCACGCAAACCCACGGTACGAAGCTATCGAAGCGCCTCGAAGTTCGAAAATGTAAACACCGTGACAGTTACAGGATGGATGGGCTACCATTAATTTGATAAAGAAGACGCCAAACGTGTAGCCGTCGCGCTGAGGATACAGATATTTGGAAGGGTGACTTGCAAAGTGATGCAGAGTGCTGTACGCGATGCACCGAGCGGCGATGTAAGAATGCAGAAACGTCTAATATGTGTTGAACATCGGCATGCTGTACTGCTGCATTACGGTTGCTTCCTTCTGCTGCAATCGTCGGCGCAAGTCTTCTAGGTAGAAACGATCTTCATCGACCTCGTTGCCCGTTGGCGAAGGAAACGTGGGAGCCAGAGTGGCCAAAGTATTCGAAGCGCTCGCCGGTGATCGTTCTCCGTTGTAACGAGATTTGTCTTGTTCGAGTACTTTCCGGATATGCTCCCGTGTAAGCTGCTTGGTGCCTACATGATTGAAGTACGGCCATTCGTCATCACTCGCGTGGTTTGGATCCTGGGAGTAGGGCGTCGGGAATTGGTCCACATTATTGAAAGAACCATCCAATTTGCCCCACTGGTCGATATCGCTGATGAACGGATCCCTGCTCAGACCGTGCTTGTGCAGTGCCGAGTCCTTCTTCTGCGGTATACTAAAACCAGACCATCGGCCGATAGCAAACGGGGACGCCGCGTTGGTCGTAATCATAAACATGCCCTCCATACCGGTGGGACAGTCCTCCCCTGCCACTATTTGCCGTTCGTTCTGAGGACAGAAACCGAGCAGATAGTAAACGTAGCTCTGGCAACTCCAACCCCAGAACCCGGTTAGACTGCGGATGGATTCAGCGTAGTAGTCCGGTGCCCGGTGATGACTGCATGCCATGGGGTCTGTAATATAAGATAGCATATTTCGGCTGATGAATCTCCTTTTTGATGACACCATTCCAATCGATTGTACTCACTTTGTCCAGATCCCCAACAACCGGGTTGCATGATTCCTCCGTTAACGTAAAAATCCACGTGTCCGCATCGCTCGATTTTCCCCTGCACCAAGGCATTAGTGTGGATGACGTCAACGAACTCGGCATCCGATGGATCAAGCTTATCGTCTGCGGCCGCTGTGATGAAGAGAGGCATGGCAGGGTCAAGCCCCGTGATGCGGCGTATACGGAATGGTCTAACCGTAGTGGACACATAGTTGGTCACTTGTGCACCAAGCGAAAATCCTATCAAATGTACATTATCCGTGCCAGCATCGATGATCCGATTGATCATCTGGCCAATGCAGGTGCCAACGTGGCGTGTGTTGTGAACGGCGGATGGATAGCACGGACCGTGCGCTAGATCACTCCAGTCGACGAAGATCAGATTGTAATTTCCTCGAGAAAGGTACTCTGGAAAGCGTGCGTTATGGGTTAAGTGGCTTTCTTTTCGGCTGGCCATCGTGCGATCTTACCTCCTTTCATGTTAATTAAGGGCGTAAGGAACATATCGGCATTGTAGCCATGGATGATCACCTTCACGGGATACGAAGGATTGAAGTAGGACGAGCTGAGGTTCGATTTTTCCCAGCTCTCGTCGATGTGAATGTACTGCCGATCGTCTGGGTTGGAGCGTGTGAAGAGATAAAAGCGGATATCGCTATCCGGGCAGGGTCGGTCGACTACCCATACGCAATTTCCTATGGTAAAACTACTTCGTCCATTCTTTACCGATACAGGAACCGATTGCACGGCAAATGATTGTAGTAGTAACACTGAAGAAAAGGGGAAAGAATGGGTTAACCGTCTTTGGTCCATGACCTGCCGCAACATTCTCAAGCATTTTGCAGATATTACTGTGCGTTCTACTGTTGAACATCATGCTAACGGGGATAAATTGTTGTCATATGCCGATCATATTGTAAGACTTTACAAGTTTTCTGATTCTTTTTCATGAAATAAACTTTATTTTAAACTTGATAAAAACATTTGGAACATATAAGTTTAGTTTCATTTAAGCTATGCTTTTTATCTTATGAAAAGTATTTTAAACAAGTGTTAATGTATTAGGTTTATAGTTTGATCGTGTCTTCCATTTCTTATCTCCCTTTGAAGAGGTACAATTTAATTCAACGAGCCCTCCGAAAAAGGCAGCAGCAACAGATAAGCAATCTACTCTCAATAAACGCGATAACGTAAACGATCGTTTGGTTGATGCTCTTGGCAGTGATAACAACGACAATGGCATTTTCAAGGGCTTCCCACTAAAAAGACCTTCAAGAATCGATCAATGTCGTCGAATGATGCTCACCTGTAACTGCAAACACTGCCGCAAGGGTTCTGCTACGACTTTGCGACGCTCGCATATCGCTAAACATTATAACTATTTTATGTATATCTTATGTATTGAATCTTATACCAGCACAGTATTTATGACACGCACTGCTGATAACAAATACGCGATGATTCGTGTAACCGTTGGAACACTTACACTGACTCGAAACGATAACGCGCGCAAAACCCGCGATGCATCCGGCCCGGAAGTTAAATGAATTATGCAAAACTCATATACATATTATTACGTTCTCACAGTCCACAGGTTTGATTTATCAGTTGTTCTAGTATTTCGAATGCAGTGATTGAATCATATCGCCACGGCACAATAACCACCACTTAACGCCACTCGACGCACCAAAGCACCTAAAACTAATGAACTAATGGGCACACCGACAGCCACTCGGGGAGTTGTGGTTTCTCTTGGTCCATTTCTCGGCACTCGACAGTTCGCTCCGGTACTTAAATATTCTTTACGCGTTCAGAGATTGCGGGGTTTGCG
The DNA here is from genome assembly GCF_943734745.1 of Anopheles darlingi. Classification (NCBI taxonomy): domain Eukaryota; kingdom Metazoa; phylum Arthropoda; class Insecta; order Diptera; family Culicidae; genus Anopheles; species Anopheles darlingi. Next base: position 86,555,491 of record NC_064874.1, read on the forward strand.
CGAAAGTGTTTTTTGCGCGACTTCTATTGTCTCACTTTTTAACGAAATTCACTTCCAAACGATGCCGCTCGGACCGCGATGCGACGACGTCTCGTTATTGATTCTTCAAACGCCTGAATCTGAACACACATACACACCAGGTGGACACCGCCGGAAAGGGGTATCGATTTTTGTGCGCTTCTCGCCACGGAATCCGTTGTGCGGCCTTTTGCGATTGGCCACGCGGGAGGCTTTCAGCTTAAGCTAAAGGGTAGCGACCAACGTCCCGTCGCGTCGCGATGGCTAGCTTGGACTGACCATTTGTGGCTGCCAGCGCGTAGCAGTACGGGAACGGAACACCCCGAACGGTTCCCTACGGTAGTGGGTGAAAGTAGACCGACAAAGGTACACACTGAACGACCGGGGACCGGGTGCAGGCCAGCAAATCATTTTCCATTTTGCTCACGGTGAAAGAAGGAAGTGCTGAACGCACGAAAACAGACTGATGGTGCTATCGTTCGGTGGTGATTAGAACGAATCACTCACCGCTGCACTGATGGCCCCAACACGATTATCGGTTGCCGGTCCGAGCGGCCGGTTAGTAGCCGCATCGCGTCACGGATACTACCTCAACACGCGACTTCTCCACTTGGCCGTTTGGAACACTGAGCGAATGCGTGACGTGCGAATACGTTGTTTTGTTTATCGCGCATCCCCATAGCCCCCCTCGAGGCTGCTGGTGTTCGTGAGAGGACGCACTGAGGGGTACACTCTCAGTGACACTCTCAGTGACCCATAGGCCTGGGGTAAAACATAGAAGCCAACTGAATCGTAAAGAACCGGTTCAACCCGAGCTGATTTCGATTAATGAAGCGTTGCATGTATGCTTCAAGAGGCGAGTAACCGCCCCCGGGGGTTGGAGCATACTAATCTAAGCATAATCTGCTGAATTTATATCCATTTCAAGATGGTTCAGATCATCACAGATCAATGTTTGACCCAGTTTCGCGACCCAGTGACAGTGCAACTGTGTAACGCGCAGTAATGAAAGCCGTTTGAAGAAGTATACGATCGCTAATATTGTCGCTTAGCGAATCCGGATTGTCATTTATTGTCTCATTGAAACTGTCTCTCGAGTTCCATTCCAGTACCGCCTTCCCATTTCGGTTTGACATTTTCATGCTTTTTTTTTGCTTCCCACTCCCACTAGCCAGTACCGTACCACACGTATCCTGTAATAATGCCTGCACAGCTGAAGGTCATCCACAAACTGGCCACAAAACGCTTAACCTACCCGACAAATGACCCAACCAATTACCACTGATCTTTGGAGTGAGGCAATGATGGTTCAGTGCGATGCATATACTAGTGCTCCGCACCCGCTGATCGTCGAAAGGAGTTCGATAAATCACTTGCTTCTAATTCGTGGGTA
>NC_064874.1:86559401-86561901 GCF_943734745.1 Anopheles darlingi
ACTAATCGGTTGATGACCCGAAGCACCGCGTTTAAGAGCAGATCGTTTGCGATAATCCAGCACCTCACCCAGCGATTCCAATGCACCCGGTCCATAGTTGCAGATCACTAAATCGCACACAGGCCGGTTATGCAATCGCTGGCACCACCATGCACCAAACGGTTGCGGTCGACCGAATTAATCGACCAGAAAACGGAACACCACATGCTGCCAAGGCATAGCGCTTGCCTTCCAGTGGCCCGGGCGGCCGTGTTCACTTTCGTTCTTTCCGCGGAATATTTCGGAAGCAGACAAACGGAAAACGAGTTCCGAAAGGGACACGAGCACGTTGTCCAATGGTGCAATCTAACCAACTATATGCTTTTTATACAGCTCCGCTCATCAGAATTGTGCAGAAATATTAATGCAAAGCTGCACACACAATCCAATGAGACACACTGTCAGCGTCGACAGAAGCAGGCAAGGAGAGAGAGCGTAAGGCGAACGCAAACACACACAAAACTGTCACTTGGTCAATGTGAACCACTAATCAAGCTAACTAGATGGTCGCGGCCACTGGTACGTACCCGTGATTCGCCTGAATTTAACGCCAATCGACTTTTCCAACGCATTGCTAGTGAAGCTTAGAACGTGCGCTCCGAGACTGAACCCGATGGCGTGCAGATCGCGGCTACTGAACTCCGGATGGTTCGCCTGCAGGCCGATCAGGAATGTGGCGGTACACTCGCCGGCCTGTTTGGTGTTGAAGGCGGCCGTCGGATAGCACGGCAATCGGGACAATTTGCCCCAGTCCACGATGAACACGTTGGTGTGCGGTTTTCTCAGATAAGCTGCAAGAACAAGCACGAACGTAGCCAGATTAGTAACCGGAGAAAGAGGCGCCAGCCTCTTTGGTGTCTTTTTTTTTTTACCTTTCCGAATCCTTTTGGTGGCATTGAAATCAATGCTCCCGCCATACCCGTGAACGATAAGCTTGTTTGTTTGATTGAGCATGATATGTTCTGGCACCTGCGGATCAATCGAATCGAGCAGTATCGGACCATCGGCCGGATGGTCGGAAGAGAACACATAAAATGCGATCGTTTTCGAGGTACACGGTTCAAGATACTGGAACTGGCATGGACCTATTTTAAATTCGTGACCACACACCTCGTCCCGAATACCGATGGCAAGCAGGATGATCACCAGCAGCAGCAGTAGTGACGGCTTCCGAGGCGCACTCTTCCTGCTCGCTTTCCACGTAGAAAGGCACATTTTCCGTCTTCGCAATCGCAAACACTCCATTCGGTGATATCGAAGGTATGCCCGGGTCCCGGGGGACCGTTTCAGGTGCGTTCGTGACACTAAATGGCACACACACGCCGGTGCGTATGTTTCATCGACGATTCAATCGACGACGGTTCGGCGCCCTGATCGATTAGGGACAACAGTTGTTGCTGTTCACTTGCGACAGCCGTACCTAGTGGACAATTTGCACTTTCTTTTCGTTTGGACACTTGGTTTCTACACATTTTGAGACGCAAGTCACACGCTACCGTTCCACTGTCCGCTGCACTGACGACGACGTCGATGACGACGACGACGACGACGGAGATCACCAATTGCGCTTTGCCACTACTTTGCACAATTCACAAACGAGTAATTGGGATGGCTACTCAATCAACTCAAGCTGTTTTGGGTTGGGTTCGGATCGGTTCATGCCCACTACGCACAGCATCGATCGAGAGCTGTGTGGTGACTACGCCGGGCTGCTATAAACTTCATCATCTGGTCCGTGCGTGAGCTGCAACCGAGGAGATCTAAGGGGTACGGGCCGACCACCTATGGTCTCTAAATCACATGCCTAATGCACCGCCACACAGGAGTTACTGCAAGGTCCGAGCCGCGGCTCGGTTATGAAGTCGTCTGGTGTGATTCCTGTGTGCTTGTTGGCGCTGCTACTAAGAGTGACTGTGGTACCACGCTTGGCAGCACTGCTGCTTGAGTGCGCGTGGTGGGGTCGTCCAAGTGCCACAAAAACTCGCCCCCAAACCAGAGAGATCCGATCTGGCTGCGGATGGCTCGCGGGATCTCTTGGACCTCCTCAGTTGGTGGGGATTGATCCGTTCTAATGGCGTTCCCCCTACCTGTTCACTCACCTGTGCTGAGTGTGATCACACGCACCACGCGCCAGATTCCACGCCTAATGTGTTGAGATATGAGAAGGCGGTTGAAGCTTCTCTTTCTCCTACTCTCGTGGCGCAGAACCAGTGGTGGGGTATCGGGGGGACTAATGCGCGATCATGAGCAAACCGTAGAGACGGGAAGATGATGAGCTTACGATGTTCGCGAAGATCGAGCAGCGAGTGGTGAGAAGATGCGAGCTAGAATTCGTTTTTATATGCCGCGCCGGGCGTTTGGGGTTGAAGAAGGGGAGATGATCCGTTCTATACGTTACATTGCGGTGCAACGATAAGCGAGATGCATGGGAGATGCCTCGCTTGGTGCATATTTGATGAAG
>NC_064874.1:86566901-86606901 GCF_943734745.1 Anopheles darlingi
AAGGATCCTCACGTAACGCGTCGCGGCTGTTGATTGCACACTATAAGCACGCACACACACATACACCCGTCGATCTACTAGCTTTGGTCACTTGCAGCAACTCCTTTCCACTCAACTGTCTGACTGACCACCAATCTGTCCGATCGGCTGTCCGATCCAAGCCTCACCAACAGACTAACCCACTGTGGCACCGCACGGCGGCTAACAACTCGACGATGGGCCCAGCTCGATAGATCGTCTCGATGCCCATTGCGAACGTATGGTCTGGGCTGGTTTGGTGGTCCACCGGGTGGGGTGAGGCTCGTTTTTCATGACCAGCAACCATGGGGCCGTGCAGAACCATGTCCATGTGCCACATTGTACTTGTACGTTCATCGGCCATGCAGGTGAAATGAACACTCAAGACCGCATGTGCGCGCGGTCATTCATTCAAACACAAAACTTGCTCGCAAGCGACGAACCCGTTGTTGGCGAATGCAAGGGCCATCGCGGCAATCACCGAGGACGGCGTCCGTCCGGCGTTTTGTGTGTATTCTCGCTTTAAACCGTTAACCGAGGTGACATTTTCTTTCGCGCACCCGACCGGACATACGTCGGCTAATTATGGTTGATGACAAATTCATTAAGAAGAGGGCACGGAGCGGCCATCGTGGTTTGAACAAAGAAACGGAGTAAATCACGGAATGTCCGTTTTATTGGCGCGTGTTTGAGGTCTTAATAGACGAGTTGTCGAGCGGGTTTGTTCGATTTTATCACTCACTTTAGTAGGGGCGCCCTAATGTGTAGTTCATGTAACCAACGCCGTACTCGTCGATGGGTGTCCTTCAGGTGGTTACATAATTTCGTTTTGCGGGTCTTTGCACACCAATTTGAGACACTGTAATATTTCAAAATGATTGATCAACATATTAAAACGTAACTTAAATAGGTTAGTAGAAATATAAACATAAATCATTTTTGTAGAATGCTTCAAACGTTGGACCATCCCTTACGATATAAGGGAATAAATCACATCCAGCTGATGGCTTCCTCGCAATGGTCATCTACGCTTATACATCCTTACCCTAAATGGTCCATCATATTCAGGCGCACACGGCAAAGAAACTCTGCGAAATGTCAAGCTGATGGCGACATCCTCTCTTGGGCTTCATTGTTTCGCGCTGCTATTCCAAGCACGTCTTTAGGCAAACGAATCACCGCGTCTTCAGCTATTGTTCATTGAACATAGCCTTCACTCGAACGGAGAATGAACATTGTAGCCGCAGCGCAGTAGTTCACTGGAAGCTCCGGTGCAGCAAACACAAAGTATGCCGACGATTCGAGCACCAAATCAGAACACGGTTGTTCTACTTAAATGGAAGGTGAAAATGGTACCGGAGGGTTTCCGGATATTTGTGTACGATATGTTTGAATGAGCATAAGGTTGACTAGCTCAGGCCTGTATATACCAACTATATAATGTAGCTTTTGGTAAATCGAATATATTAGCTTCCGATGTTTATTTTATATGTACATTTAAGACAGATTCTTTTATTGCGATACTTGTCGTAAAAACAAAATGATTCTGATTACAATTAACTCGCCCCTAATACTGGTATTTGTAGAACCAAACGCTCCTTCATCCTGTCGCCTTTCAAATAGCACAACATTCTACACGTCCTTCAATTGGTAGCTTCAATTGAAAGGACAGTTCATGGTTTGTTCCATGTGTACACAGTAACCTCCTGTGACGCTGCAAGAAAATATATGGACGTTAAGCGTTAAATGCTTTTGATCTCATCCTGACACGGACGCGTTACATACTTTCCTGGCGTATCCTGTCCCACGCGAAGCAATTTCAATCGAACGCGATTTGATTTGACGAAAGGTATCCGGTTGTTTGGTACGCATCCGGACGGACAACGGACTGCTTTCATTGGTCGAGCCGCAAGAATTGCGTTGGCCAGGTAGCACACACTCAGAAAGTGGCTGCATCGTGCTTGCTCTGGAGAAGAGGAAAACCAGAATATAGTGAACCTGGTACGGTAACAGAACATGTACTACATACTAATTCTATCCCCTTCGCAGTACGGTTGCACCTGGCCACCGTTGATGCAGAAATCGACTCGTCCCGTAAATGAACTTTGGCCAAGCAGACCGGCATTGGTGTGGATGATCTGAACCGATCGTGCATCATCGCGCGTCAAGCGAAATTTGGTGGAGGCGTGCTTCTCTATCAACGGTCGTGCTGGATCCAATCCTAGTAAGCAAAAACAGAGACGTCACTTTATCCGAGCACAGGAAATACGAATCAATCTAAGATACCAATGATTTTGTACTGCTTTTTGGTCAAGTGATTGCTCATCATGCCGCAGATGTGAGCTCCTAGCGAATGTCCCACGCAGGTGATCTGTTTGCTCGTGCATCCGGCGAAGGTAAGGAAAGAGTACAGCTGCAATGAGAAGATAAAGACGATTAATTGAATCCCATTCCAGCCACTAGAACCTCCCCAATTCTACTGTCATCCAACCTGAGCTGTACACTGGGACACGAGTTTGGTGTTGGAGAGCGACGACAGATAGCACGGATACTGCGAGAGCGCCTCCCAGTCCACCGCGAACACGTTGAATTTTCGTGAAAGGTACGCTGAATGGAAATGGAAGGAAAACAGTGTGGTTACTACGATGAACGGTGTTTCTTGTGTTTTCGAAAGCTGCCGCACTGTTTCGTGGAGGCGCTTTTTACAACGCATAAAAGCTCAAACAGATCTCTTAAAAGCTCTAATTAAACTAAAATACGATTGCTATTATTGAAAATTACTTAATGCGTTTCCGATAAAATTCGTTGTAGGAGTCTATTGTTTCGTTTACAATGTTTTGAGTAGTAATGTTAATATGTTTTTATCTATTTCGGAATAATTTTATTACATACTTTTATAGATAGTTCAAAACTTCTTATGTTTAATAATCAATACGTTTTTTCATTTCTAGTATGTTTCATTCGTACCTTATTTATTTACGGAAAGAAATAACAAAGTCTGCTACTTGGCACTTACCATCTTTCAGGAACATGATGTGCCGGCTCGTTTGGGTACCGTTGAAACCGTGGATGATGATGGCCGTCTGCTGGTTCGTGTTGAAGCCAACATTGAAGATCGTCTTCGGTTTGTTCATATCAATGACCCTACCCTTGCGGAATGTTCTGGACGAGGTAGAGATAACGGTGCCATATGGAGTGAAATAAAAACGAAAGTTTCATCAGCGCGTCAGGTACACGATCGTAATTGAGTATGTGGCACAGATTATTGTCAATTTAGTGTCACACGCGACGCGGCGTAACACACTGTTTTGCACCCCATAAGCAGCATAAAACAATGTACCCGCACCCGGACAACCGGAAGCTAGCCAACCAGAACGTTACGGTGAAGCGTCACCACACTAGGCCATAAGGCGCCGGTGTATGTAAATGAGAGCACACCATTTTCGCCACCAGCCAGACGAAACCTGCGAATCGGAAAAGCGGAAAAACACAATTCGGAGTATTCCGCGGGACTCCGTCCTCCGGAAGGGATTGGTGGAAAAATATTTCACGCTCTTGCGCACAGGGCGCTAATTGGTGGGTAATGCAGGCGACGAACCTGCCGGTGCCTGAGTGGAGTCTATTGTTAATAATCGTACCATCAAGCAGCGAGTTCCCGCCGTGCGCGCACACGCGTTGACTGCTTCTCTAGAAAATGGCACCATAAAACGATAGATTAATATACATTCCCACCGATTCGCCTCTCATCTGCGCGCACTACTGAAGATCCAATGTTTTTAAAAACACAAACAAATCTGCACGGCCGGATGTGCAAAAAGCGTCACAACGCGTTGATTGCATCACCAGTGGCAGGAATGGCGATTCAAGGTGTTGATTGTCGTCAGATTCCGACACTAAATACCATACTCCCAACGCTCGCTCTGTTTTCTTTCTCATACACTCGTTTCCTACCAGCCACTGGATGATTACAACGAAATGCGCACCAGTCAACACTGCTGCTGCTGCTGCTGCTGCTGCTGTTGCTGCCAAGTGGCACAAGAAAAACCGAAAGAGGACACAACGGATCACAATCGGTATGACTTAATTTAAAGCAGCATTAGAGCGCACCCCGGGGTAGGGGGTTCATCTAAAGCGATGGAGCAGGTGAATATGAGGGAGGCGACAATCCTTGGCGAATCTATTGCGCTTTCACTTTCCCGGGGTGCTACCGGAACAACTGCTGGTTAATTACGCTGATGCAACATGCGGCAATAACGACGCCGAGTGCTGATCGTGTTGATGGATAGGAATTGCATTAGAATGTGGGGTAGCTGGGGTGTTAGCTGGCTGCGAATCGCGTGGTAAGTGGCGTAAATGTGTGAGAAAACGGATTCGATCCGGTCAGAGAGGTTAGTCCGTACCACATGTCATAGTTTACATCGAATGATCGCTGTTTTGCCGCTTGAAATGCCGTTCATTGTGATCTCCCAGTGCACTTTGATGTGCGCCACGGTGCGCATGGCCTGCTATGGCATCGAAACTTCAATGCACCGGTAAGCAACGAACTCGCTTGGGCTCGCTAACGAACGATCGCGCAGGTTCGTGACACAGTATAGGGTCGCGCGTCTACTTTCTTCTTGATGCTTTCTTCCGTTTCGCCTGATTGACTCCCGCTTCAACAGTCCTTTACCAGCGCCGTTTGGCGGAAAATGACACAAAAAAGCGCACCAGCATCAGCGGGAAGTGATCACGATTCACGTGCGTTGTGGCTTATATGGCACCATTTTATGCGCTTTAAGTAGAAGTACAAGGGATGGGGGGAAGAGATAGAGATATGGGTGTACGGAGAGAAGCGGTAATGTCAACGAAGGCCCCAAGTGCGCCAAAACCAGAACTCATCGGTTCATGGGAAGTTCGCGGAATGGAGATGCAGTGTATGTGTGATCGTGTTAGATTTGCTTCCGGCATCTGCTAAAAGGGTATTTTGCGATTAATCCCACACTCCAGCTGTCTCCGGATGCGCTGGAAGATGCGCTTTCGCTTTGTTTTTAACCGACAAAAGGCGTCCTTTAATTGGTGACGGAAGGTGACTTGCGCTGCTCATAACACGATCGTTAGCGAGATTACGAAAACGAGAGTTGAATGCAAAGTCATTCTCTTCGCTCACCAAACTCTCCTGGGGGGAGAAGCAGAATCGCGTAGGAGCCACAGAAAAATGGAGCCTCGCAGACAGCAGATGGAACCATCAGCTGAACATACAACAAGCAAGTCAACGGAAGCAATTGATCGCAGCATTCGACCAAATTGATCGGTACAGTTAAGGCGGGTTAAGAATCGATCGAGAAGATGAGATGCGAAGTGGTTTGCTGGAACGCTAAGCAGTGTAGCATTGCTGGCGAAACGGTATGTTCAGAATATGTTATTAAAGTAATTATTCAAACGGGCTGGCCGAGAGAATAGCTTTAAATGCTATCGCCGTGATTTAAGGCGGACCGAAAGTAGGTTGCTCTTGATGGCGCCAGCCACTATCTCAGAATAGTCCGATTCCGTTTTCTTTTGTTTTTTAAAATTATTTTTAGCCAGATCGCCAAAATGAAGCAAAAGCCTGATCGCATCGCGATCGCGAAAGAAATGCAGCTTAAGCAGGAGAAAATCGCAATCGCTCTGGCAGCTTTTCCCTGCTTTAATGCAAGTGTGGCCCTGTTTAACGATCACGATCAAGGTTGATGATAGTCTGGCTCATTATTATAATCGATCCAGCACTTGGCAAGCGCACTGATCCTGCACTAACAGACTCCCTAATGGATGGTGTCCTAACAGGACAGGATGCGCTGTTCCGTTCCCCTCCCCGGGGGCGACAAACACACACACACACACAGTGCAACCAATGGCAAGTAATGATAAGTCAGCGATATGATAATGAATTTTCACTCTCACTGCATCTGCAGTGCGTGATCGCAATTTGCTCGATCGTCAAGGGCATGCATCCTGTGTACGCGAGGTACGCGAGATGTCGAAAGTGAAACTTTGAAGCCCTTTCGGATCCACCTCAAGGAGAGCGATGAGGGTGCCAATGATGTTGTGGGTCATTGGCAAGGCTGTCCGTTTAGTCATGGCACGATGAAAATTTATTTCTGCACCAGCAAACGGCGCCCATTCCCCCTAACCCCTTTCTCTTGCTGGACAGGTTTTAGATGACAGCAGCAATAGTAGCGGGCCCGGGAGTCGGTGGCCACGGTTTAGTAGCCCAGTGACCCACAAATACGCAGGGGGTACGGGTTCCAACTGCATCCTTCACTCTCATTACGAGTGCCGGCTTCTTCCGATTGGTGAGGATGGTGGACCAGGCAAAGGGGAGAGTTGTGCAACGGCTTGCTAATCCTCGCCACCGGTATTCGGCTTCCCGGCTGTTCAAAAGGTTAGCTTGTCTGCACACCCCTAGCGGCGATGGAACAGGCTTTCAATTCCTGTCGGCGAGTGGGAGGAGCTGGTTGCATTCTTCATCTTCTTACGCTTGCACTTGGGCCTCGTTCGGTGGACGGGAAGGTTGACCGAAACATAAAAAACGATTTCCTAGCCGTCTACGGGTTGCTATTTTGATGGCAATGACAATAAAACCGGAGCCTTCGAGCTCGTGTTCACCTGTCACGAGTCCGCGAGCGGTTTGATGGCCATAGTTCCAATGTATGCCATTTGCTTGCCGTCATCCCGTTGATATTGAAACATGAAGACATTGGCCTTCTTGAGGATGAGAAAGCCTGACAAAGTGTGCGGAACAAAGACAATTGTTGTGTGCTTGCTGCCTGACGCGACTGCCCTGCTCAAATCATCACGATAAATTATGTGTGACTCATAAAAGATGCATTAGAAGTAACCAGCATACAAGTGTAGTGTCGGTATTGTTTTTAGTGCAACAGGTTTCCTTATTAAGTTCGCCAAAATGCATCATTGAAAATAAAGTGCAACTGCGGGGTAGGTTGCCGTTAGTAGATGAACAATGTAGAGTGCTTTAACTACTGAACTTGATTCTGTAACATATTCCACACACCGCGTGCCCATAGCATTGCAATTATGAGTTTCTGTCAATAGTTGCTGGATAACGAATGTAGTGTTTTCGGTTTTGAAACTGCAAACTATGCTGTAACTCTCAAGCTAATCGAGCAATCCATTTGGGGTGGTAATAAAATTAAATAAATATCCAGCGAGCCTCCCGCTGGTGCTTGATGATGGAACGAACGGGTTTGCTCACCCGTAGCCAAACCTCCAATTGCTTTCTACCGAGACAATAAACGGGTTAAAAGCAGGAAAAACGCAACAGAAGCCCGCCAATAATGGGTGGAATGTTGGGTGGCACGTGGCTCGCTACGATTTGGCATCGCTCCACTTGAAACTCGAACTGCGATTGAAGGGTGGATCGATTTGTTGTTGTGATTGCGCTGATACTTACGGTGTATACAGGAAAAAGCGTATGTCCTCGTGCGGACACTCGTAGTTCTTTTTCCACATGCAGCGAAAGAAGTTTAGGTCCAGTACTCCACCCTGGAAAATGGCACCGATCCCTGGGTCGCGTGAAAGAAAGAGAGAGAGGTACTTTTGCGTTAAAGTAGGCTGATGAGTGCAGTGTTGCCCCAAGTTCGCGCGGACTAATGTGGGAAAACACCAGCTTCTGCTAAGTAGGCGATTGCAGAATCACTCGCCGAAAGAATTAAAATAACTCTTGAGCTCAGAACGAATTTGGCACAACAAACGGAACCGTGCAAGCGGTGCCGGTAACACACGTCATCGCGAATAGCGCAGAACCACCAAAAGACGCTAAGTGCAATTTACCTGCCAGCAGCGATAGAATGGTTAGCACAGCGAGTAATAATCTCATTATGGTTTTCACTTGTTTTCTGCCAATCAGCAATTGCCTTTGCCACTCGCTCGTACAGCCACCTCGCGCATGAAGCTGCACCTCTTTGGGCAATCACATCGAAACACCGGTTCGAACCCACACCCCGGCGATGTTGAGAATGTTAAGAGCACTTCCACTCCCGTGCTCAGACCTGGCCAACACGTTCACACGATCCGGAAGTACATGGTGCGGTTGGTGGGAATACAATTAGCACAGCGATGGGATTCTGGGGCTGCAAAATCGAAGAACCGTTTCGAATCGAGATGCCACTCCTGACGAACAGAAGGAATCCACTCCAGCACAGCACAAATAGACTACAGAGGAGATTCTGCTCACTGATCACAAAAAAATATTTCTAATATTTTCTCACAAACTACTATTTATTTGCATTAGAACACAATAAATAACTGCAAAAAAATCTCAACAATCACTTCCAACACGCAACAGCTCGTCAGATTTCCAACACGCGACGGCGCAACAACAATCGATCCGTTCGCTCCGAGCGCTCGAGAAGGAATAAGTTTCCACGTTTTCTTCGAACCGCAGCGCGCAGACATCGGGCATGATCGTGCCCGCCAACCGGTGAGCTTTTACTGAATCAATTTTCTCACCATGTGGCGTTGCGATGCGCATCCTCTCACGGGCACTTCCCAGCGAAGGTAGATGATTCTCTTCCGGTCACAATCAGGGAGTGTTAGATGCAGACAGCTTGATAGCAGTTAGCTACCGCAGAAGGTGGTTTGTTATTGTGGTGATGCAGTAGATCCGATTTTCCCGCTCGAAACTGCAGCAAAACAAACTTCCTTAAACGAAACACGCACGCCGCTAATGCCGCCAATCGAAACCATTCACTGCGATAACAAACAACCAATGAGAATGGGCTACGGTTCACAAAACGGTTCCCGGCAATAAACCATCAATCTGGCAGAAAAACCGGTCAAAAGGGGAGCGTAGAGCCGGCTGGCTCCTGCGGAATGGTGTTTATTTACTGCAAGACCACCGGGTGCTAGTCGCGTGGAGTTCAAAACTGGATCTTCCAGATTCTCCAGCGGGAGTGCAACGCTGTCACCGTCGCGCCACTTGCCATTGCTCGGTCGTGTTTATTGAGGTTCTGTTTCTGGGACAAGAAAAAGGAAAAGCTCGTCTAGCGTGTGCAGCTAGATCGGGAGGCCGGGGATCGATTGCATCTGCAGTGGACCGGCACTTGTTGTTACGCATTCGCCGGGCATTTCCTTTTTGTGGGACACGCACGCAGGATGCGCATGATGATATCGAGGTCAGTGATGATGTAATCGGTGAGCCAGTGACGATGGCAGAACACAGCAAACACGTGGTGATGCTGATCGTCGTAGAAGTTTTGCGGTCGGTAGTGTGGTGCATCACCTGAAACACTTCCTGGTGACACCGTTCTAGAATTTTCGGTGTTAATGAGCTGTCAAGGTGCTCCGTGATTTTTTGGAAGCAAAACTGCGACGCCGCGAAAACAAGCAATGCAAATGAATCTGAAACCGAGGGAATGGATGCTATGTACGAGTTCCTACCGGCCAAAAACCGGACGCCTCAAGCTGCTTGCAATCATCATAAAAGAAGCCAAAAGATGGTTTGAAAAAAAAAGGGTTTCTGAGAGATTCAAGTTCTAAATGAACATCTCAAATGGAAATTCTCTAGCTTCTTTTAATTTAATCTTTCTTTTTTTTCATTTAATCGTTTTCCATTTAATCATTGAACATTTTTCTTTCATTTAACCCTCCCACCAACGGATGTGTCGATACCCCTCGAACCAACGGATTGGTCTGGCCAGACTCCTATGCTACGCAATGTTGTATGCAATGTGCTACATGTGAAGCGACCCGACAATCCTCTACAACTCCGTCCAGACGAGCAACAAAGTTATCGCGATAACTTTCTCGCCCTACTGTTTACATACGATTTGACAGCTCCTAAGGGGGTTTTCACTCGTTCTCGCTTGCTCGCTGTCTACACGTGCATTCCAGTTATCGCGATAACTTCTCGACGGATTTGTATGGGATGACGTTTGTTTGCGAAGTTCTCGTCGAGAAATTCTCCAACATTCGTCATCGTCTGGACGGAGTTTACCACCACCCACAAGACGGCGAAAACTTGTATGCGAATTTGTACGGTTGCGCCACTCGATCCACGCGTCGTAAAATCATGCTCGTACAGCATTATATTATGCACATTATACTATTATGACAATTGATTCTTGAAGAGCAATCATTACTTGTTATGACTGGTATCACTTTCTTGAAAGGGTGTATTAGTTTATGTGTGGCGATGATTTTTGGAAGAGAGAGTATACAAGTTCCCATTCGCATACAAGTTTAAACCACTGTTTGTATGGCGAAAACGAAAGAAACAAAAATGTGTTTTTTATCTAAAAATAGGAAACTTTTAGGTCACATTTTTGTCTTTTCATATAGTTGAGGCTATCCTAAACACATATGGAAAAGAGAGAAATCAATTATGTGTTACCTACAAGTAGAAAAATTGCTTCAAACACAGTATGTAGACCCATACAAACCCATGTAAAAGCATAGGGGTCTGGTCAGACCCATCCGTTGGTGCGAGGGTTAATCAATGGACGATGAGCCGAAGAATGTTCTGTGTAAAATTTGTGTTTATATATCTTTCTAAAACCAGTTTGTACACGGGTAACATTTATGCTTAATCTACAACCATACTGCCTACGTTATTCATATTTCGAGCCAGTGACGCCTTTCGAGTATGGTGGACTTCCGTTGGTTTGCAGATAGTAATCACCTTTGGCCCTGTAACGACGGTAACAGATGCGGATATGAATAAACGGCTTTGCTCGAAGAAAACACGCGATTGAAATAATTATTTCACTTACTCGGAACTACAGTCGATACCCATGTGCACGACTTGCGCTGAACGGTCTACCTTGCCGTCTTTGAAGTCATCCCAGGATTTACACCGAACGGAGTGGAAACATGGCACGTCACGCTCGGATACACTCTCGGCCCAGAACCACCAAGAGCGTCGGTGACTGCATAGATCTAAAGCACGAAAGAGTGAAGCAAGGATTTAGTGAGTACAGCTGATGAATGCCGGTATTAACATGCCTCCGGTAGAATTTTGTAACAACCAATATAATGTTATGCGAGTAGCCAATCAACTATCTACTAAAACAAAAAAGCATGAGAACCTTCAGATGAATTCTGGCGGAAGGCTTTGGCTGGATGGATGTTGTGGTTGAGGAAGTTGGGGTTGTAGGCGGGAACCATACAGAGGGGACAAGGAGTTTGAAGCGCATGCGATTAACGTAGAAACACATAGGAAATAGGAATAAAGAAAATAAGAACGGAATGGATAAACAAAACAAAACACATTTCAGTAGTTGCAAGCATTATCGACAGCATTGTAGGCACACCAGCTACGATTAATCTCACCACGATGCCTTACCATTATCGGTGAGCAACTTGTAGTTTCGTTTCGGACATCCAGGCTGCAGGGTTTTGCCATTGTTTGGCCAAAAGTCGGCGGTTCCAGTGCTGAACGGTGCACCGTACAACCACGCATCGGTGTGGATGACGTCGACAAAATTAGCATCCTTGGAGCTGAGGGCCGTTGCGAAGATGCCAGGATAGAACGGTGGGAAGGCAGGATCTAGAGCCGATATTCTGCCGATGGAGCAAACGAGGGGACACATTAGTGGAAGGTGCGATGGAGGTTAACAGTAAATCGTATGCTTCCTACCTGGCAAGCTTGATCCGCTTATCGGATTGCGCTATCACAGTACGCCCAATGTAACCGGCCAGCTGACCGCCGAGTGAATGACCGACGAGGTGCAGTTTGTCCACATCCAGCCCCGCATTGACCATCCTCAACACGACCGATCCAAGGTAACTTCCGAGCTACGGTGTCAAGGGCAGCACAGTTGGTAGAGGCGTACACTTATTCTCGGATTAGAGCGCATTGGCTTAGATTACCTACCTTCTTGCAGTTGGGGACCGCCTCGAGCAGATAGTTACCATCGGCGAGCTGGGCCCAGTCGAGGATGATGATGTTGTGGTCACCCCGCTTCAGGTACGCATCGGCAATCACGTGGACACTTTCCACCTCCGGCGATTCGATGTAGCCGTGGAAGTACATGACCGTCTTCTTGCTCTTGTCAAACCGGCTGTGCCGTAGAATGTCTTCGGCCTTATCCAAACCGTACGTTTCATGGTCTTCGTATTTGGGTCTACGGCGAAGAAACATTTCATTATGTTAGGTTCTATGTCCTCAAGGCAATCTAGGTGGAACTTACCCATAGAAAAAGATAAACTTGGCCGTATCCAGGTGTGCCCGCACTGGTTTCATGCCCACCCATACTCCTGCAAGAGGCGTAAGGAAACGATGCGTTAGTAGCCGAACTCTAAACGATCACGGGCCACTGATTGGTCTTGATTGGCGACGTAAGAACCAATTGACGAGCACCGTGACCTATAACCTGATACAATGACGGAGGCAACTTCTTCAATCTAGTCGATAGAGTTCTCGGGATCAAGATCGAGCGCACATTTCTTGGAAAATGAAAATCACTAGCAACGTGAACTTCACAGAAGCCCAGCATCACACCTAGCAATTCGTTCAGCAGACACGACAAACCCATCTATTCGCTCTCACTACCGACAGTCAATCATCCGCAAATGATAATGATTATCGTCCATGCTCCGCCTGCGGATGGAGATTGATCGGGCACGATGCCGCTTAGCTACTTCACTGGAGCAAGATCAATCTTAATGGGTCGGTTACGGCATTACTGTTTAATTGAAGCTAAGGTCCACTCGACTGGAGATTTATTAGCATCCAGTGACTCTCCATAACGGCGAATGAGAGGCCCTCGATCGCAAAGCGCACGATGTCGATACGCGGAAGAGTTGGAAACACGACAACAACCTCCCGAGCGTGCGCGACGAGTGTGCTCAATGATTGGTGTTTATCAGTATTCTTTGAGTATTTTTTTTCGCGTGTTTCAGTTGAACTTATCAGACATCTGTCGCTGTGACACTCGCTCTAATCTCACTGAATTTGGTGCTTCATTAACAGAGAAGGAGAGTACTGATAAGCAGTTCTGGCCGGGCTAGGAATCACCGAGTCCAAGACACTACATTAGATGTATCTTTAACAGGTCCAAGGTTAGCAATTAATTCCCAAGGTTGTCTGGACAGAGTAGATTATAAACTTTTATCTTCCATTAGCAGCTGCTACCCTTGCTGCTGCTGACGATGTAGGTTGTGCGAGTGTGTTGAAATAACAATTTTAAAACTGCTCCACAAGGTATTCCCCGAATGCTACACTAACACACTCTCACTTTTCGATAAATTTGCTCCAAACATTGGTTTTTGGCAATGTCCCCACTACACAAGTTCAAGTTTATTCCGTACAGTTCCCGGTCGAACCGGTTTTAATGTTGACACATCGTTCAAGCAAATCAATGAGTTGCGCGTAGACGACGTTTTTGTCGCAACAGGAATTACTTCCAGGAGAAAGAGAAAGTATCATCGCAACTGGTCACAACGATTCCGGTGAAGCTTGATTCCGGACAGAGGCACCGGAAAGACATAACGGATGGCTTCATCTTCCGTGTTCCACTTCACCTGTCACCGAACAATCTACCCGCGCTTCGCAATGCTTTACGTTGACACCCAACGAGGCGTTAAGTCCATAGTACGTCGTTTAGGGCGGAGTTCTCCGCCTTCAGCAGGAAGTAAAACTTACGTGGATTTTTTAAACTTTTCATGGTTGTGAGAGGGAAACTGACAAA
The DNA here is from genome assembly GCF_943734745.1 of Anopheles darlingi. Classification (NCBI taxonomy): domain Eukaryota; kingdom Metazoa; phylum Arthropoda; class Insecta; order Diptera; family Culicidae; genus Anopheles; species Anopheles darlingi. The sequence continues at coordinate 86,580,584 of NC_064874.1, forward strand.
CAGTTTCACTTGACCGACCGAGCACTGATCGCGACACCACACTTTGTAAGATGAGATTTGAAGCAAATCTGGGGTGCCGGGATTGAAACTTGCAGAGCTAAACGATGCTCTTATCGCATTTGCACCATCGGCAGCAAACGTTGTGGCGCCACGTGCGGAAGTGCCCTTTAGTGACGCGGTTTATTTATAGACTAGATACGCGCGGGACACTCCTCCGGATCGTAATTGTCAAACCGCGTGGCCTCGAACCTCCCCAACTATGTATGCACACACACACAGACGCACACCTAGCGAAACGAACACGGTTTAGGGGATGCGATCACCGGCAATTGGAGTTGACCCCAGCAGGGAGTTGTGATGGTGTACACAAAACACTTCAGCCGCTATAATGGCAAAGGCCCTTCCGTGCGCTTAATTTCAGCATTCGGACGTGGATCGTGTGGCCTTCAAAACGGCACGATCCGCTACGGATTACTACCAGCCAGCTCTCGTGTAGCTGTGCTGGCTTGCGTAACGGTCGGTGAGCACAAGAATGCTGATGAGCACGAATTGTTGTTGGAACACCACAAGAACTTCACAGTAACGGGTCTGAGGCGATGTGTGCGCAGAACGACCGAACGTCCGTCTGTTCAGCTCGATCGGTCTACCGTGAATGAAACCGAACCGAGCTGACGAACCGACCGTAAGCTGTGGGAGCGCACGCGAAGCCGAGATCCACCCCTCGCCACCACGACGCAATGAACACGTTGGCCGGTTGGGTGGCAGGGATGGGGCTTGTTGTGTGTACAGTTGGAGAAAAACTGGAAACCCTTGAAAAGACTCTGACTGTCCGCTGACTTTTCCCACTGGCAGATTGGATTTGGATCTAATAGTGTGAGCTGAAGTTGGAGTGTAAAGCGGGGGGTGGTTAGATCCAATATGCTCGCTCGCGAGTTCTAGGAGGGTCAGTAGCAAGCGTTCCATTCGCATCCGTAGCGGCTCGTGTTACTCACAACTGCACTCGTTTGCTGCTGGTGGAGGAGTGCTGCAGCTGGAGTTTTGCAATTCAAGAGTTCATCAACAGCGCAAATGCAGCTGACCTTCCACGTGGGCCAGGAATGTTGCGAGGCATCCAATTGGAAATCACAAAGGGCGAATGTGCAAAAACCATTTGAACAGCTTGGCTTGGTAAAAGTAGAGCTTATGGAAGAGCTATTAACCATCACCATGCGCTCTTCCTGGGCACGACAGTCTGCAGACCACGACAGTGATAGGCAAAACAGGAAGGAAGGCGACACATGGTACAAGTTAATCAACTTGCACCAGTACTAAACGAACCAACCTCAAATCACCTTTCATCTCAAAGTGTGCGAACATGATTGGAGACTTTCCAACCATCATCGGTTGCCGGTCGATGGTTCGAATTTATAGCCCAATCGGCCGACAGGTGGCAATCATGATAGATACACCATGGTGATGCTAACATGACACACCATCTCATTCGCTTTGCATGCAGGTTGGCCTTGTTGGTGATTCCCGGTTGTGGAGGGGTTCAGAATTAGAGGAAGCATCCTAGATCGGGTTTCACGCAGAGAGCTGTTGACCATACCTAGACATAGGTTACTAGGCGACCGGCGCTGTGATGTGCCGTTATATGCCAACTATATGCGGCATGTAGAATGCAGTGCTAATAATGTGCAAGTAGGAAGTGCAAGGATGAAATCAACCTTCCAGCGACTCGGTGGCGACAGCTGTTTAAGAGTGCGTAAAGGTAGTTGCGAGGAATTAATTAAAATTTTAAACACGAATGCAATGATATGACGCGTGTATTTCGGATTCAACGATGTTTGTGCTGAATTCACATAGACAACTTACATAGATAATTCAAACTACTATAGTTATGTGAATCCCCACTCACAACGAATACTGTCATAGTACCAGGTAATGAGCTAACTGGCTAACTTTCATCAATCTTTACGAAGAGTGGCGAGTGTCTACGTTGCCCAAAAACCTAATGACACGCCACCATGTCGGGAGACTGGAAGCCATTTAATGACATTCCTTAAGCGTCGATACCTTTTCCGCTTTCGGACCGCGATAGCAGGTGGGTTCGTGGTGTCAAGATTGTCGGTAAGTAAGAAACCCTAAACGAATGTAGCTGCCGTGCGGCTGGCTGTGAGTTGGAAAACCACTTTCGGAATTTCCACATCTGACTGATGGTCAACCGACGGTGGCCACGGCCAACGCCCCGCCAAAACAACTGAAAACGAAACCCCTGGACTGTTTGTTCTTTTCCAAATTACAACCAAGACCAGAAGCTTCCTCGCTGCACGCACACGCACTTTGGGTACCTTTGGGTCCATACCACGGTCAAACGGGTTGGCCAATGCTCATTATATGGTTCGGCAGCAAACCGGCCACCGCACTCGAAGACCTTTTAGACGCATCGGATGTAGGAGCGAGCCAGTACAACGATTGCTCATAACTCGTTCGACGGTTTGTCGATGAATTAGTTCTTTTCAATCACGACTTACTTTTCATTTTTGAACGCCAGGTGAAGGCGTTCGAGCGAGCCTGCGATACGAAGTGCATTCAATGGGGCTCTGTTAGTCGCTTCTACGCTGCACTTCTGCATTGCACATGAACCAGTTCACGCAGCTAGATCAAGCAAAAAAGTGGCAGCTCCATTTAGCGACTGCATTTCGTTACTCAACCGAAAGACAAGGCCGTGTAGCTTGGTATTTGCCGCTTCGCCAAGATTTGATAGAGGCCAGAATGTAATGGAGCTTCTGTTTCAGATCTGAGGTGACAAAGATCGACATTAATCTCCTTTTTCTTGTGCGGTTGTGCCAATAGGAGAGCGATACATCGCAAGATTATTCAACGCCGAAGAAGCACAGATTCAAATAGAGGATCCACTGGCAGTTATTCATCGAAGTCACATTGTTTCCGTGCGACAACAACTGCTACTATTTGCTGACACATATACTACAAGGACACTTGTTCAAACAAGAGACCCGTGAAAATAACGTCAGAATTCTATAGCATAATCAACAGCAGACTACCTTGAAACTCATTATTTCAATATTATAATCAGTATGTGTGTTCATCAGTTCCAAAATGCCTATTACGGCAGCGCTGATACGTTCGTATTCGCCCAAAGCAATATTCATAAAGGCATGAAGGTGAGTGCAGGTAATGCATGTGTATTGCATTGCATCCCAGTGCGAATAGATCTTACAAATATCTTTACTCAATACAAGTGCTAAACAAGCCGGTAAAACACTCAGAGTGGATAAACCCAACAACGCCTAGCCGCGGAATTTAGCGGCCAATTATGCAAATGAATGACTACTGGTTCGACGACAGTCGCACACCTCAGCAAACACCGCTTTGTTGTCATCGAAAAAGCGTACCTCACGCCTTGGGCGGGCTACTACTACGTCACAGTACGTGATCGCGATCTATGATCTGTGGCTTACGAGGTAGCACGCGACAACGCGCTACAGCGGACAACAATGGACAGCTGATAGTACGCAAATTGATAAATGCAAGCAATCGGAAAATCAAGGTTAAAGGGAAATTAGGAAAAATGGTTTCTTTTTACTGTGCATCATGGTGCAGGTGTTTCCGGAATGATTCATAAAACTAATGCGAGAATTTTTTGTTGGCAAATGAAACCATCAACGATTATACTCACTACTATACCGATACAAATAAGTTAATTGTGCGTATCAAATTTGAGTTTAAATTAAACGATTCCTTACCCACTGAATATAAGTAAATGGACGTTTCCGTTATCAAAATAATTAAAATCAAATATTTTCGCAAAAATATGGCAACATCCATCATTATTATGGGAACATTGTAGTAGTAGAGAGAGAGCAATTTCATTCAGAGCGTATTCTAAATCTCTTAAACTGAGTTTTTATATAATATTTACGATACAAACTTAATAGTTTCACTTTCTGAAAATATTCTTGGATATTCTCGATGGAACATGGAAACACTTACCGACTGCAACCACCAGCCCTGTAACAACCACTAAAAGTTTGTTCATAATGTTACACTGCCACGACTTTACTGTACCGGAACTAGCCTAAACAATACCACTGGCGGTCACTCCCTACGGTAACGCGTATCAACCGCGAATGTCCGAAAACGGTGAGCGAGTCTGCCGGCGCCGATAGAAAATCCGCAATCAAAACGGTGACCCCCTACTAGGGGAGTTGGTCGGGGATGTCGTTATCAGCATGCTCTGACCGCAGTCGCTGGACAAACACACTGAAGAGGAGCAAATGATCGCGAAACGAACGCCGCAAGTGTAATCAGATGGTAACGTTCCCCATCGCTTCGGGCCATTACGCCACTGCTGAATAGTAGCGCAATTGGGGCCGCATGGCGATTCGTTTTGTTGGTCGTTGTAGTCGCGTAAACGATGATCATTGTAGGAGAACGATCGCACTTTGATCCCTACGTAGAAGCATGTGTGATCATCTGCCGATGTAGACGCTGTGCCTTTTGCGAGTAGGAAGGGGGAAGATTTAAAATTAGAGCCACATTAGACGCACACCGACGAACTCCCCACCTCGATTCGTCAGCGAACGCTGCGTCACGCAGGTATCCATCACGACTACACGGTTTTCACTATCAGCTGACTTGCGGGTCTGAAGATACCGATTCTCATTGCCGAAAGGTGGAAGACGATGGCAGCATTGGTGTTTGTGTTTCTTGACCATCGCGGTGGGTGATGCCATAAGTCTGATCTGATGACGCCCGTACCGGCGCGGCTGCGAGTTAGCCGTTAAGGCGCGGATTAATGTTCGGTTAAGCTTTGGCGGCTCGATTAAAGAGGATTAATGCGAGGATTGTCAGACCGGGTTCTACTCAATCGCTACTTAAGAAGGGAAAGATCGAATGTTTTGATTTTATTTCTAATGTTTATTCCTTCATCTACACGACGGCGTGAGTTTGTAGTTTTGCATTCGCGGTGTGCTTCCTTACATTCGCTTGCTTCCTTCCGGTGATCCTAAACACGATAAGTTACATTCTTCCACTCACCAAGCCGTAACCGTTGTGTGTTTTCATTATACATATGTATATATATGTTATTTATATTTACTTTTATGAATAGGTTAAACTAGACTTTAAGAAAGGAAAAAGGTTAGGAAAATTACAAGAACAAGAAGTCCGTAGAACAACATCCGGACAACGCTTCGAACGGTTTCGATTCGGCAGATCGGTCATTGAAGTGTAAGTTAATGAATGCAGTTAATTTTTGTGTTTGTCCGCCTTGGCAATGATCGCGATGAGTCGCTGTAGCAGTAGGTTCATACGCTTCTAGTACACCAGTCATCCCGGTAGTGTCTTAACTCCATATCATGTGGACCCAACATCGAAAGTCCCTTATATTTGAAACACCGGGAACGTTGATCTAGACGGTTATTTGTTCTCTCTCTCTCTCTCTTTTCTACTTCTTCTCACTCGCTATCAAAAATATCCATGGGACAACCATAGCTCACAAAAACACATAAATGGGGGGGTCAAAATGACTGCCGATGAGAATCACAAAGGAAACCAAATACACTCAAGACAAGCTTCATTCTCTCCAGAATCTGTACGTGTGCCCCGTCATGTTTTAACAATTCAGCTTGAAGCTGTCTACTTAGCTTGCCAGTGACGGTTTAAAATAGAAAAAATGAACATTCTCTGGTTCGAATCGCTGCATCACCAAATGCTTGCCAGGTTCTAATCAACAGAACAACAACATTGGCAACGCATGATCGAACGAACGCTGCTGCCTGGTTTGGCCAAGTACACACATAATCCCGCCAGAGAAACGGAGTTCAGTTCATCCGGCTGTTTGCGTCGTAGTAGGCATTGTAGTGTTTTTATAGGAAAAATGATGTTACACGGAGTTTCTGCACATTCTTTTAAAAAGGAAGAGGAACGCTGAATTTGATGAACCCTTAAACTATCAACGTCTTCCATTAGTCCTGTTTTCGATTTATATGCGACGAACATGCGTGCTGAACAAATTTATTGTTGTCGCTTCGCTCGTCCCTCCTCCTAACCTTTGCGGTAGCAGCTGATGATGCGCTGTTGTGTGGGTGTGTGTGCTTCTTGGTCATCACCACATAGAGATTTAGGCTGCTGTAGGGGGGATAGATGAGCAAAAAGATACGATGGCACGTTATAGTTGACTACTACATTATCGATGATTTCCACCGCGCACTTACCGGCAATGCCAACCATCGCTTCCGATGCAAAGTACTTTACGTCCACGTCCGTGTCGGTGTTGAGCTTCTCCAGGATTGGTTTAACGTGCTCGTCGATGGCTGCCTGGTCAAGGAATGGCGACAGTTTTTGCAGCGTTTTCGCCACGTTGAACCGCACGTTCGCCACCGGATCGGTTGATAATACTTTGATGGTCGGCAGGAACAGCCGCTCAATAATATCGGCATCGCAGACATCCGCTAGCGCGTTAATGCAGAACAGACACGTCATTCCTAAAGCGAAGGGACCAAGTCATTAACAATCTTTTTCCTAGTTCAACCTTTTTTTCCCCCAACTTACGGTGTAGATAGTTGCTGTTTTTATACATGACCAAAATCTGATTAATGATGTTCGTCTCAGCCCACTGGGTGCCGAACGTTTGCACGATCTTCTTCATATTCAGTGTGGCCGCTTCACGGATCGCGTACACGTGATCGTTCAACCAGTTGAAGCACAGATCGCGCAGCTTCTGATTGAAAAACTCCTGCCCCAGCTGACCAGCCAACAAGGGCATGTACTCGATAATGGCCAACCGGACACGCCACTTGCTATCCTCGGCCAACTCCACAATGGCCGGGAGCAGCGATTGGGAGAGCTGCTGAATGCCGATCACATCGTTGATGCAGTCGAGTGTGGAGATAATGTTGAGGCGCACCTCGGGCCACTCGTCCTTCAACTGCACCAGAAACAGTGGTAGCAGATGCTCAATCGTATTGTTGCGGCCCAAGATCGGGCTCAGGCGCATGATGACGGACGCGAGCGCCGACTTAACGTGTTGGTTTGTGTCGGCAACCAGCTCCTTCACGCACGGCAGAATCGAAGTCATAATGATCTGCTCTTGGGCTGCTTTGTCTAAGTTTAGACAGAATTCCGTCACTTTGGTTGCCGCCGATGCACGCACCTCGGCCTCGCTGTCCTTTAGCAGAAACTGGAAGGCCGACACGAGATCTACCTTGGTGATCTCCGGACCGACAGCCTTCTGCAGATCAGTCAACTTCTCCGCTACCATGTATCGCACACGCCACGAGTTATCGTTGACGCACTGACGCAGCGTTGGCATTACATTCTGGAAATGGAACGGGAGGGAAAACACATCATTACTAATAACGTTCATCGGTTATAAATGGAACGTAGAAAAGGCGGTGCGTCACGAATAAGATCATTAACACACAATAGACAGGTAGTCGAAATGCGATCGAGATTTACGTCACGGATCGATAATGATAGGGAGATAAGATAGGTAAAGCGATCATGATCATATATCTTCAATATCCAGTTCGTTCGATATTGAATCAAACGAAACCTCTGCCATTATGTTGACCTTGTCTGCATCCTTTTCTACCTGCAATCCTCACACCGGATTCCGCCAGTCGACAGGAGGGCGATCAAAAACAAAAGCCTTAAATTTCAAGGCTATTGGATTGTGGAAGCGCCTCCTCCCTCCTCGTGGTGTGAATCGATACAAGCGTGGGAATCCGACGTGAAACAAAATGCCCCATACGGCAGTGTGAGAAATGTGTTATTTGCCATTGACGCGTGACATTCGCCTCCTGTGGAGGATTCCCCGGAGTCGCAGGAACTCGCTTCATTGACCGTCGGTGGCTTTACCCACATCTTCGAAGACTAATCGCATCCCGCATTCAGTTCGAACGCGATCGCACAACCGAACAGAGCTGTTTACTTGCGCGATACAGCGATAACCTTCGCCTTACGCATTCTGGTCAAGTCTAGCGATAAGGAAAGAGATCGAGCACCATCAACAGCAGGAGCTACACGTACAGTTCTTTGTCAGTGGTGCCCAGGCAGAGATCATACGATCGGTAAACGTCGCTGGTGGAACGGAAATGAAGCCCTCGTGTGTGATTGTGTTGGCGATTGTGGTAGGATTAGGAGAGGCAGGTTTTCTCGATTGGTTCCGGAGCAACAAAAACAAGGGACATGAGGTGTGCCGAGTTGACTTCGAGGTGTTCGATCCGAAGGGACTGCGTCTTTGGACGCCTCAAAAGGCTGGCCTGAAATCGTTCGGTGTAGAGCTGTTTATCAATCCCGTGCGTGGCAAAAAGCCGGTCTGTAACTTCTGCCAAACCACGAGCAACGTTACTCAGGGCAAGTTCTTCCTGCAGTCTGATGATGTGATCATTAAGAGTGGCGACATCTTGGAATATGTGATCGTGACGTTTAACGGCGAAACCACGCAGCGTCACAAGCCACGGAAACTAATCGTGGATGGTAAGAAAAGATTGTCCTAGTGCTCAAGCAAAGGATTGACCTTTTCGCTTGTTTCACCGTTTTTTTTTAGATTATCTTATCAAAGCAAAAGGACGGTGTAGCTGCCCGACCAATGTCACTCCACCGACTCCTACCGACACTGCGCGACAAGTGCTGACGGATCCGACAGCGGAGATCGCACTGCTCGAACGTATCCTTCAGAGTGTTTCCAAACGATGCGCCGATGGTACGATGTCCAACTATCTCTTCCTACAGCTGGACCGTGTCGAGGGAGCGACCGTCGATCTGAAACAGCTCGTAGTGGAATATTTCAACAAAAAGGCCGCCCTAAAGCCGCTGGCCGGTAGCATTCAATCGGCCGAAGATGGATCGGATGGGATCGTGTTCAAGGTATCGGGGATAATCGAGAAACTGAAGATCTTGGAACTGACCCGCGCCGAGAGTGACATCATTGACTACGATAAGCTAGCGGCAATCGATGATATCGACATTCGCCTCTCGTTTGACGAGCAGTAGGCATGGGGTGTAAAGCGATCGAACGATCGTCACACGAAATTACGGGTAATCCTCGATTGAGGAGTTTTTTTTTCAATAAAAAGCCAATTGCAGTATGAGAGCGTGATGGTGTGTCCACTTACCACTTCCACTTCGTCCTGAGGTAGCAGCTGTGCAATGCTGACGCAAGCCTCGACGGCCAGCAGTCGCACCGAATCCTGCTCATCCTGGGCCATCTGCACAAACATCGGGATCAGATCGGACTTGAGGTATTCTACCTCGACGACCTTCGCGAATTCGCCGAGTTTACCGGCAGCAGCACGTCGAACCATGGGTGTCTCGTCCTGGCAGAGCGTACGGAAGTTGCTGCGCAGTTCGGCCTTTACGGCGGCCGACACGCGTGGATAGCACACGGAGAAAAGTCCGCAGGCGGACGTGCGGGATGTGAACCAGTCGCCGGAAACCAGACGCTGCAGTGTCGGTACGAGATGTACCTCGAGATCCTGGGCACTGTGCTGCCCGGCGACAGTGCGCAGCGATTCGACGGCTTTCTCGCGCACCACCGTCTCCTCGACTGTGGCCAGCGATTCCAGCGGCGGAATGAGATACATCGCGTACTCCGGCCCGCCAACCAACGGGATAAAGTTGCCGAGCTGTTCGGCCAACGCCAGCAGTACCTCATCCTCGTCGTAGATGGATTCGGTCAGGAAGGGGATGAGTTCGTTGCGGGTACGCTCATCTCCAAGAGCCAGCGCGATGGTCGACAGCTTTTTGATCGAGTTGAGTCGCAGCTAAAAATAGATTGGAAAGCGAGAGATGGGGAGAGGGGAACTTGAGCACACAAATCGATCATCGGAAAGCCGGCCGCTATCCAAGGATTGCCCGATGGCCAGGGACACGCTAGATCCGGCGATCACCCATCGTCAGGGCTTTTTGGCCCGTCGCCAAACCGAAACCCCGAGGCGGAAGCGCCTGAGAGGGCTCAAGAGCAGGGCCAGGCACCAACGCACAACCTCCAAACTGTCCCCGGGCTCGTACCTGAATGTCCTCATTCTTCAGTTCATCGATCAAAACCGCGATTGGATAGAGTGAATCATCCGCAGCTTTATCTCCGCTCGTGCTGGCAGCCATGTTTTATTCCTTCGTCGTCTATGCGCTTCTTGGATATCTACGGCAGGGAGCGGGAGAGAGGGGGGGAGTGAGAGCGTTGAAGAAGCCGAGAAAGCCGTCTCACTCGCTGGCGGTGATTCTGGAACACGGCCCAGCAGCCCATTTACCTTGCGTAAATCACGCCTCACTGCACTAATCTTCGATGTGCGTTTTCTCGTTCGTTGAGACACCGGGGCCGCTAATTCTGCCCAAAGATTCTTACAAAATGCTTTTTCAATCGCCTTTTTTCACGGAACACGGCTCTGCTGCGATGCGAAAATGTCACACACACACACACATGAAACGTCAAAACGGCGATTAAGAGGTGTGTGTTTAAACTGCCAAGTCGAACAATCGCGTGGCATTTTCCGACGGTGATTTATACCTTTTTGGCCTTTCTAATTTGTGAAAAATAAGCAAATTGTTTAAAAACAATTCCAACAGAGTCTAAAAAGTTAGAAAATAAAATTTGGAAGTGAAGTACACCCAGAGTTGATTACCAACTAGCAGACGTAAACCACATTGACGAGGGGCTTTCGAATTGGTTCAAAAATTGCGTAAAATTTTACTTTTTTTGCAATTTACGATTAATTCAGAGAGCGTAATTAAATAATTTATGGATTTTAGTGCTTTACAACGTTTCCCTTGCTAGGCAAAAAACTAAAATGATTTTTGGGCCAGTGCAAAGAGTCGCTTGTGTACCAGCGCTGGAGGTATCGAACGTCACGAGACAAAAAATTAACAAAACAAAAAACACGCCTTCTGCTTAATCTGCCGCCGAACTCCTTTTCCCGGCTGTTGGCCTTTTAAGGGTCCAAATCTGAGAAAAGTACGCCACGATGGAGGGGTAGGTTGCTCTAGAGTCGGTGCCGGAACCATTTGCTTACGGTTTTGTCTTTCAGGATGGCTTCCTTCGATTATGATCAGTACTTTTCCGAGGAAACGTTCATCATCGATGATTTCGGTGAGATCTGCGAGGATATAGTCCGGATTACCGGTGCCGGTTCGCAGTTCTTCTACAAGGATTTTGACTCTGAGCTTGGCCATCCAGATAGTACGACGCCACCCGGAAGCTACACGGCAGCAAGATGCTTCGAAAAGGAGCTTCCTTCGCTGTTCTCCGAAATGGAGTACCTCACCGAAGTCTTACCGGAACCGGATACAACGTACCGTAAGTCCGTGCCGCTTGTGGTGAATCCAGTGGAATTTTCGTGTAAAAGACCCGCTCCGTTACAACAAGATGCCTCCGGTTCGGCGCTGGTTGAACAATCGACCGCACAGCTTTCGAACACTTGTGTTGATGATTCGGCGTGTCAAGGTCATAATGCGGAAGAGCGCAACACGAACACGGATCGAGAACAGCTTTCTGGGATGACCGATCCGACAGAGTACCAACGAATTCTTAACAATTATATTCAGAAAGGACGAAGGAAGCTAGAGGCTAGCTCTTACTCCAAAATGAAAGCCACAAGTCTTACCAAAGAAAAGAGTTTCTGCCGCTCTACCTCGACGATCGGAACACCCACAACTCCCACAAGTAACTTGCTCAATGGATCGTTTGAAGCGTGCCATTCAGCCTCTTCCGCCACTGCCATGGTGAATCCTCTTTCAGTATTGCCCGACAGTGCATCTCAACCCCTTGCCCGCTGTTCTTCCACTACTGCCAACGGCGCAGATCAATGTATCTCCGCGACGATGACGGCTGCTTACCTGAAACCTCAGGGACTACCAAAGGGACGCACCGGCGTAACGAATCGGACAGCAGCGAACTTACCAAAGGCTACCAGAACGTATCGATGTCAGGATTGCAGCTGCACTTTTCCTTCCAGCGAGCATCTGCGCAGGCACACGTGCATCATCACTCTGCACTATCAGTGCCAGCTGTGCTTGCGGGAGTTCAAAAAACGCAAAACTCTGGAGCATCATATGAAATCTCATGACAAAGTGTTCTCTACTGATGATGATTTAAGGAAGTAGGAGGATTGTGGCCTTTTACAGTTTAATGGACCGCCTTTGAAGCTTTTAAAGTTCCTTTCGTTCACTAATCGATGGTCTGCGATTTGGTTCGATACTTATTGGTGATAGTTTATTGTAGCGATTAAATCCCCCGAAAATGATTTAATAAACTCGAAAATTGTTGATCTTCAAGCTAGTATTCTCCCTCGCCTAGACTCTCAACGTTCATATGGTTATCGTAATCAACTACATTTATCTTTCCTTTGCCCAACTCCAGCACCTTCAGTTTATCGATTACTGTCCTCATTTTAACTCCTACGCCGTTTTGTGCAACGTACGCTGTTTGCACGCTATTGATCACCGGTTTGAGATCTTCCACTTGCCAGAGTCGATATTTGATAAAATGCATAGCATCAGATACGAGCTTTGTTGCTCCTTCCAGCGGGAAGAACAGGAGTTCGGATCCTTGTGAGCCTACACACTGAAGAATCTTGTTTTCCAATATTTCCTTCATCCGCGCTGCCTCTTCGCGATAACCTGCCTGATCTCGTACCAAGCATTCTGAGAAGCACTTCGTGTTTCTGGGTCGAAAGAAGAGATGATCTGGAAGAAAACGATGGCATAATTTACTTGCAAATCTGTGAAACTATCCTTTTTGTTCATACCTGTAACCAAAATGCGCCGATAGTTGCTGTGTGAGACTGTGTGTTTATGAAGCACGAGAAATCGGTAGCGTATCGTATCACCGACCTCAACGATCATATCGCGATCATGAATTAAAAATTTTCCATCTACAGTAGTCGTTACGTTGACCATTAGTTGGCGATCCCAGATAGGTTCTTTTTGGCTATGGTTGTGTTTGCCAACGTAGAGCTCAATACCGAACATCTCTATTAGCGGACTATCTCTGGTCCATATTATGATGCCTGAGGGCTCTCGAGGTTGTACGTGCACCATAAACTGTTTCATGAACACCAAATAATCTGGAAGTGGATGCTCGTCCTCCGCCAACGTTGCCGCAGCAAAAACGCAGATGATGAACGCCACTATTGTTGGTCTCATAGTGCCCATCGTTCACACTGATCACAGCATTGAAACTGACTGATCGTACTGTCCACAGCATAGAAAACATCCAGATTGCTGCTTTCTTCTCATATTGACCGTTTGTAAGACTGCTTCATACTATCAGTTGGCTCTATCATCTTGATGATAAGGCTCATACATCGGAAAAGCAACTCGCTGGTCGGCCAGAAAATATTTAAATGAAATCTTTTCTTCACTCTCACTTCACAATCACTGAAATACTACAATCAGGCGACCAAGCGTGGAGCTCTTAATTTTCCTTCGAAACAAAGTGAGCGTTTTAGATTGGGTTGAGAAAATGGAATTTTAAATTTCCAGTATTCACGCTTCCTTCATGCTTGCTTGCGAGATGGAAAAAGTTGTCACCAGACGATGCCGTACTTTCTACAAAATATCCAATTACTAATGCAAAACAGGGTAACCGTATAGTAGCACAGTTTACCTGAACAATCGCTAAACCTAATTCATTATTTAGGCAAATTTAGTCGATAAAGTTCCCAAATAGAAAGGCTTCGGAGAGATCTCTCCTAACACTCGGCTGGAAAGACAGCACCCGGGCTAGGCGAGGGAACCAAGGGATGGTGAATTTTTCCCATAATGAAATAATTGAATTCGATTAAACACGCGCCAACGAAAACGCGCGGCCATTAAAATAATTTTAATGGCAAGAGTTTTTCCGCGCGTAATTACTTTTAAATTCTGCGCCCACGACCAATCATCGGGTGGCCTACTGTCCCCCGGGGGGCCGATACCCATCCCGGCGCATCCGTTCCAGGACCTTGAATCCTCCGTCGGTGGTCCGCAGTGGGGAGTTCCATTATCAACAAGAGCAACGCGACTATCGGCCGCCAGGAAGGGGGCTTCCCATTTCGATGAGGGAAAATCCCCAGCGATAATGAATTTTTAAGCCACCGTGCGGTGCGGTGTGGTGCAGTGCGTCCAGCAGTGCGCGAGTCGTACCAGCGAGAGGAAGGACTCTTCGCGAAGATGAATTGTGCTGGTGAAATAAATTATTGTTCGCTTAATTGCTTTCTGCAGCAAGACGTACTGCCTGACGTACATACCGATGGTGCCGCAGGCGATAAGGCAGTCCCGGGGAACAGGGGGCTGGCAAGAGTGATCTCGATTTATGTGTTCTCTTTCACGGAACTCTGAATTTAAATTAAGATAATACGAGCAGCAGTGTCGATGGTCCACTAAGTGGTCTTTCTAAGGAAGTCAATGTCTCGCGGTTTCGATTCGAATCGTATTGAATCAACTGGACCTTACCATCACTTTAATCAGTTGTGTGACGTCCAGTTTCATTGATGCGTGTAGGACGGCCAATTGATAAGAGCTTCGTGTGCTATAACGTTTGCTAAGAATAGGTTAGTACGCAAACTAGCAGCTTAGTGGCGGATCAGCCGGAGCAATGCAGCTTATTGTGACAACGATCCTCCTAGGAACGATACACCTGACGGCAGGTGGATTCTTGGATTGGTTCCGGGGTAATCAGGACCAGAACCAGGTACATCGTGTTGGACCAATCAACATCGAGGTACTACTGCCCAAGGGTATCCGTTTGTGGACTCACTACAATCCCGACCAGACCCTGTTCGGCGTGGAGCTGTATGTGAAGTACTTCGAGGGTCAAACGGAAGCCCTCGAATGTGCACTTTGCCAGAACACGTCGGTACCGGTGTATGGCAAGTTTCTCCTGCAAGATGATGATCTGGTGGCTCGAGCCGGTGATGTCCTGGAGTATGTTCTTATTACCTCCGATGGAGAAACGGACATGCGGCACACAACGCGCCGTACCGTAGTAGATGGTAAGTTGATGTAAATTCAGTGAAGAAGACCTTAAGGATCTTAAAAGATTTTCTTTCGTGTTCGGCTAGATAATCTTATACGGTCCGGTGATCAGCATTGTGATTGTACGGTACTGCAGAACCCGGACGCACTTCTAGAACCTGCCACAGAGGTGGAGTTGCTGGAACGAATGATTCACCGTGTGATAGCTAACCGAAGTCGATCGTGCGAGTCCTTGTCCAAGTGGCTGGTGCTGCGCGTGGAACCACGGAATGAGTTGGCCGATGTAGAAGAGCACGTTCACACGGTGGTGCATCGGATGCTGCGTGTGGCCGTGCTACTCGATAGAGATAGTGCTAGTCTAGCCATTTCCGACCCGACGGAACTGATAGACCGCGTCGAGGATCATCCGGATGGGATTGCATTCCGTGTGCGATCGGTGATGGAGAAAATGAAGCTTTTAGAGCTTCTTCGATCCAGCCGGCTAGTGGTGGACTATGACGGGATCTTTAGTAGGGCACTGAACAATGATGAGCATGAGGAATGAAGAAGAAAATGAAAACCGAAAACCGTCCTGGATCATATCTGTTGTTTGCTTTACTCCTTTACAGTTGTTACGCTCCCTGCAGTCTGCGGTATTTATCATCGATCAACGAACCGTTTCATCATGCTAACCTGCATTCCATTGCCGTATCAGCGTT
Organism: Anopheles darlingi; assembly: GCF_943734745.1. NCBI lineage: Eukaryota > Metazoa > Arthropoda > Insecta > Diptera > Culicidae > Anopheles > Anopheles darlingi. The sequence continues at coordinate 86,596,240 of NC_064874.1, forward strand.
CCGCATTGTTCGTGCTTTTTTGCCGATTTTTCCGATTTTCCATCCAGTTTCTAAGTCCCACACCCACACCACCGGTAGCGACCGTAGCTGCGGCCCGATTATGGGACGAACGAATTGTCGTTGTTGTTGATGACGATAATGGTGATGAGATATTAGTCGGTCTGCTTTCGCCCCCCCCCCCCCCCCATCGTAGCAGACCGGATGCCCATAACCAAACGGGGCCTAAGCGAGGGTGTTTTTTGCTTCCTCTTCTTCTTCCGCTTTGTTCAGCCCTTTTGTTGCGGATCACTTTGCCCCGGCGTAGTCGGCTTCCGTGAGCTTTTTGCTATCGTTTAGCGAGCGAACGAGCCGGTTCTAAACCCTCGGTGCTCAAAAGTGCCGATGTCGGATAGGAACGGAACGGATGCGGTGGGATGGAAAATGATTTATTAGTCTGCATTAGAGCGCTCGTGGCCGTGGCCCGAGGGTGGAATTTGGGAGCATAGCAGTTTCCGCCATGGACGAGAAAATGAAAGGGAAATGGGTGTTTCCAAGAAAGGAAAAATCCTTGCCTTGCCTTCCTGCGTATGTACGTCAAATGACTATCCGAACCCGTACAGCGGTGCGATGGCAAGGCTTTGTGCGAGCCATCAAAACGTTGGCTGTGGGTTGGAGTAAAATTATGACACCACCCAACAAGGCCCAACGGGAACGAAACGAAACGAAAGGGGATTGGGAAATTGCAAAACATGCGTAACAGCAGAGCAATTTTGGGGCCTGGTACGTGCGGTGGTAACGCGAATTGCATCCACCGAGCACCGACAATGGCTCGGGCACCTCGGGACAGTGAAATGAAGAAGGATAAGAGATGAGGATTGAAAATGACTTTCCCCAACGGGTGTGGAGGGAACAGAGGTGCGTGAAAATTGTGTTCCAAGCCTTGTTCGTTCGTTCGTTCGTTCGGTTGCTTACCCCAGAAGAGAGTGCTTTTCCGGTTCGAGGAAACACACCGCTCTGGCTCCTTCCTTCTCGTTTCTTCGTCGACCGGTTGGCGTGAAGTGAACGATGCGTAGAGCGAGCAAAGAGAAGAGCTAGAACACTCGTGGAGACTCGCAAACACAAAAAAAAAACCTCGACAAAGTGTACCAGGCGTTATGATTATGATTTCATGAATGATTAAAAGACCGCCAGTCAGCCCGCCGGTGGTGCTCTGGAGGACGGGCCGTGTAGCCGGGTACGGTTTGTGTTTCGTTTCTTCTACCCATATGGGTTGCGCCACGTGCTCTTATTTATGCACCACGGCCGACGGTAGGGAAGGTCGTTCTTGGGCCTTGCAGATAGCCTTATTTGCCACCTTCTCCAGCTTCAGACGTGCCGGGGAACAAGGAAGGATAAGCAAATGAATGGGCTGCGGACGAGAAGCGCGGACGCGTTATCCTTAGTTTCCCCTGGGGTTTTTTGTTGGCTTCATCCATATCGGTGGACTGGATTTTACGCCCGATTCCGGTGCCCTCCTCCGACTTTCTCTCTTTGTCGGTTAACGACTAATTTCCCGGTCTTCGGGCGCCGACTGTAATAATGGAGTCTTTTATTAGGTTAAGAACATGGAAGGGTGACTGTGGGTGTTATGAGGTAGGTTGGGCATTTTAGCGCCTTTTCTCCTTTCTTCTTCGGACCTGGTTCGCCTTCACTCTTTCGTAGCCGTTTCGCCAGAGCTGCTGCTATGGAAGATGTTGAGCACATAGCGATACTGCGAGCTTCTTGTCCACCGTAGGCACATATACGGTCGTTCCTGGTGATGATGATGATGATGCTGGTGCTATGCTGCTAACGTACCTGGGAAATCGTGTTTTCTTTGTGCATGGTGAATGAGCAAATTCCGCGGAACGGCGCATAACCGCGCTCGTTGGATGACGGTCTGTAATGAACATTATGGCGATCGTGTGATGGTGGCGTTGTGCAGTCTAGCGCATTTAGGTCCACCGTGGTCAGGCACACCGACGTACCAACAGGTCGAGAGAACAGCATGGTTTCAGGGGCCTTGAGGTCGGATTTTTTTTGCAACATATTACTAGCATTTCTTGTTTGCCAACGAAGGTACAAATGTTTCGGTATTTTTCGGAGCAGGATCATCGAGGCGTAGCAGAACCATAATCGTTAATCGTCAAGATAATCAGCGATCATTTATTAATTTTTTACAAGACAGCTTCAATGCGCGTTAAACGTGCTTGCGGTGTTGCAAAGCATCAATGTTCACTTATCCTAACACTCCCTCTTATGCCAACTCAAGCATAGATGAAAAATCGTAGTCTCGAACCGCCTGGATGTTGGCTTCCTTGCAGAGGTACAACAACTTCAGCTTATCGAGTGCCGTTCTCATCTCAAACAACACAACATCGGATTCCAATTGTGCTAGGCGCACTCCCTGCTTCACCAGCTGCTGCAGTTCGCGCGTCGTGGAAAGCTTTTGCTGTACGTACTGCACAGGGTCCGACACTAGTGACTCATCCTGCGAGGACAGCGCGAGTGTCATATAGTTGGTCCTAGATTCCAGTGCACACTGACTCTGCAAATAATCGATGATGCCTTCCAGCACTTGACGTTCACGGTTGGCCGATGGCGCAGCTTCCAACTTATCCGACGAAGCACGTTGGTCAATCAGCAAATTCGACTTGCAGAGGTTGGTGTGAGGATCGATCTCACACTCGTACTGATCTTCGTTACGATCATCATAAAAATCATCAATTGTTGATGTCGAGGTAGGTCGTGCGACGGGAGCTCGTGTTGAAGGAATATAGGGCACTTCCGTGGTTGTAGGGAAGGCAGGCGATGGAGACCCTTCATCGCACGTACAGTTCTTCCTGATCATATCGTCTAAGGTAGGATGAGAGAAGGGAGAACACATGTTGAATTCCTGTTAGAAGGGCCCACCACATCTTGTTACTTACATCTCACGATGAAACGATGCACGAGGGTTGTGTTTTTGCCATTCTGATATCCTATTTGAGCTTTGTAGGACACGATGTCTCCCGGTTTGATGATCACTGACGAGTCTTGCACAATGAACTTACCATACACAACGGTGCTCGTGTTTTGCAAAACTGCCGGTACGTCATCGGATGTGTTCGCGGCGTTGATGTAGACGGCGATCGCAAAGTACTGCGCCGTTTGATTGCGATCCGCGATATACACTTCGAGGCCTTTCGGTTCGTAGATCTCAAACGTCGGTACTACGGATGGGTGCCAGCGTCCGTGTCGGTGATGGTGATGATGGTGATGATTGTGCTGGTGATGATTACCATCGTGACGGCCATGGTGGAAATTATTATTATAATTATTATTATTCCAATGGCGGTGAGCGACGGTGCCGGTAATGATCGTGGCGATCGCCACTAGGGCAGCGAAAACGAAATGCACTCGATGGTTCATCCTTGCGCGTTGGAAGCGTTACTCTGACTGATTGGTACACGATCCACGCGCTGCCTCTACTCAAATAGCTGCTCACCGGACTATACCTTATCGCAGGACAGTGGAAGTGATGATAACCTTTTTGAATGGAATTACCCGAGCAGCTACAATTCACTGTGCGTTCTGTTTATGCCAATTCAATCTCGAACGGTATGATTCATAATGCGATGTTTGCGCGATCTTACGCACTGGGGATTTTGGAAGAAAGTTGTTTACTCCGAGCGTTCCTATACCGAACTGTATGACAGCTGCGATAAGGTCGTGTTTTAAATGTGTTTCAAGAATCGTGGTGCCTCCAGGTAACCCGCTACAGTATTTTACCTTATCTGCGAGCATAGGTAGAGTACTCTGTGTACCTGGTCCAAAGGTAGCTAGATGCTTTTTTGTTTAATATTATATCGATTTTTGTTACCTAGGGCACCATACCTTTCATACAATGCATATAATGATTTTTATCGCAATATTTCTGCGAAGGTAAGCGCTAATGTTTTAATATAATTTTGCCTGCAAAAATGGCTATGTAAAGAAACATAACGGCACTTTTTACCAGCCATTACCTTCTCCTGTAAGGCATTTTAATGGTGAACGAGCAGTAACTGCAGCATGTTTCGCTTTTTGTTGAACTTTTGCTAGCACATGAAGCTTATACCCCAAGGAATGGTACCACGGTTTCGCATTCGTTACTGCATCCCCGTTTGCTCATCGTCACTTCGTGGAAAAGTTTATGGAAACAGTTTTTTTTGTTGCAAAATTAATACCCATGTGTATTTATTGATTTCGCCGGATGCATCTCTAATCAAATTATATGAACTCAAAACGAAATCAAACCATCCCGAGTCCAGTGTGAGGTTCTACGGTGCTGCTACTGGTGGTGGCAGTGAGTGAAATCACGGACGTAACAAAGTTCACGTCCGCCTGGCTTCTGGGACTGTGCCAATGGGAAAAAGGATAGGAAAAACATGTACATATTTTATCATCGGAACGATTGGGCACGAAGGAAGTTGCGGGAATAGTTTCCAATCGGAGTGAAGCCAACGAGCCACGGGGCCGGATCCAACCGTTGTCCCTAGTTACTGCGGCGCGTGGAGTGAGAGCAGAAAGGCATCCCGGGAAGCACTAGCACACGGCTAATGTGCGATGTTGGGGCATAAATGGAGAAAACTTGCTCGACAAAACTTTTGCACTCCGGCTGACTTATGATTTCAATTTCTCTCTCGGCCTTTCGTTGAAAGATCAGAGCGTGACCCTCCCGCGCTTGGAACGGTTGGGGAGCTCGCTGAGGGCAAGCTCAAGGGAAAGCAAAGCAAATGCCCTGAGCTAGAACATACTCTCGTACATGTGTGCTGCATTCAATTCCGTTCGCTGTCGATGGTCGATGGACCTTCGTTATCGTATCGTCGCTCTATCATACGGACTGGAAGATGGATGGCGGATAGACGTACCGAGCCGGCTGACAGATCAGGCACGGATTTCCGTCCCGTACGCAAAGCAAGGGCATCTATCAAACTCAAACTTGGTCATTTTGGATGATTTTTTTTTCTGTGTGGCATCATTTGATGCGCGGCGCCTGCAGTACATGGCTTGGGCTTTGCGGTAAAAGTTATGAAATAACATTCACCCGCTCGACATTCCCAACAACCGCTTCCAGCGCTGTAAGGAATCAAAAAGGCAAAATTCTGAGCCGGATATTATTATTATTGCTCACATGTCCGCCCGAGGGCGAGCGCAAGGGACTTTGATCGTCATATCGTTGTGTTGGTGGACTGTGTGTGGAGAGGGGGAAATATACTTGATTGATTTTATTAAAAAGTTGATGGGAAATATTGCGAGAACGTGTTCCGCTCGCTCGAACCGAAACGCACTGGGATGGGAAATATGGTTTCACGGCATTTCCGGTCGACCGGACCGGAGAAGCGATCGAAATTCAACACCCGTTTCCCAGGAAGTTGTGGCCAAAGCGCTCGTATGGCCGCAGGTGATGATGTAGAGGTAGAAGGATACTAGGCACTAGGCCAGCACATGATTGTAATATGATTGTACCCATGCCATTGATTGCTTTCCGGTTTGGTCGGTTTGGTTGGTAACGTGATACTAGGAATATTCTGTAAAATGGTTCCCAATCTTTCTAACTTATATTGAAAGCATCATTCGATACGTTCATTTATGAAATTAATTATATGAATTGGAGCGTGCTGCTTTGCATCTACCTAATGTCTGGCATCAACCTGATGTGAGTCATTTAAATGAAAGAAATTGAGCGATTCCTTTGTGATGTGATTCTAAATTGAAGAGAACCATGTTTCACTCTCATATCCATCTCATATTTGCTCATATTGCAGTAAATTGACGAAGGAATCACATTCTAACCGATGCATCCTTTGTATTTAGTAGGTCAATAAGTCGGCTTCTGGGTCAGCATGCGACAGAATAGAATAGCTTAGGTTGCCTTCCAATAGAACTCTTACTCTCACCATATGTTGAGCGAATATGATTGAATTAACTATCCCATTACTGTTTTTATGCAAACTAAACTTTTGCTTTGTACCCTAAAAATCAAATGCTCGGTTCATGAGTTATTTACAGCTTCAGTGCTTCATTGGTATGATGTGCCCACCAATATGCTTGCAATCATCGAAATCATATGTTTCTTCCCGACCCTCCCGATCATGCAAGCTAAAGTTTACCTTCACAAGCAAAGAAGTTTCTGCGTATCTCGCACCTCTAGGAAGGAGCCATCATTTTACGATTGTGATAATTGTTTGAGTTCACCCCGCATTTTGGGAGGAACCATCAAACCGTTTATGGAAATCGTACGAGCGGCGGCCATAAGAAACACGCAATAAACACAGACACAGACACAGTGTGTAGGGAGGCTCAAGGTTGGCCACCACAAATCATCTGTCCATCCGGCCAATTATGAGCCCACCAACGGTAAGCCCTTTCACCCTCTGTCTGTGTCTGTCTAGGAACATCACCGATGATGGGCGGCCATCACCACAAACAGGCAGCCCGACATGCTCGAATACTAGCCACGAAGCCAACGTAATATCGTGTGGCCTAGGGAAGCCAACCTAACCTGAGCTCCTCGCCGTTCCCCGTCGTCATAACCAGTCCTGTCCATCATCTTGATGGCAACAGGTTTCTCGGTGGCCCGGGGCACGGCCATTGGTCGATGGTCCAGTCTAGCCGGTGGGGAGGGTGAAAGGATGTAAAAACGAAGCACCGACACCGGACGAGCATCAGAATAGGAGACGGCTAAGGAGGTCTTTGTGTGAGTGATTGTTATTTGGTCGTGCTCGTTTAGATTCATGAAGCGAGCATTTCACATAAAATAAACATTCTAATAAATATAGCAGCCACATACGGGGGATAGCCGTGACCTGAGCTATGCACACACTCACGCAGACACCCAAGCCAGGGCATCGTACCGACCGACATGACCGAACGACCGACACCAGCGGTGGGGTGAGTGAGTGAGTTATTTCAAAGCCAAAGCATGGGGGGGGGGTTATGCAATCGGGTCGGACAGTGAGTGAGTGAATGCGATGATGCATTTTTGTCCACCACCTAACTTCCGCCTCCCCTCCACCCACCCGAAGGGGGGAAGGGCATATGCAACGATGCATGCAAACGATGGCAGGTTCTGCTTGGCAAATAACATTCCCTCGTTGCCTTTACCAGGACCGTCAACGTGGCAGGTCTTCTCCCCCCCCTTTTTCCGCCGCCTAGCGCCTAGCGGACGCATCACGGTCGAGGTGAATCAGTCACCCTGAACGCTGATGGCGCTCGTACCCATATTGCCATTTCATCGAATCGAAGCACTGCTGTGAGCAATAGATTGTTGGTGAAATGGTCTCGAAATAAATGAAAATTAAATGGAAAAGACGTACCAGACGGACGGAGCCATACAGCGCGAGTCAACCGAAAGGGCTTGCCATGTCAGCTTGTCGACCCACAACAAGCTGTTAACCTGCTGTATGCACCCTGTGGGTGTATGTGTGTGTGTGAGGGAGTATCCTTTCCGAAACAAAGCACCCCTAGACCCTAGACTTTTCGCTGTCAAAAACGTCAGCAGCATACGAGTAGGCTATGCTTTTCCCTTTAGTTTTTCTTTCTGTTGGAGCGATTCAGTTGAAAATGTATTCAGGAAAATTACGAAAAATGTAACTCCGTGTGAAAGCCCTGGACACCTTTGCGGAGAGCTTTTAGATCGTTGGATGGTTAGAAAATAAATGTTTGGTCAGCTATCCCAGCCTAGCACCTGGTTCAAGCGGATGGAAACTATGTACACACACACACTCACACAAGGCAAACATGAGCCGGGCGGTAATCCTTCCGTAGCGATCATCACGGAGCTCGACTGCTGCTGCTGCTGCTGCTGCTGCTACATTCAGGCTACATTGTGTAGGAGGAACGGCTTACTCACCTCATCTCAAACAAAGGTTGCATCCGTTTCAACAAAGCAATGGATTTGACATGGGTTCAAAAAAGTGTTCCGGCGTCAGGGATCAGTCTAATGCTCGATGCGGATCTCGGTTTAGCAAATTTCTGCCGGCCAACTGTTTGCTAGAACCGGATGCTGGCTGCTGAGAAGAGCTGCTAATTCAAGCAGAAAGGGGAACAATGCACATGAAATGCAAATTTTCATTAATATTTTTTCATCCCAAACATGCGTCTACGGTTGTCCGTCTTTGTGGAAGCAAATCGTTGCCAAGGATGGAAGTGCTATCTTGTATCCCCGGAGCCGTTCATTTGTTCTGTCCATCAGGGGACCTCCCTAACCTCGTACCCAACTCACTAAAGTGCATATATGAACGTTAATCATTTGCATGACAATTGGGAAAAGGGAACACACTATTACCACTCTCATGACGGTACCGGACCGTACCGGAGCACGGTGACACGGAAAAGCGAGGCTCAAGTTGTCTAGCTGAAGTGCGATAAAAGTTCCCATCCAGAAATGCAAAGTGTCGCCCCGAAGCCCGACGGCGACGACGACCGTGATGCTGACGATGGAGACGCCTGGCTGCCTGGCTGTCTTTTGCTGCTAGAGTTCATGTCATCTGAAGATTCCAATTTATTTTGATGACTCGATAGCAATGGCGTGTCGGTGACACACACACGCTTACGGAGGACAGAAAGCGACCATCCCTAGCACGTGCGTGTGTGCTGGCTAGAGAAAAGGTCGACACTCCCCGCGGGGCGGTTGAGATAAGAAAGCCATTTTTCCGAAAGTCATGTGCGTGATTTATCAAAATTTCAATTCACGCCACTCGATCTTCCGCTTCATGCGTCATTAGGCGAGGAAGAGGGACGCCCACAACAAGGTTACAAAGGGGTATTTCGCTGGGCGGCTGGAGCTGGAGAAACGGAGGCGCATGGTGTGGCGGCACATTGGCACATTTCGTTTATCTCAGATGGTTCCAGCGGAAAGTCTAGTTCTAGTCTAGAGCGGGAAAGTCGGAAACTCGATGCTGATTCGCTTTTGATATGAAAGAACTTGACATATTTGACACTATTGTATTCAAAAAATGGACGTTCTCAAAATGATCGAGACGCAATGCGAGCGTGTGTGTGTATGTTGAGAGAAACGTTTTCAAGACGATAAGTCGTGATGGCTGACGGTTGTGTGTAATAATGGTTTAATATTACACGATACCGTTGACAGATGATTGATGAGATATGGAATGGCCATGATGTGTTTGATTTCAGCACACGACACAGGGCAGACCCGCCCGTCTATTCAGTTCAGTATTTACTTCTAATCTTGTTGCGAAAAAGTTTATAAAACCCTCAACTTATCAACGTTCCAGGAAGAAACTGTAACTCCAAAAACTTATCGCTCGTCCTGATTTGTTCCGACTGTGCTAGAGGCTTGTTTACTTGTTTTGCTAAAGCGATGTGGTCACAGGATTGCCTGTCAAGGCCTGCAGGCAGATGATAGTGTCACCTGCTAACTGGCGGGACAACGAAGAAAGGGCTGCGGCACTTGTTGACGGTAAGTTTGTGTCAACAAATTTGGACCTCAGATTGATCGCACTCAACCGTAGGATTTATTGAAGTAAAACCATACCCTCCCCCTCCAACCATCTAGCGGCTTCATCGTTTCCAGGAAGCTGTTTTTGGGGGTGGAAATGAAAAATGATTTAGTAGCTGTGCTTCGAGGAGGGTAAGGACGGGTTTGTCGCGAAGTGAAAGGCTTCCGGTAGCTCCGATAACGTTCTCCAGAACGGGATGCCTGAGGCTGCTGGGTTGTATGGCCATCGTCACCGTGAAGGTGGCTTCCATTCGGCATATCCATCATCTTGAGAGCAAGTAAGTAGCGATGCTTCTGGCAGCAAATGACGCCCGATAAGGAGCGCCCTTTCGGCACGCACCTTGACGACAGCTTCTTGAGATGAGATGGCCATCTGGGGGCTGAAGTCGGTAGAGAGAGGGAGAACGGACGAACAATCGAGAAAAGAGTACCAGCTACCTCGGGGCTGGGCCCCCCCTGGGCCTCGATATCATTCAACTCTACTCAATCAATCACCATCGGGACGGGATGTAATTCGATTTGAGGATCATTAAACAAACACATTAACTTTATCATTCTGCGCACGGATGTCTCTGGCCTTCGAGTGCTCTCCGGTACTGTACACGTGCCGTGCCGTGAGTGCTAATGGCGGCCATATTGAGCAGGTTTCCATCATTGACCTGTGCCGTTCGGGAGTACCGTCAAAGACGCACCAAGAATCGAGAATCGAGCGGAAAGGTTCCTTCTTCATATAATATTCAAACTTGTGCAGCGACGATCGCCGGCAGGAGACACGAGCCGATTGCGAGAATTCATTCCCTTTCCTTCGAACGAAATGGTAATGAAATTATGATGAACGTCTCGTTTCGTTAAGTGAAGACGCCCAAAAAGAGATGTAAAGCCGTGGCCATTGTTTTGCGTAAGCTTCTTCTTTGAGAGTTTTTTGTGCTCTCTAGGCCTGTCCCTCAAGGACCGGAATGAGGCTGTCGTCCGCCGGATTGGCACAATGGCGCTGCGGAAACCACACCACTTGTTGATGGCAGACCGCGGGGCTGCTGACTTTCAGGAATCCCAGCCCATGGGCATAGGCAAGTATCGACGGAAGGGAATGAAGAACGCTTGAGTAGCTCGAGAAAGCGTGAGTAGCCAACATAAATAAAAAGAAAACACGCTGTAATATGATTACCAAACTTTGGACA
>NC_064874.1:86621901-86624401 GCF_943734745.1 Anopheles darlingi
GGTGGCAGAAGAGGATGAATAGAGCATAGAGATTGAATAGGTTATTGAATTAGTGTTCTTCTGTAGTTTGGTTGTGTTGCGTTGATTAAACGTAATGAAAGTGTTTTGCTGTGAAGTTTTGCTGACCGTTGCGTCGAAAACTGAATCGATAGGTCAATCAGCAGCTCGCGTCACGCATACACAAACACACACACGTTGAGAATTCCCTCCAGCCCCGTAAAAGGACCGTCCTACCCGAAAGGGAAACTCATTTCGTCATAAAACATCACCGTTAGGCCGCCAGCAGCAGCAGCAGCAGCAGCAGCTTACGGTTGGGCTACCTTCTTATCAGCGAAGCATTATTTATTGTGCTGGCCAGAGGCCCGCTCATCCGGCTCACCAACCAACCAACCACCTCAGGACCTATCCCCTAACCGCCTGACGACCTACGCGGAAAGGGACGCGTAAAGGAACCAATTTTGCTTTCAGCTGGATTACTGAATCGGAAAATCGTAAAATGTGACGCATGGTGGCCACCGGCCACCAGATAGCTCGATGAGTTTTGTTGTGACACACCACGGTATGGGTCAAGCTTACCACCCCCCGGGGGGAGGTTGGTCACAACTCCCCCGGGGGGTGGGCAGTGTACATAAACCAAATCGAGACCACTGCGGGGAGGTGGACATACCCAGTTGAAGCGATAAATTGGATTCCTTAAAATTTATTGTCCTCGCCACAAGCGCTCCCCACCAGGCCAGGCCATCCAATTGATACTCTCGGCCACAGTGGTGGCCAATGTTTACAACAACTTGCATTTGCAAAATCCCCCCCCCCCCCCCTTCTGCAGCTACTTCTTCGGTCCAGCGCTATCAATGGTTTGGTATTTCGAATGATGATTGTGGTTTACTGTTTAACCGGAACCGAGATCCGAGATGAGGGTCCGATGTTGGGTCCGGTTTCTTAAAATGCTGACGCGCTGCCGCATTCTTCTCAATTCAATTTCGGGCTGGACTTTGCCTGTTCGGATCCTCGTCAGGTCTTCTTTTCGTTTCGCATTTTAATACCGAATTTCCCTGCGGTCGGGCAGATCGATTCGTATTATTTCCATCAATATGCCCTTCGCTTCGGTACCGATCTCTCGGTCTCGGTCTGGGCCTGTCCGACGGCTGTTATCTGCAACGCTTGCAGCAAAACCGCTGCAGGTAATATATTTTATTTTCCGGGACAGCTTTGTTTTTCATTTGCTTTCCCCTACAGTAGCAGAAGCAACGGCAGCAGCAGCTCTGGTACTGCCAGTAGTGCGGTTGTCGCATTTTTCTTTCCTTATTTCGAAAAACTCGCTTCTCTTAAGCCTCGGTTGTGCGGTGCAGGTTGTGTGTCGAGACAGCTGCAGTAGAAATAGGCAGCCCTGGAAAAGACTCTGCTTCCAATAGGAGAAATTCAATTAAATTTCAATGCATTTGCAACTAACCATCGCGACGTACGGTACGGCGGGGAGAAAATGGGAGTTAAATTAATTGAGAATACACGCCAGGCAAAATCAAGGAAGGAACCGCGACAAATGGACTGCCGATGGCACTCTTACTCGGTCTCGGTATGCGGAAAGCGAGCGAGTAAAGGTTTCGTTCATTCGTTCGGATGCATTTTCTTCGAACCGGGCACACTCTGAAATCCACCACCACGATCTGTCAATCTAGATTAGTGCCTCAACTCCATAATGGTTTCCACTTCAGCAGGTTTCCGGAGATAGGCAGAAACCAGACCGCGTGAAATCCTCGGTCCTGTTCGGTGAAAAACGTCCACCACACTGACACTGACTGTCACACACACACACTCACACACACGGTGCGATGCGGTAACCGAAGGGGACCTCTGGTCACTTATGCTGTCCGATTGCATGGTGCGTGTCCGCGGGTGCACCATATCGACCATCGGAAGGATTAGACTAATGAACGATGTCCTGCTTAACACTCGCACCACACTCCCTCCCTTCACCTCCACCCTAAGCTCCGACACGTCGTTTTACATGCCAGTGCGTGCACGGTGTGTGTCCGGTGTGATTTGGTCACGATGTGTTGGAAAAACTGTGTTGCCGGATGCCGGGAATCAATGTTTGCTTATGGTCGCTGGGCACGCTGGGAGTGCTCTGGTGAACGTGGCGTAAGCTGCCAATGCGTGTGTGCGTGTGTGTGTGTTTGTGGGTGCGGTGGACCGGTGTCGTCGAAACTAATAAATTAATAAAATCCATTTGTGGCACCATCTCTAAATCCCTGGCGCGCGTGACAGATGAGTGTTCCGTTTCTATCGGCCAGTTGGCAGTTATTTGCGGTGTTGCGGCAAAGATCGATCCGAAACGGGAATCGGATCTGATGCGTTATCGTGTAGGCGATGATGATTTTTGTAGCATTTCGAAAAGCCATAAAGCTTATCACTTTTACATATTTTACGCCAGTAAGGGTACTTTTGTGAGTCGATACCCCTTGCTTGAAATGACGAACCTGAGCACACACACACACACCAA
>NC_064874.1:86629401-86644401 GCF_943734745.1 Anopheles darlingi
ATGCAATAGCTGTTGGTGAGATATTTATATGGCAATTATGCTGCTGCTTACCGTTCTGCTTTACCCTTTTTGGGGGGGCAACATACATGTTTGCTGCAATTTGTGTTCCGCTAGAGAAGCCCACCAGCTGCAAAAGGAACGAAGGTGGTCACGCTAGTCGACCACGAGCCGTCAGCATAATGAGCCAAACATGAACCTCAGACACAGTAAACATCGTTTAAAATCCGCTTTACCACCGCCAACCGGGTACGAGATCGAGTGTGGATGAGTCGTGGCATTTTCGTCCGTGAATGCCGGTGATTGGTGACCCCCGCTTTATGTGCCGGTCCGGTTCCATTGATCCTGCATGCTTCGATTATCATTAGTGAATGGTGGTGGTATGATGATGGTTGCCCTGCGCAACACCGGACAGAGCATCGAGAGCAAGCACACAGCAAGCCGGCAAGTACAGTCGCGCGGGGCCATGGCGATTGATCCTTTTGCCGGGTTTGGTGTGTGTGTGGTCATTGCTGGAAAATTCATTTCCCAGGAAAAACGCTCCGGTTCAGAAGTGTCGTTTGGCTTCTCGATTGAATTTTGACTATCGCTCGATGGTGGGTCATTCAGATTCAGCGTTTCATGTTCCAGTCCCGGAAAATGCCCTAGGTTCCGCGCCGCCCGATCGGGGCTCGGTTGCGTTGGATGCATAAAACAATATGCATCAATAATTTGAATTTTGAATATGAAAATCGTTAAGCATTAACAAAAGGGAACGCACCTCGCTCGAAAGGTGTTGGTATGCGAAGTGTACGCCAACAAGGCGCATAAAGCATTGAACTTCCGATGAAAGCAGTGATTGCAATGGACAGTGATCGATCGTGTAGGTTTCGAGGGGTCATAAAGGAGGAGAGGTTTTGAAATACTTGCTTCCATGTGTTCGAACACAATGGGGCCGACATTTTATATTCAAAAACTAAGCGATGCACAAGCATGCTCTAAATTTTATGCACCATAGTGTAACGCTAGTCGTTCCATTGTTTATGCCTCATTAATGCGCGAACAACAGCCACGAGGACGCGTGTATGCTGCCTGCTGCATTCGCTCTGCCGGCAATGCACGATTCCAGTCTGCGACAGGAAAGTGATCTTTCAATTACCCGGACCTTGCCCGCGGCAGCATTTTCCCACAAAGTCTGGAAAAACACACTCTGTTTGACAGAAGAGCCATCGCCAGGTCGCCATGGTAACGCCAGGCTACGCGGCGTGACACGAGTCCGGCAAAATTCAAATCGTTTGACCACATTGATCAAGCGTCGGCACATAATGGAGCGCAAGAGAGCAAATCACGACCGGGTTCGGATAATTATTCGCACAAAAGCAGCGCACCACTGGTCGTGGTCGTGTCCGTGCCTCGGTGTGCAAACTCGGGTGGGCGGGGACGTGTTCCTGTTTGTGCAGGGGCGCGCGGGATGGAGTACTTTCATTTCCCCCCCGGGGGGAGGGGAGGTGTCCCTGGTATGGCCTGAGTGGGTTCGAGCTTCATTCACCTCGCTCCAGATCCAGGACGAGAGATAACTTTTGTGAAGGACCCAGGACAACGTGGTCTTCGGTCACCACTCACATATGCTGCCGGCTTTGCGTTTCCAGTCCCCGTTCGTCTCATTTTTGGATGGCTCTGCCACCACCACCGGTTTGATGTTTTGGGTGATTTGGAATTTCAAATTGCGTTTAATGTGGGATAGGTTCCCCTTTCAAGGGGTGGGTGCAAAGGAAGGGAGGGGTGCGGGGGTTGGTTCTTCTGCAAACTACCCCTGATGATGATGATGACGGGGCCATCGGAACGGATCGTGGTTGCGTGACGGTTGACGTGATTTTTCCGTTCCGTCAAACTCGGCAAACAACCCGGCCCGGTCGAAGTGTGCGTGTGCTACGCATACTGAGATCGGTGCCCCGGGCCTCGACTCCCATCGGATCCCCTTCACCGGTACCCTGTTTGCGGGGGAATGGGGGGGGGGGGGGGGGGTCACACGAAATGAGTAATCCCCGCCCTGGTGACGAATGGACGTCTGGTCGGTGGTGGTTCGACCGACGTAGGCCAACGGCCAAGCAGCCCCGCGTCGGTGCTCCCGGAATCCGTCCGGTCCGAAAACCGGAAGGATAATTTATGCTCCAGCCGTGGCACGCATCGCACACGGTTCGGAGGCCAGCTGGACGCGGCCAGGAATAACAAATGAACACAGGCCTCTGCACACACGCACACTTCGGAGTCTGTAAGGACTTCATCCGCATGGCGACGCAATAATGCTGAAAATGAGAAGCCTCCCAGAGTGAGGCTGTGGTCGTCGGTGTCACTCCAGTATGTTCGCTGGTCCCGGTCATCATTTGTCAAATCGTCTTGCCCGCCTCCATTGCCATTGTCGCCATGGACGTCATCGGTTGTGCTCAGCGACCGAGAGCGGACTTCCCTGCCCCCACCCCTGTGGGAGTTGTTTGTGGGGTGAATTATAATAAAAAGCAAATAACAACAGGCCCCGTGATGATGAGTGAATATTCATCAATTTAATTTCATCAGTCAAAGCAGGAGGCGATGAGAGGGAGAAAAGATCGGAGAGAGAGAGACCAAAAGATCCTGAAGGACCCTCTCCTGTGCCTCGGCGTCCCCCCCCCCGGAGACGGAGCAGTGAACCAAAAATAGTCGAAGCAGCCCGGAAAGGATGCTAATGCGCCAAGCGTGTGAAATCCGGACGATGGCGGATAATTTAATTTGACAGGCTTGGACCGGGAGGGAGGAGGCAAGGAGCGATGGCACAAGATGCAAACGAGGAGGCGAGGCTGTCGAACGAAGCCGAGGCGAAGGCCGAGACCGTTCCGTTTTCGAGGAAATGTTTTTAATGAAAATTGTGTCAATTTTCATTAAGAACCAGAGCAGCGTGGTCAAACGTAAGCGCTGATGTTTGTTGGTATGTCTACTGGCAGGGGCTGATAGGCTGTGTGAGTGTGTGCGTGTGCTTGAAATTACTTATTTACTCACGCAGCAGGTACCAGGGGCCGGCCACGAGGCCAACCACTGCCAAATGGAGGAAAAATGCCCGGCGAGCCCTTTTTGCGCTGCGTCGTGACTGATGGATTGTGGTGGTGCGTGAACAGTGGTCAACCATGGTTCCCGGCGGCATACACGGGTTAGGGATGATTAATTGTAATCAGCATAGAATGAAGCGAACGCTCACCCAGCCCCTCCCCCTTTGCATTTAATGAAACAGTGTGTTCCTCTTGGCCGAACGGTCAACGGAAGTGGATTGCGAGGTGGGGTGGATGGCGGGAAGGGCTTAGGAAAAAGTTTTAATTCACGGCTTTCTATGCCGCCATCATGACTTGTGGGAATTGTGCGCGAAAGGATTGAAGATTAATTGTGATCCGTTGGCCCGGGGAAGCTTGAAAAAAGTAGGGTGGATAATGCTTCATCATTGCTGTGGCGGTGTTCACCATATACCTCTTGGCTAGGGTGAAATAGAAGCCAGCGATATGTTTGACTCATAGGGATTAACTAGGTTTCGTGTAGCATCATAAAATTCTGTGGATCAAAGAAACCGCTGCCCTGAGTTTGGCGTCAGATTAGACGAGTTGAAGGGATCACAGTGACCATTGGTGTGATTTAAAACGATGTTTGACATTTATAAAACTCAATTGCAAGGTTGTAGGTACGTGTTCAATTGTATGGGTTTTGATTTAATTAAATATTACTAGATATTTTATTCAAGGAAGAATCGAATGTTGTGTTCGTTAAACTCAGAAAACAACGTCCATAAAAGCTACACGCAAACTAACTGCACACGCCACTTAAAACCGTACCATAAGTCGCAAACGATAACAAAGATGATGTTATGGTGAAGAGAGAGACGTCTCTGCATTGAAATGCTTCCAAGATCGGTGGCCTGCTGCTGGCATACTATCGCCCATTTCCCGGTGCTAGTTGTGTGTAGGGAGGATCATTAGTACAGCTACTGATGATGGCTCCTGTGGGGCCCTGGTAGCGCAAGGAATAATTGACGATAATGTTATGGCAAACCGAAGGAACCAAACGGCTAAATAGCTTCCCGCACTACCGTCGTCCTCGTCCGCCATCGCAGAACTTTCTTTGAACTTGGGCGACCTGGGTGAGTGGCCACTTCCGCAAGTACCTGGCCGTGTACGCTAGTCGAGAGTGAATAATATTTCCAGCAAATTGCTGAAACCTCCCCGTGAGTAGCTTCTCGAGAGCGCGAGCGAAGCAACATTTTTGCACACCATCCCGACTTGGCCTGGCTGCTTGACTCCCGCAAACATCAAAGCGTACGAACGAGCGAACGAACGAACGAACGAACGAATGGCTTTGGTTAGCGAGAGCGTGGAATTGCAATAAGAAGTTATCAAAATTTCACGAATCACCATAAGTTGGTTACCGTGGCAGAGGACCGTTGGCGGTGGCGGTGGGCCTTCGAGCTCATCCCGAGGTTCAACACAACAGCAGCACAATAAGGGCGTAACGAGTGTACCGGGTGGGTGGCCATCGGCAGTTTGTTGTAGCGCTGAAGTTGCCGGCGTGCCCGGTGAGTTATCTGTTCGCATTATCGTGCAGGGAGAGGAAGAGGGCTGGTGGAATCTGGAGCGCGCATCTGAAAGATGTTGTGGATCCCGGGGATGGGGTTGGGTTAGTTTTTGACGGAAGAAGTTGTTTGGTCAATTTGGGTTCGGGAAGCACCGAGGTACCGACGAGGCACGCAGGCAACGAAACGGCAAAGTTTCAAGATGGAAACATGGAGCTCCTCGCGTTCATCGCACCGCTGGATCCTCTTGGTGTACCGGGCGCATGTATGGTGTATGCAAAGTCGAGCTGGATAAGGACTAATCCTTGAGATTTATTATGAATCATGAATATTTGTTGCTCATTCATCGCATCCCAAAATGTTGCCCTTTGCGTGAGGGTGGAATCAGGGGGGGGGGGGGGGGGGGAGAGCGGTGATCTTCGTCCGGTGCTCGTCGTTGTCGTTCGTACAAGCAGCTGACATCGTCCGACCGACCGACCGACCGGTGGCTTTCGGACAAAAGGACCAAAGCCCTCGGTAAGCACCATGGCACCAGGATGAAGAAAACGGAATCTCGTCAACCGTGCCTACGGGGCCTACGGGGCGAGGAAAACATCCTTGTTCGGTTCCTGCAGACTGTCCGCTCTCGGTTCGGTGCGGTTGGTTCGAGGACCAGGAATTGGAAGCTTGTTGTGACTACCCTGCGGGCAAGACAAGATCTCTTAGAGCAACGAGATAGGGATAGGGAGATGGGGACCATGTGTAAGGAATGCTGATGCCTACGGGCGTTTGCAAGTCGATGGTCTGGTCCTCGGGTCTCCTGCACACGGGCACACACACACATGGATGCGTGTCTTTGGTCAACATGCCACAAAAGATAGAATTTTCATCTTTCAGCAAACTTGTCCCAGGGTCCCGGGGTGCAAAAGGGGACGCAAGGAGCAGAAGCGGAGCCCAACAAGAAAAGAAGAGTCTCCTTCAGCAAAGGCAATAATAATGGTGCGGGATCAGGATGGCTTACGCCGCCGAGCCCATGACAAGATGCTAAGGATGCTTCTCCTCGGAGCAAGGATTGGAAGGGTGGAGGGGGCTGAAAGTGAGAACAAAATTGAATTAAGATTCAAATTCGAAAGCTCCTACGCATTGATGCATCGAGATCCGATCCGAATTCCTTCTCTGGGCTCTGGGGTTAGAGTGAGGTACGTCATCATCATCACCATCATCATCATCAACGCCATCATCGAGGTATAGTAAATACCAGCATCCATTCGATCTCGAGCAGTGAAGACGCCCTTGGTTTGGATTGTGTAGGTGCACACGAAGACTTAAGGCCTAGCTTCAACAACACCAACAAACCGGAAAAGGAATGACGCATTTGCCTCTGCTCCCAGCCAGGTAGAACCCGAGGCGGAAGCAAAACAACGTTGTCCTTCATCTTCATCGTCCTCTTGCCGGTGCCGGGAGTGCTCAGTGAATCATTATACATTCTAGCATTGAAACATATTCTTGCCTTGCAGGACCGCCCACACTTCCGCTTCCGTTCTGCATATGTCCTGTTTGTCCGTCAACATTCCGTGCTCCTCACAGGTTTCTCGGTCAGGTTTTTGCTCGCAAAAGATTCAATCGCAAAGCACTCCTCGAAGGCTCCTCGAGGAGTTCTTCTTCCCGAGCGAAATCTTATTCCCTTTTTACTCCCCCACTCGGTGAAAATGTGGAAATATGAGCTGCAGCGTGCAGATACGTAGCAAAGCAGATTTGCCACCGAGGAGTTATTATCGCACCCAGGTTCCTTTCCGTTCCTCCTGCTCGGCGCTCGGCGGCGTGAAGATGAATATTTTACTACGTGACAATGTTTCCCACCGGGCATTAGAAACCGTACCGTGGTGAGGAGCTCGGTGCTGCTGGACTGGACTGGATGTCACCGAGGGTTGCATCAGTTGCGGTCTTCTCGGTGTTTGAGAGAAACCCTCGTAGGAGGTTATGTAGTCATGGACGGCAAGTGCTTCAGAAGCAGTCGTTGGTGCAGCAATGGGTATGAGAGAAGGTTCGATGGAAAGTTGAATCATTTGCTCCATTTATCTCGATGCTAATATGAGCCGACCGACCGATAAGACTCATCAATTCCACGAGCGACCAGGCGCCTCCATCCGCCTCGGCGGAACGGGTCGGTATCAGTTTCATAATGAAAAATTCCTTCTAAGCTCCGCAGTATAGCGATGCAATGTACTGTGCGCTGTTCGTTCGTTTGTTCGTTATGGTCACTGTCCGATGTGCTGCCGCTGGTGGTGGTGGTGGTGGTGGTGGTGGTCCCGCGGTCCCGTGATAAATGGATGATAAAGTTTCCACCGTTGTTGGATCATATTTCGGCCGGTGATGGTGGTGCTGGTGAATCCGTCAACAATCCAGTGCACAGCACGCAAGTGTACAGACCGGCTTCGGTCCGTTAAGGTCCAGTCAGCCACTGAGCTCTAGCTCCTAGTGCCGAGTGACGTCGCTCGGTAAAACGAGAATTCCCAGCATTCCACCACCGAGTTGCTAGTGATGGACGTCGAGCGCGCGAGCTTTTCGGTGCCAATCCAGCTTCTCGGCTGCCGTGTACTAGCGCGCACCGTATCATATTCCACTTTACTCCGGCATCCATCATCATCCTGCCAGCCAGCCAACGAACCAACCAGCCTGGAGGGAGCCCACGTATGCGTGCTCTAGTACCGCGTTGTTTTGTGCGCGAGCTAGTCGCGGAACTGGCCGCCTCCATTTTCAGTTTTAGGATTTTTGTTTTAGGTCTTTTTTTTCCTGCATCGGAACGATGCAGCTGGCGGTTGTGCTCCGTGAACACGTTTGCGCTCGAGTTTCAATCCACTGTCGCTCACACACACACACACACACACACACACACACACACTCGCGTCTTGATGCTGTTGCGCTGTGCAATGTAAACTGTGAGGATGGGAGTCTGTTTGATGGGAGGATGATGCTTCTACATCCGTCTGCCGGAAATAGCATCCATCCGTCCGACCAACTATTGGTGACTCGTAAGTGAAGTTGGTGGTGGGGAGAGCCACCATAACGTATCTCGCACACGCACACACACACATACGATCACCGCGTGTATCGAAATTCACTTTTTGTTCTGCTCGCTACCGATGCGCAGAGGATGGCGTCCTAATTTCCGGTCGCAAAAAGAGACAAAAAAACGCACACACACTCACAAACCAGGTCGTCAGGTCAATGTGTGTAATCAAAAACTATTCGCTCGAAGCTCGAAGTGGCTTGGTTTCACCGGGGGAACCGAAGCTTAGACCGTGGTACGACGCATCACTAGACGTACTCTTGGATTATGAAGTCTAGAAGTACGATCCGGACCGTAAAACAGAAAACGAAAACTCCGGCTGAAGATGGATGACGGAGAGGTCAAACCGAACCGTGCAGAGTATAGAATGCACCGGCAGCAGTGAGCAACATCAGCGGTTGTCTATCGGAAGCCAAGTCAGCGCTAGCCGAAGAGCGAAGAGAGCAAACGTCAAGGCTTGGGATAATGCATGTTTCATCATAAATCTTGATGAGTACCGTGCATGTGTGTGTGTGTCTGTGCGACGTGGAATGCATGCCACACTCTAGTCTGCGTACACACTGGTTGTTGTTGGCGCTGTGTTTATTTACAGAAGGGCGCACCGAAGAAAGGACTGTCTTCGTACCAGTCTTGCCAGTGCGCTGTCCTGTTCCTGGGTATAGCGGATCCATGCGTGTCAGCCGCAATAGCGGGAATTCAGTCAGCGTACGGTGAACGTGTACTGAGCTAATCTCTTCATCGTCTCGCCAACCGTCGCTGCGGTGTGTGCTGTTGGTTCAAAAGGTGGAACGACACACGATTGCATTTCGGTGGTGCCGTTGGAGGCAGTGTTTCAGTTCGAAAAGCACCTGCATTCCAGCGACTGCGAAGGCGCGCGCGAACGTGTGTGTGTGTGTGCTGCAGTAGGTAGTGCCTTCAACATTGTCTCAGAACCCACGCAGAACTATGGTCGCAGGATTCGCGAGCATCCTTCCCGTACGTCATGCTTAAGTCAGAAAATGCATGCAACATCTTCATCAAAATGCCATTCAGCACCGTTGACTAGAAAACAGGAGGTAGACAGGGATGGAGGTGGGGTGGGCTCGATGTCCACCAATCTCCCCCCACCTCTTCTTTCCCGTTTCATGGTTCTGGCAAGAGGTTCTGGCCGAGGAGCACCGCACGGTGAATCCTTTATAAGCATCTAATTGTATGCATAGCACCGACCCATGATCATCATCGTCATCGTCATCGTCGTCGTCGTCGCCGGCGTTCTGTTTCTCCTGCTGACATGGCTCAAGGAGAAGCGGTGGCAGCAAGGCGGATTAGGGTGCTGCTGATGCCGCTGTCCAGAAGTATCGTAATTTAACGGTGCCACCATTGACGGCGAAACACTGACAAACGACGTCTACTGCGACGATGACGACGACGACGACGACGGCGGCGAACACAAACACACGGACAAGACGGACGCGCGTTCACGGAGCGATGAAGGAAGAGGAACGTTCGAGCATGCTTTCTTGCCTCGGGAGCTGTAATTTGCATTTAAATTGCTGAAATAAAGGATTAAAATTGAACAACTCGACAGGAGTGTGCCAGGAGTGCGGCTAGAGAGATAGTGAGAGAGAGAGAAAGAGAGAGAGCAAGAGAGAGATGGAAGAGAGAGAGGGAGCAGCAAAATGGTGTTCGCTAATTTTAAAAGGAGTCTTCCGCGGTTAGCAGCTAGTTACTTCACTGTTGCCGGTTGCCGGTTGCCGGTTGCTGCTACTGCCGCCGTAGCTGGTAAATGGCTTTCGGTTCTTGGGGCACGATTTAGTAGGAGGCAGGGCTTCCGGGATGCCGTGGCTGATAATTTTCGTCGAACAATGGCTAATGATGCCACCGTTGCTGTGCTCACCCTATCATCTTCGGTATGCCAAGTTGAAGGCCAATTTTTGCCAGCCACCAGGAACGCCGCTAAAGGAAGTTACCAGAAATAGGATCTCCCCCCCCCCCTAAGGATCTGGTCGACGATTGGTTGGGTTGGAGAAAATTGAAATGAACTAATCTGATTAGAAGCTAACAGGCTGCTTCTGATGGTGCTACTGCGTCGCAATTTGGTCGCTAGTCGATTGATTAACTCCGGAACGATATGTCGATGTTTGGGATGCCGGATGATAGGCCGGGGCCATTCCCGGGGCCGCCCGGAGAGCAGCAGCAGCAGTAACGACCGAGATGTCTTCAATAGGGACCATTTTCCATCGACTCCTACGCCCCATAGTTTGGTGGCCGGAACGTGCCAAAAGTTGATTTGGCGAATTTCCTCCAAAAACGCCCCACGGAATTGGCCTCCTTGTTTCACGCTGCTCCCTCTCCCTTTTCTTTCTTTCTCCTCACGCTTCTGCTGCTGCCGTTGCTGATGCTTCACGGAAATAGGGGCCGGATGGAATATCCCGAATAAAAAAAGGTACCGATTTCCATGGGCAGATAAAACCTATCAAAACTTTTCCGACAGTTTATCAGCCATTTTCACTCCATACACACCGACACTGAACGAGCAGGGGGAGACCGGGCCGGATCGGACCGGACCGTTGGGGGTTGTTTGGTTTGACGGAATGGCTGCCGCCTTTGGCTTTTGGCGCTGTGAACGGTAGCGTCAGCGTCAGATTTGACGGATCTCGTTTTTGGAGAAGGGGAGGGATTCATCGGGGTTCGGATCTCCCTTTGGTCGGTTTTTTGTTTTATTTTTCCCGCGCATTTTCCCAACGGATGCGACGTTGTGTCGAAGCAAAGAACGTGTTGAGTCCTGGGTTGGCCTTTTCGTCAGTTGCTTGCCCGTTTTCGGTCAACAATATTCGGTGGCACCGGCCGACCAGACCAGACCAACACACACACACACAGTGAGTGGAAATGAAATTTTGAAACAAAGTCAAACAAACACGATAAATTAACTCCGGCAATATTACACGGCGGTGCGAGGTTACCCCGAAAGGAAAGTTCATTCCGAGGTTCCCGCCGAAGTTCCCTCAGTTCGCTGGAACGGGATTTGCTTTGCAGCCGCGTGGATCACAATGGAGTGGAGTGGTCTGGGTTTGGGCTTCGGTTCACCCAAAATGGCTTCAATAGCTCATGGAAAACCGAAAGGGAACCAAAAAGGGGAAGGAATGTGTGTGTGTATGTGCGCATTCGCCGAGAGAATGGGCCTCTCTTGGTATGTGTGTGTGTGTGTGATAAGGCGAGCTGGGATTGTGTTGTTTGAATTGGAAGAAAGTTTTCGGTTTTCTGGAAAAGTCCGGAAAACCCTAACAGTGCCAGTAGCAGTGCCAGTAACAGTGCCAGTGGACCTTTGGAAACGCTGCTAAATACATATTCACCAAATATACTTTCTACTCAAACATGATTTGTATTTCTTAGTTTTACGTTTTGTAATGGCGCGCACAGGGCACAGCATAAGTTCAACATGCGAATGCGTTGAGGACAAGGCCAACACCGAAACACACACACGCGCGTGTGCAGCACCTGGAGAACAAAGATTGATCGGTTGGTGAGGAGTGAGTGAGGTGCCTGCTCGTGGTGCGGTGCGAGTTGAATTCCAATCAAGCATGTCGGGAAAGCTCAAGACGATGGACGTCAGATGGTTTGGCGAACTTTTACCAAAAATTCTCTTTCATCCCAAAAAGGGAAGGGGAGGGGCCCCCCTTCTCATACCCCGCCATCTCGTCTCATCGTTGAATGTTGTGCGAATGGGCATCACTCACATCACTCGAGCGGCTCCGACGGACCGAACGAAGGACCGACCACCGTAAATGGTCGTA
This sequence comes from Anopheles darlingi, assembly GCF_943734745.1. NCBI lineage: Eukaryota > Metazoa > Arthropoda > Insecta > Diptera > Culicidae > Anopheles > Anopheles darlingi. Next base: position 86,640,785 of record NC_064874.1, read on the forward strand.
GGAATGCCGTCGGTTCGCTACGTCCCGGGAAAAGGTCCATCTGCTCTCGCACCGGATAGTCCCACTCGATCCGGGATGGGATGGCCTGCTGGGCACTCGGGCTCATCCCCTCCAAAAACACAGGGGGAGGATATGTTTTAAATTACATAAGAACCTTAACAATAAAAACATTCCAACGCAAAAGGTCTTCTTCCCGGGGAATGCGGGATGGATGGTTTCGAGAAAGCAAAACAATGGCGAAGATGAGACGAGACGCAATGGCCTCCTTGGTGAAATGTTTGAAAGAATAAAACTCGTGAAAAAGGTCCCCCGCCCGCTGACACTCCTGCTCTCTCACTCTCTCTATCTCTTGCTTTTGCGGCTTAAAAAGCCTCTGGAAAACTCTTGACGTTTATTCCGGCGTGTTTTTCGGTTGTGTGTGTGTGGAACTGTCATGTGGAACGAGTGGCTATCACGGAACTGGACGCCGTAGCGCTTGTAAGAGCTTTTCGGTCAACCGACCGAGCCGTCGAGTGGCTGCTCAAAACTAACTAAAGTCCGCTACCGACGTCATCCGATCCACTGCCGCCATTGCTGCTGCTACTCCTGCTCCCTCTCGGTGTGTGTGTGTGCCTGTGTTGCCTTTGTCATATCTAAATTTAATTTAAAAGAAATGTTGGAACATTTCTCCGCTGTTGTGTGGTGCTGTATTTGCGTTCGCGGCTTGTCCGCCCGTGCCGCACCGCCAGTGGTGGAAGTGCAAGGAGGCCTCTTTTGTAACTGAAACTTCTTGCGAAAGCACAGAACCTGCCCTAGTGCGACGGGGAGAGGAGGGCGTAGCAAACACTCGGCGGTTGCTGTGAAGGGTCACCTAACCTTAGAAGTATGGAGTATTCGTATTCGTGAAGCGCAGAAGTCTGGTGGTGGAGGTGGGAGCGGTGTTGAAACATAAATAAAAGTTGAGTTTCAGGACTTGTCGTGACATTCCGCGAACCAGGGGCACACTCCGGTGGTGACATTCCGGAAAAATAATTTAAAATTCCTCAAATCAGGCCGCTTCAGCTTGGGAATTTATATCCCTACTCCCAGGTCGTATTACGTTACAAGCGCTCCAAAGTGTGGCGCAGACACTCGCTGCGAAACCAATCGACCACTGCACTGCTGGTGCCAGTAGGCAGTGTGACTCACCATCATCTGTAAGTTGATAACGATGATAAAATCGAATTAAGAAAACAATCGAATCGACAGGTCGGGACCACTGTTTGATATCAGGCCCCTTGTCAGTGCAACCGGCAAAAGCAACAGTGTCACCGGGGCCGGGAGGGAGGATGCCTACGGGAGGTCTCGACATGACGCAGATTATTGGATATCTTATCGTTGGCTGAAGCATCGTTTTGATGCGAGACTCCCTGAATGTAAATATAATGATCAAATCAAATGCAGACGAGAGCGAAAGAGAGAGAAAGAGAGAGAGGACAAAGTAGGCGACCGACGACGCCATCGCAAACGACGAACTGACAGAAGTGTCAGGCAGGATATGACAGAAGCCAAGGAGCCAGCTGCCGAGCTGCCTCTCGCCTCTCCCAAGCGCCTTTGAAACATCCTCTGAACTGGTGGTACCGCGTGACGACTTGCGCTAACAATGTAAGTCAACAAAGCGCAAACGAACCGAACGCAAATGATGCAAACGAGGAGCCAACCGTTCCGTACCGACCGAGCGACCGGGCACGTGATGCCATGTTGCCGTGCCGTGATGCGCCACCAGCGCCTGCCGCCCGCTGCTGAATTGCCATAAAAAATGGACGATGGCATAAATTTTAAAACAAAGTCAACCAAGATGCAGAGCGAAGCGCGCACGAAATAACATACTCTCCACGGCTGCTTCCAGCCTTCCAGAAACCAACCCCTGCTGAGGTTTGATCAACAAGTTTGCTTTGTTCTGCTGCTGCTGCTGCTGCTGCTGCCTCGGCTGCTGTCGAATGTCCGGTTGCTTTGTGGTTCTGAGAACCTCATTTCGGGGGTTTTACATCGAGCCTCGAAAACTTTGACTTCCGATTTTTGCTGCGGGTGGGGAGGGGGATGCTGGGCTCCCGCAAAACGTGTTCAAAGACAACTTAGCCTCCTTCGATCGGGGTTTGGTTTTCGGTGTTTTTGCGCGCGTGGCGTGGCGTGGCGGAGATGAATGCTTTCTGAAACGACCGCCCGAAAGCGAAAGGTCCACTGGCGGTCCAGATTATCTGGTGGAATAAATCAAACTTTTCTGTCTTCGGCTTCGTTCTTTAGCCCGGGCAGCTTGGTTTTGTTCGAGGGTTCGCTTTCACTGCCTCCCATCCTCTATCCCCTGAAAACCCCTTCTTCTGTTCTGAGTATTGTCCGGGCGAGTGGCCGCAGAACGATTTGTTCGTGTTGAAAGACAGCTTTATGTGAACTTTATGTTGTCGCTTCCTCACCACCACCGTCCGCCATCCGTTGTGCGGTATGTCCAGCGTTTTTGTCCAAGTCTCTCCCCTTCAAAGAAATGGGTGTTGGTCAGTTTGGGGTAGGAAGAAAGCGGTCGGTTTTTTTCAGCGAAGACTAGTGACGACTGGAATTCACACGTACCGGCGAAGGGTGATACTTAGTGAAATGTTTCCAGCAGCAGGAAAAACATTCCTCGTTTCTGGCTGCTGCTGCTGCTGCAGTTGATCGTTTTGGGGTTCCGAAGGGTTCTCGGTCCTCGGTCCAGCTGTATAATCGACCCGGGGGCATCTTTATCGTCGTAAGTCATTTATCCTGCCTCGTCCGACTCCGAAAGACAGTTTTATTTCTCTGATGGGTTGCCGACACCATAACTGGCCACCTCTCGTTGTGACAGGACAGGACAAAAAACCCTCCGGCTAGCGAGGCGAGATTTGATGAAAATGTTGAGCTTCAATGTGGCCGATGCCGGAAGCCGGAAAGCATCGGAGATGGCGGGGTTCGAAAGTCGGTCGAAAGAAAAGGAAGCTGACAATGATAAATAACCATTCGAGCATCTCAAAAGCCGCTCAAAACGATACTCTTGGCCTTGGCGCGCTGACGGGCTCCATAATTATCGTGATGTGTTTAGTCTCCAGACCTCTCTGTGAGGTCTGTGAGAGCGATGGCGGTGCTGATGGTTGCTGGTCGTCTGGTGATGATTGTTCTGGTGATTCCAGCGGGAGCAATGCAGGCGCTAAGGGACGGTGTCTATAACATACCACGTGCCATGCTCAGACCATCGTTAGCGGGAGTAAAATTAAAGCTTTATTGTTGTTTGTTGTGCCCGAAAGTGGATGTGCTGTTTGATTTAATTGAACGCCATGAAGCACTTTCGCTCTCCTTCTCAGTGAAAATGCTAACCCCCGTTGTCTGTGTCGACAAAGCGAGATAGAGAGAGAGAAAGAGAGAGAGTCGAAACCCATAAAATGTTATCCATTTTAAACTGGTTCCCTTTCCCGGGACCGGGATGGGATGGGATGTGATCGGGATCGTTCCGGGTTTCTGCCACTTGGAGTTTAGGATGAAGAAGCTAAACTTATTTATTACCGGGTGACAGTCGATATTTGGTCCCGACGATCTGGTCGACGATGTAGCCCCCCATCCGGAAAGTGTCCCCGGAAGCTAAGGTCGCCCGAAAC
>NC_064874.1:86649401-86651901 GCF_943734745.1 Anopheles darlingi
GCGCGCGCCTTCCCTCGCGCTGGAAGCGGAAGCTTCGGCGTTGATCATGTTTCATCAGGATGAACATATTTTACGCTCCATCCGCCCCCTTCCCCCGGGGGGCGTCTGTAAAACCACGCAACCTCCTACAATCTGTTCCAACAGGAGCCGCTTCTGTTCCTCTTGGTAATGCTTCTGGTGATGATATAAATCATCATTTCCAGGGACCGACGGCCCATCGAAAGTCTTTCGAACTCTCCTACCCCCCTCCCACTGGATCAAGCAGTCTGAACTTTCGTTGACTTGCGGCCCGGACCGGGAGATTTCGGGGCCCGGGGAAATTAATTCCACCTCTAATCAGTGTACGGCCAGCTAGCGTGCGTCCTGCGGGCGTCTTTGCGTTGTTTCGGTCGCGATTACCCGCAGCCACCCGAAAAGTTGGACCATTTCTAAACTCGCTAGGCCGGACCACGGGGAGAGGTCGAGGTTGGTCGATGGTCGATGCTTGGGTGGATTTTTGTTAAAAAGTTTTTCCGTTCCGTCGCCACCGAAATAGGTCAACGCCGGGCGGCGGGGTGTGGAGAACGCAATCTCAACGCCCTCTACCTCACCGTCTCTGCGTCTCTTCTCCAACGAGGAAAATTAATTCTTACACCTGTTTCGATAAATGCGGCCATTTTGGTTCGAGCTTACGCGGGGGTGGGGGGGGGGCAGGTGATGTTTCCGCGGACCATTTTCCGGTCGGTTGCATGTTGGACATGCGATGCGCCACCATCGGAGGGCTCAACGATATTAAGTAGACACCATCCAAAACCATGCCACATCGAGTGCAAGCGACCTCACGGATCATTAATGCGACATAAAGTGCGTTGGTTGGTAGCATATGGTAGCGATTGGAGGTGAAAAGGAAATGGCAAGCGAGAAGTGAATGTAATGAAACGAAAAAAGGATAACCGAGTGTGGTGAGAAGAGTCGTGTCGATATGCAGCCGGAACATTATTCAACGCTTGAGTCACGCTGCTTTACATGCGACTCTTCGCATCATCGATATGCGTCGATAACTGTGAGTGGCAGGCGTGCAATATGTTCCGGGTACCATCGGGGTTCAGGAGGTCAGCAGTCGTAAAACATGAGAGGGCTTTTCGCGATGCTTTTGCGTCATAAATCGGATGGAATCCGTTTGAACTCGAGGAGGTTACAGAATAAAACAGCAACACACTTTTGGTAAAAGTTTTATAAATTTACCCGCGATGAGATGACCTTACTCCGGAGTTCACAAAGAAATAGTTGTTTTCGAGAAAAAATGTTCATCACGAACCATTAGACGCCATCGGTCCTTTATCATGATTCGGTTCGATGATTTTAATCAAAATTATCATCCTTCACCAGGATTCCATCCATTATTTGGGGATCACTCCCGCCCTGGGGTGAATGTCCTTCCCCCAAAAAGGATTCGTCGTTTTGATCCCGTTGTTGCAGCCGATACGGCGGATTCGATATAATTGAAACTAGCGCCAAAGGGGGGAAAAAAGAAGAACAGAAAGGACTCCTTGCATCATTATTACGGTCCGGCTGTTTATTGAGACTTAAATTGCTTTTTTAATTTATCCCAAAACCCGGCTGGCCGGCCGGTGAACCCGTCCTATCAGTCGCCGTACCTTCGCCCTCGGAGGTTGAGGAGGAAGAGGAGGAGGAGTAGGAGGTGGAGGAAAAAAGAGAAAATCGAAAACGGGCTCCCCAATAGCGCTCCCGGGGTCTCGCATCCGATGATTTGACTTATGCGTGAGTTTGTCAACCTCTCTCCCTCTTTCTCTCTCTCCCTCTCCACATCGCATTTTCGCGTCGCGTACGCAATGGAAATGGCGAAAAAGGGCTCCCAAAAATGGGACTTTATGGGGGGGAGGGGGAAAAAAGAAAAGAAAAACGAAATGAAATGAAAGGCCGAAAGACCCGTGGACCCGAGGACGCGCGGCTTTCGGGCAGTAAAAGCAAAAAAAAAAAAAGAGGAGCGATAACTTGCTACGTGCATGATAAAAACTGTCATCAACTGGCCCCGGCATCGGCGTCTATATCCCTCTGCACACGCCACGCCGGTGCGTGGTGAGTGGAAAATGCTTAATGGCGATAGCAATTTCCATACACTTCATAAATTTGTTATTGATTTTCGTCGGGTCGTCGCGATCTCTATACGCAACTTCCGGACCAAGCCGGAACCCCCCCTCCGGCACCGCGTTATCATACCGCCATTTTTCATCGCGCGCATCCTCTTTGCCCTGTTCTGTAGAGGTGGCTGATTGGACGTGCACAGGAGCGGCCATTTTTGTGGGGGAGTCGGGGGCGATGAAAATTTGGAAATTTTGGGCTCGATATCTATCCACCGTCGGTTTTGAGCTCGGATATGAGTAAGCAGCTGGATGGCCGCTTTTGAAATCGCCATTTCAGAGGGCACGCTAGGTGGTTGATTGGTTTTTATTGTTACGGTTACTATGCAGCTGCAGGTGGAAAGGCCCCGGTCCCGGCC
>NC_064874.1:86656901-86661901 GCF_943734745.1 Anopheles darlingi
AGGCGCGCGTACACACACACACACACACGCACGCACGCGTGAGGGAGCAGGGTTTGGCTGGCTGAAAAGTAGGATAAAGAATGCTAATCTCAAACCCTCGCCCACCTCTCCTGCTGCTCCTCTTTTCCCTTTTCAAAAGGTGTGGTATGTTGGTTAGGTACGTACCGTACGGTGCGCCTCTCGTCCTCGTCCTCGTGAGGTGATGTACCGCACGTGAGGTCGTGAGGGTGTGGGAGGAACGGGAACGAGTGGGCTGGTGGCTAGCCTTACCCAGCATATGCTGCAACCGGGGACGACGTTTAACCGCTTTTTCGCTTCGCTTTTCGCCGTCGACGCAAATCTGGAAGACGAAAGGCACTTTGGTGTGGCGGGAAAGGGGAAAAGACACAAAACGAGGAACACCCCCTCTTCCCACTCCTCCCCTCATCCAAACGCGGGGGGAAAAAGGATATAAGCCCAGCAAATGTGGGATTTAGCATGATGTGGCGTTGATGACGAATGTGGGAGATGCCGTGTGTGCCTGTGTGTGTGTAGGGCGGGTTGGTGCTGAAAAGCCAATCTTGGTGGGACGTACAGAGGCCCCGGGGCATCGACAGAACAGACAAAACGCGGCCGCGAATGGGAATGCGCGCCTCCCATAGCATGGTGGCTAGCAAACTTCATAAACGTAATTTATTTAAATTCTTTAATGCCTTTCTGCATGATTTAACGTCGGTGGGTGGAGCATGGGTGCCGGTTGGTCTGCGCAACTGACAGCGGCATGCGAAGATGGGATTGTTTCTCATCATCGCGCACACAAAGACACACACATACACATACCCACCCTCCTTGGTGGCTGTTGGTGAATGGCTGGGGAGGGAACGTGTTGCGGAGTCTTTTATTTTTGCCGAACAGATTTTTCTTCATCTTCGTGGCCCCCGGGGCGTGAATGTGTTTTTTTTCTCCTGTGAAAATCCGTTGCTTGAAAGGAGGAGTGCCAGCAGGCGATGTATAGCACGGGAACACATTCGTCTCAGACCACCTTCGTGCAGATGAGTGATTGTACCGCCAAGCGAACACCGTCTGGTGGAATTAAGAGCAGATTAACTACGCGGCGTGGAGCTGGAGGCCGCCATTTATGGTTGCCCCGTTTTTGATTGAGAATGCGTGAAATGATCCGTTTGCTTTGCTTTTGCTCCAAAGGAATAATTAAATCAAGATAAGCACACCGTTTATGCATTCACCTCGGATGGTGTGAAGAATGTGGGTGTGCGCGCGCGTGTGTGTGTGTGCGTGGGCGTCGAGTTTTAAACGGTTAGATCGCATTCATGATGTTGTTTCACTGAAAGGAGGTCAACCCCACACCTTATGCCTCACTCATAAGGGTGTCAGTTACTTGGGGGGAAATTTATTCGAAATTAAATAACAGTTGACTGAAATGTTGGACGCGCGCATTTGTGTGTGTGTGTGTGCCTGTGCGTGTGATGCTTTTGCGCACGTACAGCAGCAGCAGCAGTGTTAGGGATGGAATACGAATTAACTTTAGCGGATAAGTTTCGCTCCTTCTCCGGTGTGCCTTCGTCCTAATAGAGAGATAGACCGATTTCACCGTTTTGCGTAATGCCCCCATACCTGCACTGCGTGCGTGTGTGAGTTTTCCATTAAAAAGTTTTTTCTCCAAAAGTTCCGTTTTCCGTTTTTCGTTACTTTTCCGGAATGTGCCGTCAGTACAGCAAGTCAGTCCCAAGGGAGGGGGGAAGAGGAATGGCGATCAAAACGTGGGGTGCCGTGGTGCGACAGAACAACACAAAGCGTGTGTTTCTGTGTTTGTGTGAGCGTGTGTGAGAGATGTAGGATTTACTTCCTTTTTATTGTGTGCCCGCTGATGAACTATGTGTAACGCGTGTTTCCGCCACACTCCCTATCGCCCAACCCCCTTTCCATTACCACCTCCTTCTGTATCCTTCGCCTACATGAGGCCGGAGTGTAGGTAAAGGAGCGAAACAAGACGTTAGACATGTAACCAAGGCGGACGGTTACGGTGACGACGACGACGACCACGACGACGACGATGCCGACGGCGGCAGTACACGACATGGAAAAGCCGTTTAACGGAAAGATGGCGCCCGAAGGCGTACGGAATCCCCTCTCTGTCAAGCCCACCCCGTTTCCTGCACAGTTTCCATCCTGGAGTCGGGCATTGTCTATGCGCCGTACAGCATGACGTTGCTTTTCGCGTCTATTTTACGCTGTTTCGGTTAACGCCACGCGTGTGTGTGTGTGTGGGGGCGCTACATTTCCCCAAACGAGGCGGAAAATTTCTCTCCCAACATTTACAGTTCCACCCGGCACTTTCCACCATCTTGTACCACTGTACCACGTCGGAGTGTGTCGGTGTCGGGAGGCTTACAACGCATCGGGATGTGAATCATCGGGACGGAACTTTCACCGGAACTTTGGTCCCTCGCACGCCAAGGCCTCGCAAGGTTTTCTGGAAGCTAGAGCTAGAGACTGGATTGTTGGATCTCCCTAGCGAGTGTCCTCTCCCCTGGCGTTAGGAGGCTTTGCCGTGTCCTTGTGTCTTGTGTACCATTTTCAATCGCTTTTCTTGGACGCCGGGGAGTTGTCGGGGGAAAAAATGGATGATTTCATCGTTCGGCAGTGGTTTGGCGGGTCCACCGGTCCATGCATTCGAGAGGGCCTTATATTCGACGGTTTGTGTTTCGGTTGCTACAAGTGTAAGCAATGTCTTGTTTGGCTTAGTGTCAAGCGCCAGTGTATGAACACAACACAGGTTCTGAGACTATAATTGGAGCAGCCGAACAGTCCCATCCTTCACATTGGGTCCTTCGTTGGTGATAGATTTTGCTGGTTCGCCTCGTGCTTAAGCGCTCCGGAATGATTCTTCGTCATTCTCAGAAGCGCGCAGTTAGTAGAAGTGAAAGAGGACTTCCATAATCCGTTGAACTCACGACGACGGGCAACTTCAAGAGTCGCTTATTACCCGCCCACAACTTTTGCTCGTACCGGCTGGGCGCGGTGAGCCCAGGAATGCTAGATCGGTGGTCGCATTCCATCTGGAATACCTGGGCTCCATTTGTGATTGTTGAGCTAATGCGCCATAAAAAAGCTATAAAAATATTAAACGCATGATAAATGGTGGTTCTTTCAGTCGTTGAAGGTATGACGCACACTTGCACACCGGTAGACAGACACACACACAGACACACATATATACTAGAGCAGGAAGTTGGTGGTGATTGTGGTGAGAAAGGGTTGCGCTGTGATGCTCTAAAGTGGCTTGGCTAGATGGCGCAATTCCCGCAGCCATACCTTTGGTTACGCTTTAGTACGGTAGACGCAGAAAAAGGTATGTGTGTGTGTGTGTGTGTGTGTGTTGGAGCGGGATATTAATGTGCATCAACGCGCGCCGCAGGACTCGCGAACATTCACGCGGGACGAGATTTAATGTTGAAAGTTTTCGAGAGCACTTTGGTTTTCTCCCTCCCCTTATTCGCCGCTTCGGGGGTGGTTGGAAAGCGTCCTCTGCCATGTCGTTGAGTGAGTTGTCCCACGACGAAAAGTAAAGCTGCAACCGTTAGTACCAGGAAGCGGAGAGCGAGAGAAAGAGAGACTTTCCGATGTGTTGAATTTGAAAACTTCAGGTGAGAGGAAATTAAAACCAATCCTGCCTCTCCAGTATGCCTTCTTCTGGTGCCAGCCTGGGGAACCTGGACTTCTTCTGGGACCCGCTAGAGTGTATGTGTGTGTGTGTGTCGTGTAGCAGGCGATCTACGGGCGAACGGACGGAGGGGCGGGTTGTAAATATGAATGATGATAAACGAGCAATTAGAGGATGCAAAAGTAACATAAACGATACTACACCGTACACTTAACACTTTGATGGGGATAGATATGTTCCTGTGGAGGAGTATACTGCCGTCTGCGACTTGCGGATGCGGACCGGGACACGCTTAGTAGTAGATGGGTTACATTAGCATTCGGTAGGCAAGTATTCTCATTAGCACTGTCTGTCTGAGCATGCTTTTAGCGATTTATGTGCGCCCATTAGGGGAATGCGGACGAAGCCTTTCGACTGGCTTTGCGTATTTTGTGTTTGTTTGTTAATGTCAGACATTTATTCTTCGACGTATACTGTCGTATTCTGACGTTCCGATTCCCAAAACGGTATTCCCATAATTAAAGGTTCTTCTTAAAGCCGTTGCAGCATTTCATTAATCCTTGTCTAGACGGATTCGCATTAGCTTTTGCTTTAACCCTGATTCGTGCCGTTATGTTTCTCAATGTCAAGTCGACAGACATTCACGTCCAGGGCCAGTTGGTTGGACCTTACCGTACACAACACCACGAGACACTGACGTGATGCGGTGCGATGAATGACATTTTTTTGGGTAAAATTGAGGCGGAAACAGTCGACCGATGGCAGCGTTAACCCTCATCAGCGCGAAGCGGTGGCAGTTGAGATGGATGGATATCCGAAAGAATTTCCAATTAAGAATGAGCTGCAAAGAAGTTTCGGCTGATAAAGGGCTTCCGGATTTCTTATATTGCCCATGAAACACACATTCACACACAGTCTACAACTGGCCATGTTGGACGAAAGTAATGTGCCAACTATTCGACACCGAGACACCGAACTCCATCGGAAAGGATCGTCGACGGATTTTTCGGACTTTAGCACAACGGAAATAGTTGGCGGAAAACCGGGGCCCCATGGTCCAAAGGTGGCAAGCGAACCAGAGGCCTCTGGTCGTTTGAGGAATTCACTCACGTTTCTGGGAGTTCTACATTCCCATCGTGCTACCTTCTAGAGCGGCAAGAAGTCGTTTCCTGCCTTTCGATCGACGCCTCCACAAACTTCCCCCGTGAGTGCCAAAAATAGGAAATCGTTCAAACGCAGCCCATCCAAACGTATTTCGGCCCGGGAGTGTGGATTCGATAAATTTGAAGACGGCAATAGAAGCGCCCGCGCGGCCGGAACGGTAAACGATGATGGAATG
>NC_064874.1:86666901-86694401 GCF_943734745.1 Anopheles darlingi
TTAATGCAGTTAACCTTTTAAGGCCACCGTGACCAGTGAGCACTGGTCTGCACTGAACGGTCTGCTGTGCTGACGCAGCACGCTACTTTGCATGCAGTAGCTGTTTATGACAAAAGACTGCACCCGGCCCGGTCATGCAGCGAGTGCCAAGAAGTTGATGCACCACGCCAGTTTTCCACCGATAAACGTTTCTGTGTCAAGGGCATTTGCCAGTAACAAAAAAACGAAAATCGCGAGCAAATTAGATTGATCCCGTAAACGGACATTCTGCCGGTGTGGTCCTAATGAGTTTCGAGACCGCGTCGGTTGACGCACCTGTCACATCATGCTGGCTAAAAGAAGGCAGAGCGAACGAGCTAGCGAGCGAGCGATCGAGCAGCGATTCAATTTGCTCTGGCAGATTACGCCTCAAAAACCTCAAATGTTAATTTCTTGCCGGCTGTTCCCACAAAACCGGATCGAGTTGTGCAGGCCACAACCGTACTGCTGCTGCTGCTGCTGCTGTTGCTGCTGCGTATCACGGTTCCACCGGGAGAATGGGAAGGTTGCCAGGACAGTGAGCCCCGGGGGGCCACAAAAGCCACAAACCGAAATGGAACCGTTTTTATGGTCGAAGCGAAGCACACATTTGCGCTCTCGAGTGGAAACCGTTTGGCGGTGGAAGCCATCAGTCTACCATCCCCCAACCCGCCTTTGGTCAAAGACACAAAAGCTTCAAACGGTGGCTGCATACACATACCGAGGAACGCACACACACACACGAGCGCGCGCGCTCAACACATCACCGCTCACCGTGCAGCACTCCGTGGTTGGAGATGCATTAATTTTCACGTTGTGTGCGTGCACGTATGTGTGCGTTTGTGTGTGTCAGGGCATCAGACCGAGATGCAGGGAGATGTGCATCCATTTGATGCTGGCTGCTTGGTTGCGTCGGTCACCAGTTGCTGGTGCACCAGCAAATCCAACCGGCAGGATGTTCCCCGTTACGAAAGTGTCGAATCGTGGTGAGCCTCGAAATGGGGTGGCGGTGGCTGAGGGGATCCTGCGAATAATCAACCGAAATTGGCATCAGTTTTTCGGATGCATTCGCTCTCTCTCTGCGCTCTCGCTAGTGTCCCGAAACCTAAATGGGAAACGGATTCAACACGTTACCTCAACCGGAACACCGGTGCATCCTGAGTGGCCGGAGTGGCCGGTCCCAGGGATCGCTCGTTGTGTTGATGGTTTCTGGTGACCGGCGTATGACGATTGGCAGCACTTTTGAGGTTTGTTTCGCATAATAACAATCCTGTCTAAGCTTCACTGCTACTGCTGCTGCTACCGCTACTAGACAGTGTCCGCTGATCTTCCGAGCATCCGGTGAATGCTACGCCAAGCGATTGCAACCGGGCACACCAGGCGTAGCTCATGCAATGGACACACGCACACACACACACAACCCAGACGTGCACCAGTTTGTGGACGTCGTCCAGACGAATCCAAAGCACATCCGCAAATTACTTTGAATTCTAATTTCATCCCTGTGCCTGCAGCATCACGCAAACCGTAACCGTGCGCGAGCTGCTTGTCCGAGTGCTTGGTCCGGTCCCGCTGAGCAGGAAGGTGTCGTGAGATGCTCTAGTGACCGGAGGCGGTAATTTATATGTACATATAAAGTAACGGATTAATACGAGAAGCTGAGCTTGCATTACGGCTGGCCCGAGGAGGCAAGAGCGCTATTGAATACAAACAATGGAGCTCGGTGTTGCTCGGAGTGCTCCGAGTGCTGGTCCGCCGGATGTCAACGAGCGTTCTTGGCTGCCAGGAAATGGTTCATCAAATGCTTTGAGTATGTTACGGACGAAGCTCCCGGACGAAGAGGTACACCATTGGTTTGGTTTCGCTCATTAAAATGTATTAACGCGTGAAACTGTTTCTTTACGAGCTTCTCATTGTTCGGTGGAGTGCTCGAGTTGGGCTACTCGTCTATTTGCAGACAATTGTTGTAAACCCAATGTTGGGCTTCTGCAGAAAGGTTGCTGTTGTTCCATTTAACCACATTGACCTCAAACCACGTTGCCTTGTTTGAGATAGGTCATCATCATCGTCCAACATGGCATGGCTATGGTTCTCTTTGCAATCGGAGTCGCAGAGGATGTGCATCAACAGGAGAAGCTGTATTTTCGAGGTTTGTGGCAGACAAGAATGATACCATGAACATTTGAGTTTTTCGGAAGATAACATCTACCACGCCGAGTGTGTTTTTTGGTGCTACGATTTACGAAACCATGCTCTTTTTCATTCGTAGATTCTGTTGGTTGAACTTTAGAACTTTAGAACTGAGTAGCTTTAGTCAGAATCTTTGTACAGCTTGCATTGTTTTCCCTTTTCCAGAACATCATCTTCAGATGACGATTCGGCCCGTCAAGTCTTCTTAAATGTTGTAGGTTAATAGAGTGTGCATAGGAGACACAAATTGAGATGCCTTGGCAGTATCGACATTGATTCCCGGATTTCTAGAATACTGAAGTCGAGGGTTGGCTGTTGTGTCGGACAAGTAAGTCTTGCTTTAAATCCTTTCATTCCTTATTCTGTTCTAATATTTTTAAAGATTGACATATTGCTGCATAGACTTTAGTACCTGTTGAATGGTCCAGATCCCTTCAATAATTCCTAGCGATAGATGAGAATATATTTTGGATTTGGTTCGATTTCGGAAGAACATGATCCTCTGCTACCTGACACAGAACGTTGAAAAACATCGGAAAACCCCGAAACGTGAAGTGACGGAAAATATTGTTTTTTAATTTCCCTCGGCCCGTTCCAACCAGGAGAGGGCGAGAGCACTCGTTAGTGGCGTAAGGCCGGATATTGGGTTCAAGCTTAAGAACAACAAACTTGTAAAAATATTGCTCTTCGCCCTCTGCCTCTATTGCGCTGATCTCGAGATCTCCGTAGCTACGATTTCGGGCTGGTGTGCCCAAGCGATTGTTTTGACAGGAAATTTGTGCTTCCTTTCCAATAAGACCGCCCCGAAGAACATCCCGGAGACGTTTCTAGCGCACAGGACGGCACGTAGGCCTATGTGATCCTTTTTTACCGTTAAGGTGGGTTTTCATCTTTTTCTTTCTCGTGCTTTTTCCATTTATTTTTTCGGCTCACAAACGCTTGTGGTACATTGTTATGAAAACATTATCACACGACAATCTTGGTTCTTCGCACAGTCCCTTTCCAGGAGTATACCTGGAGGTGAATCCAAACGTGTGGAGCCTCTCTGTGTTGAATGTGGGCTACTGCGAAATGTGTGATTTTTTAGAGATTCACTCACCTTGTTTTTGAAGCTCCCATGTAGCCTTCACGAACACTTGGGAAACCCCGTCCCCTTCAATCGCTGATCCGAGGCTTCCGCTTCCGTTTACATGACGCGCGAAATGTATCATTCCATCGGCCGCGACTCATTTACAATTTATGGTCGCTTTTCATTCCGACCGATTTATGTCGCAAACGCACGCATCGAACGCTCCAAATGGCAGCAAATAACACGTACGCTCACACACACACACATACAAACGTCGATTCATGCTCGTCATCAGCGAGCGAATTGCATCGCGTGTCCCGAATCTCGCTCGCTCGCTCGCTGCACTTTGATTTCGTGCCGAATTTCGTTGCACGACCTATCGCGCCCCGGTGCACTGCCCGGTGCGGCCGAGCATAAGGTTATCAATCATTAGCAGTCAATAGCCGGGGAGTGTCTCTGTTGCGGGTGTGCGTGTGGGTGGTGGTGGTGGTGGTGGTGGAAAGATTGTTTAGGAATTCACGCTATCCGCGTTGCTGCCTATGCGCGTTGCTGCCTATGCGCGTTGCTGTTATGCTATTTTGGCCTTCCTGCACCACGGGTCATGGCGAGCGCGCATAATGGCGGGCGTGTGGGTGATAGAGCGGTCGGTGCATTGGTGTCAATGGATGGATTTGCACGATAGACCACCCCGCACCACCACCTTCACCGCCACTGGCACGCTTAGTGATGGCATAATGGATGTTCGATTCGTTATTTGTGCCAACCGATGTCGTCCGACCGACGGTGGGGTGAGGGGGGAGGGGGAGTTGATGTTTTGAAATGCTTTTGCAAAATGTATGAGGCAGTGTTTTGAATAACTCATCGCTCACCACCGGGCCAGCGTGAGAGCGTGAGCGCGAGCACAATGGCGACGCATCGTGTGGCGCAAATGCTGTCCGGCGCGGTCCGACATCAGGCGTCATCCCGCGTGTCCCGGATGCTGGACATGTGCAAAATATAAGGCCCTGGCCGGGACACCGGCCACCACCAACAACCTCCCCTCCCCCCTTCCCGGTAATGTCCGATGCTGTGAAGTGATTCGCAATTAGTTCACACTAACGCTTGATCGTCGTGAGGTCGCTAGGCGCGGCCGTTGAAGTAGCGGTTATAACGGTGTTGCTCCGGAGTGCAAGGATGCTCATTGAAGCCTAGCCACAGCCATCCAATGTGCAGGAAAATGCAGCAAAGCGCTATGCTGGCTGGCTGGCAAACGGCTTTTGTTATTCGCCGAGCAGTACAGGCTGAAGATATACGGCGACACAAGGTAACAAACCTTGGTGTTTGCGGCCAGGATTAATGGCGTAATGACGACGGTGTGGCCGTGCAGTAGTAGCAGCAGTAGCAGCAGCTGCTCTGTTGTGGAATTGCTAAACGCATTGTTGCTGTATGGGCCGGAGCCCGGGAGCACCCCGGAGTGTGCTGATTATTTATTGCATTCTACCGACGTGATGACACGGATTGGTTGTGCCCGTGCCACTGGCGGTAGTGGTACTGGCAGTGGCCACCGCCAGTCGATGAGCCGGAGAGTGCTTGAGCGCAGGATTTAATAAGCAGGAATGTTGATTGTTTGCACTTTAGTGGCGAGTTGCAGTGCTGCGATTTGTGGCTGATAACCAGCTCTCTAACCAGTGGAATACCGATTCACCGATTGTAGTAGATCGAGGTAATAATCCGGGTGGGGAAAATCTAAATCTTTTACTGCGAATTCAATCTAGCAGCTTCTTGCGTTTATGTTGCACTGAAGGGGGAACCGTCTTGTGCTTGTGTCGAATGTTGTGCTCGAGCAAATTGAGTTGCCCCCGGGAGAAACATAAGGGGCGAAATGTGCCGGTACATGCATGGGTGTGTCAATGTGTGTGTGTGTGATATCCATCGATTGGCACGTACTGCAATCTTGGCACCCACGTACTCACGCATAACCCGGTGAGGTGGTGTGACCGGAGGGGAAAGTAAATAAATTAAGGTTTTCTTCGCTTTGGCCTCGATTGGACCCGGCCAACGCACACTCCCCCGTGGGATGATGATGATGAAACGTCGTCGAACAATCACGAGCCCGGTACAGTGTTCCAAAGGCAATGTCCTTCACGGGCGTAGGTTCGGGGAGCAGCGAAAAGAGGAACTATTTACTGGCCGACCGGAATTGATGAAACTTTCGATTGTGCAGATGGCACAGAAAGCATTGCATTGAGCCGCTGGCCGGCTCCCAATTGAAGATGCTGCTGCTGCTTCTGATGATGATTGGTGTGGTGCGTGCCGCACGCATTTTGCTGGAGTTGGAAGTAGCCAATCCAAAAGGAGGGCAGCGGCCAATGCATCAATCGGTCCCATCGATGGCAAACGATGTAACGTGTCGGGGCGGTACGTGACCAAATTGGAGATTGATGACGCTGCGTGTGTGTGTGTGTGTGTGTGTGTGTGTGTGTGTGTGTGCCCGGCAGTAACAGCACCACCAGTGTCCAGGAAGGATCCAAAGACAAAAGATCAGATCTGACTTGCTCTCCATGAACAGATCTGGGGTCTGTCTTAGGCCCGCCGGTCGGAATCGAACGTGCATAGAATTGGCAAGTTTCGGTCGGGCAGCCGACCGGCCGGCCGGCCGGACATCCGGAGGTTGGCCGGATGTGATGGGATGATTTGTCCCGAAAACTCGATCACTCCTTCAATATCGATAAATTGTTCTATTCTTCTAATAAATCCAACTTGTACGGCACCCCCGGAATTGCCTCTCTATCCATCTCTCTTTGGAGAAGGAGGACTCAAGAAAACGATGATGAATGTGACCGACGACGACGACGTCGAGTGGACCACTGGGTACGTACGGTACAACTCGCCGCTACCGACGACCGTCCCGACTGAACGCAGCAGTCATCGAGTCTAGGCAAATGGCAAACATGTAAATTTAATGTCGGCTCGCATTAAATATACATGCATGGCTGCAGGGGCAGTAGCCTGGGATCTCGAGCTCTAGCCTCAGTCAGCTCGAGTTTCGGTCGAGGACCAAAGACACATTTCTGTCTGAAGTGGGTAGCGCCGTGCAGACACGTACGCTCCGGCAGTAGTAGCAGTAGTAGCAGCAGTAGCCGGTCATGCACGTGCTGCTGTATAGAAGAAGTCTGAGGAAAGAATCATGCAGCCAACGATTTCGCTTTTCTTTGGCATCGCTCTTTGTGTCTTCTTGGCATGGTGTCTCTCGTTTGGCTAAAGGTCTGGCTGGGCCAATGTCTTCGACCAGGCGAGGGCCTCAACTTCCCCCTCAATACATGTGTGTATGCATGTATGTATGTGGGCTGCTACAACACTGGACCGACACTGGAGAGCTGAAAACTTAAATCTGCATTTCTTGACCGAGAGCACAACACAATCGAGAACAAGGCCCCCGTACTCCCACACACAAGAGAACACACAAACAAGCAAGGCCAACCCGGTGGTCCGATGGCCCGGTGGGGCAGAAGATGGGACGACACAAACAAAACAACACGGAATGTAAATCCGTCGGAATCGGGAAGCAAGATTGAAGGTTATTCCATTTGGAGCAATATTTTTCCATCTCCTTATCCGCCCCGAACCCCGGCTTGGAGACCGCCGTACGGCGGACGTCGACAAGGGGCCAACGCCAACGGGATCGGCTCGACTCGGCTTCTCGGTGGGAAATTATCATAGATATTGTTAGTTTCCTTATATCGCTCGAAAAGGATATAGAAGTCGATGCCGACCGGCCAGGCTTTCAATGGTTGAGCGTGAGCTTGTGTGTGTGAGCGGGAAGCCAATCACAGACAGGACGAGGACGAGTAGGGGACGTAGGAGCACGGCACGGCGCGGGACGGGAGGTATTCATGCAAACTTTGCATCTAAATGCATTTCAAAAGGCCTGACGTTGGCTTTTATGTGTCCATTACACATTGTAGTAGGAGCTAGAGACATACACCTTACCTAGCGCTCTGAGAGGTCTCCTTTCTCCCTTTCTCTTCTATCTGTCTCTCTCTCTCTCTCTCTCTCTCTCGCTCTCTCTCTCTCTTCTTCGCTGTATGGCCTCATGCCTTTTCCAGCTAGTAAGGAATGCTCAGGCTGGTTGGTTGGGGACGAGGTTGTTTTTGAATCCATTTTCACACGTCGTCCCCGTACACGGCCATTATCTTTATTGACGTTACAAATGGCACGTACGTGAAATGATCAAGATTGTTTGTGCTTTGTGGATGTCCCGGCCGATGTCCGGCGTGACCAGCACGTGCGATCAGGGAAGAGGTCAGAGACACATACACAGGTTTGAAGGGTGTTACCAGGAATCTCATCATTCGAGTTCGCTCACAATGATTTACGTCACATTGATGGACTGCTCCGAGCATAGGAGGCGACACTTTTCACGCTGAGGAATCAGGAAACGAAAACGAACAGTTGAGTGGCAGGCAACATAAAAGGGTGGGGGAGGCAGCATAAGTTTTAATCCTTCCGCTTAATGAAAAGCGACGGCCATAATGACCAACCATGGCCCCGTGTAGGCAACATGTGTGCTCACGCATACACATACACATTGTTCCTTCCGCTTATCAATTAGTCTTCTTGTGTGGGTTAGAATGGTGGTTCGCGGTTCCAAATGCCACACCTAATTTGCATAATAAACGAGTGGTAAGCTTTACGCGACCTTCACGCCGCTGACTTGGACCTCGCGCACCTCTCGCACCTCTCGCACCTCAAGACAAACTCTCTCTCGCTCGAAAGACGCCTTTGACGCCTTGATGTTGATGTCAAGGTGCGTGCGTGTCAGGAAACTAATCTTCCACACCCACACCCACACCACCACCGCCAGCGTCAACCAACGATCCGGCTAATTCCGCTTGGAATTACCGCTTCACGGACCACTCTTACTCTTGATGCCCTTGTTGTTGTTGTTGTTGTACGCGCTGACACCGGGGCGCACCCGTAATGATCCGAGCTCGCCGCTCCTCGCTCCCCGTTCCTCGCTCCCCCTCGTACCACAGCTCATCCCAACATTAATCACATTTTCCGCACAGTAATGTAAACACAATAAATATTAAATCGCTAATTGCAAAGTCACCGTGTGGCACCGCCGAGCGTTACGCACTGGCTGGCTGGCACTGGCGTTCCGGCTCGCCTGCAACCAGCAAAGCTGACGGGCGAAATGTCAGGTGAAACGGGAACGGGAACGGAAGGGCGGTGTCTCCAAGCAACCGGTGGTGGTGGTGCCGGTGCCGGAGAAGGCGTTTTTCGGGCAACTTTTGCGGACAGCTAAGCACATAAATCAGCGTGCTGGGGAAAGGGAGGACGCTTCTCCTGCCTCTCTTTGGCACACCGTCAACCGTTTGACGTGCTTTGTCAGCCGTCACTACGGCTTTCCCCACCCGTCACCCTGTGGCACACCCCCGGGGGCCGGTTTTTCCGCGGTGAACTCTACTCGAGCGAAACTTTTTGCCCCGCATTTTACAAATTAGTTTGATCACGCACAGCACCCAGTGGGGGAGAGAGAGAGGCCCGAAGGTGCGGTGCCTTATAGGCCGCCCACTGGCCGCCTGGCGACGGTCCAACACCGGCACAACAATTACTAGTTTATTGGGCGCGGCTCTCGGCTTCGGGGAGTCCAAGATGCATCGTTTGGTTGCTTCGGACGCAAGTGCTGGTCAATAGGCAGTTCGTGGCCTTATGCGGACCTGTCTCAAGGACATTCAGTGGCGTTCAGAGTTCGGAAAGGTGCGGAGAAGCGCAGTAACGGTAAGGATGTTTCTAACGATGTTCACACGCTTCTGACATGATCGCAGTGCCCAGACACGTGTTGCTAGTGGTCACGTGTGCCACCGGACACTTTCAACCATAAATATCGAACCAATTGCATGGATTTACGATCCAAGCGGAGCATTCGATTGGATAATCCTGAGGTGGAGTAGCGATAACTACACCATTTGTTATTTGTAGCGAAAGTGTGAAGTGATAAAGCGATGAAGTTGAGCTGATCAATTGTAGAGAAGTAAAAGCATAACTTCAATTTAGAAACATTTTAGAAACATTTACGGATATTCAACGGTAGCTTAAATACGACTTTAAATTTCGATTTGATTTTCTTTACATATTTGGCATATGATAGAAATTGTATAATGTCTTGAAGACGACATATCCTGTTGCCAAAATTTTCAAAGCTAGTTATGATGTAACAAAAAAATTTCTTTGATATTCTGTTATAGTTTATGTACGTTTACGAATTAACGTTTCATTAGATTATCAGAATCGTCATAAAAAAAGTTAACAGAAAAGTCAAATATACGAAATAAGCGAATGTTATGTATAACGTTGATCTGGAGCATTATGCATGTTCATCATTATAATGGTTAATCAACATATTATTATACTGAATTAATTATCCTACACCTGGATGGATTCATTCTATTATATATTTTTATCTTAATACCTTATCTCCAACATCAACGGTCACTCATCATCAATTGTGATTTGGTGCAACGGAATTAGATATCGGTTCGCGCTGCTGCATTCAACACGCGGCACGTGACTGATTTCAATCAAACCCATAATTAACGCCGACGGCAATACAATTATTTGAAATTATCTCACTACCATCGACCATTTTCGCTCCGCGTTTTCCCTCCTCCCTTGTACGATTCTATGCGCCCCGAGCGTATAATGAAAAAACGAAACAACTGATGGAAACGGAGGGGGTGGGGAGAGGGGATTTGCCAAACTCCCTGCACGCCCACACTGCACAGCAACTCTTATCAAACACCGCTCAACGCAATTGCAATTGAGTTCTCATTAGGGTAAATAAGATTGAAGCTATTTGGACAAGTTTCAGGCGCTTCTGGCACCGGTGCCGGCGGCGACGCAGCGAAAGCGGGCTCGTGTGAGCTCAGCACAAAACAACAAACAACAAATTATACTTCTTTACGTGCCTGACAGAGGGCGCTTCCGGTAGTGGCAAAGCTCCCCAACCAATACACACCAACACACCACAGCTCGTAAATCAATCTCGCTCCCCAAATAAGTTCTTTTCCTGGCGTCCGCTGTCGATAGCGTTGATCTCATTTCGCCGTGATGTGCCAAGTGGCCAAGTGCGGCAGCAGCGGAGGAGATGGCAGAAATGCTTTTGCCTTTTGCACTCGGTACACCAGCGTGTGCGCCAACAGCATCGAACGGTGGCTGGCAAAAAACAGGGGCTTGGTCCGCAACTGCTCCTTCTCGTCTTCGATTTATAGCCGCGCCCGGGTGGGTCTGTGGAAAGTCTTCGTCGAATGGGAAAGCAACTTGGTGCAATTGCTGCAACAACCGCTCCCGATCGGAATGCCGGCTCCTAGGTGGGGGAGTGCCCCACCCCCGGGGGAGGGGGAGCTCTGATTAGTTCTTAATTTCGACAGACTGCTGCTGTCAGTTTTCAAGTCAACCCGCCTTGCGGACGGAGAACATCCGGAGAAATACCCCCGGCGGTGGTGCGGTGCCGAAGCTGTTTAGTTTTTCCACTCACGTCCGCTCCGTTCCATTCGCACACTGACAACCCTTACCACTACCACCCAGTTGCTGTGTACGAGCGTGAGGTGTGCTTCAATTGAAGAGATTTCTCTAATTGCTGTCGAAAAATGTTTTCCTTTTTCTCTGCCGTTTGCCGGAGTCTCGGATGCTCGCGCCAGTTCGCTTACCAGGGCGGGGGGGTTTTCCGGACTTATGCTGCGCATTCTGTTTCCGATTACTTACGATGGAGCCACTCCTGGTGAGGTGGGACTGATGTGCCCGGGGAGAACATGCTGCTTGGCTGGCATTTCCGGGGCGGTTTTTTTTTTCTGCCAATACCGGCAGCCAGACTGCCAGAGGACGCACACTGGAATCGCTGTTGCATCTCGTACAGTTCTTCAATCGATTGCAGAACACAGCTTGTGGAATTGAAATTCCCCATTTTGACCACCATTTTGCACCATTGTGACCAGAAGAGGAGCAGCCGCCGCTTTCGCTGTTGCATCGTTGCGCGAAAAGCACATCGTACTGGCTGGCACGTTTTTTTTTTTGGGGGTTCCCTGTTGGCTACACCGCCAAGAAGCCCCGACGCCAAGCGAAGAAAGCATTGATTCAGCCAAAGACAAAGCTGCACCGTAATGCCCAGTGGCCACGATTGGAAGATCAGAACAGAAGCAATACGTTAATACGTGCAGCAGTGAGAACGCAGTTTTCTCTCACCGGCCCCCTCCCGTTAAACCGAATGAAATGCTCCGTTGGTACGGGAAATGATGCTGGAAATTGGAAGGACGCGTCTTGCTTCTTTCGATTTTCGCGATTCGATGGCGATAATGCGCGCGATTCGCGATCGCTTTTAGCGTTTCTGACGCGCGTTGGAACACTCGTCGTGACTATCGCTTGAATATCGGTAAGCCCACGGGATGGTGAATCAGCATCATCGTGTTGTGTTGGTATTGATCTTACCTCGGCAATTTACCGGATACCGGTCATCGATCCATCGAGCTGGCTACTGCTCCTTCTGCTGTTGCTGCTGCTGAAGTTTTGTCTGACGAAAGCGGGAAAAACAGAAAACACGATTT
Source organism: Anopheles darlingi (assembly GCF_943734745.1). NCBI lineage: Eukaryota > Metazoa > Arthropoda > Insecta > Diptera > Culicidae > Anopheles > Anopheles darlingi. Next base: position 86,678,761 of record NC_064874.1, read on the forward strand.
TCCCATTACAATGCCTGCAGCGAAAGGCCGGACGCACACTTGGATAGCTCGACGCGCCCCCTCCCCCTCGAGGACAGTTCACCGCGTTCGAGGCTTGAGCGACGGCCATTGGTCGTCCGCCAGCAGAGCAGGGATAGGACGGTTGAATAATAATATTACTTAACTTTTCAATTTATTGTGCCCGCCATTTTATCGGACATTGAGCATATTGCTGTGGAAGTGGCTTCTCTTTCTCTCTCTCTCTCTCTCTCTCTCTCTCTCTCTCTCTCTCTCTCTCTTCCTCACTACTTCTTCCGCAGTCAGGCCATGCCGACTGACAGATAGTTGAAGGACGATTGTAAAAAAACAGTTTTGTAAGTCATCCGTTCAGCGGAACTCCTGTGCCGGGTATATCAAAATGGAGGATTTGCAACAGTACACCACCGCCGTGAGTCTCTTCAACGCGGAAGCTACAACCGATCCTCATTGCAAAGTGTTTTCCCTCTTTTTCCAAGACAGCCATGACTAACGGAGGGGAAAAATCCTAGACTGCCAACGGGAATGAAATCCATTTGCCACCGATTTACTGGCCGTTCCGAGTTCCGAGAAGAGAGGGGACCCTAAGGGAGAGCTTCCAGTCTCCGGTGCCGACGTGCACTATGCTATTGCACGTCGAGCAGCGGCTGTCGGGAAAGAAACGCTTGTTTACCGCGAACTCTTGTTTGCACTCCACCTCTTCCACCCGGCGGGGGTGCAGAGGGTCGGGCATGATTGGCTCCGGTGCATTGTGTGACGTAAACAAGGCAGAGATGTCCAACCAGAGCGCCTTCAGCGCAACGGGCGCACACCGAGCTGCTCTGTGAGGAGCAATATGAGTTGAAGATTAATTCAGAAAATGCTTCAAAAACACCGACGGTCGGGGGGGAGGGGGGGTTTGGGCTTTTTCTGCAATCGGTTACACTAGGGGAACACCAGGGGACCGTCCCTGCACTCGAGGCTCTGCTCTCGATCGAGTGAAGGGAGGCGAAAACATAAGCCAAGGAAATATAAAAGCACAAACCGTGCTGCTGCTGTTGCTGCTTCTGTTGCTGAGCTGCTGCTGCTGCTGCTGCTTCTGTTGCTGCTGTGCCATTAACGTGATGAATTTCTGTTGTTCTCGAGCTTTTCCGTGGCGTTCATTATGCTGAGTGTCTGAAGGCTGACGGGTGTGAGGCTGTGGCGTAAGATTCGTGCCGGAAATTAAAGTGCACATTTACGTTCGTCTTCTTCCTTGTAAGCATTCTCACCAAGCGTCTCAGGTGATGATTATAGGGTTGCTTCCCGTGCATTAAGGATTGCATTAAGGTACACCATCGAGTAGCGAGCGTCACAAAGACTCATTTCTCAGCCCACGCCAAGCGACGTTGGCATTGCACGGCCTGGGCTTTATCCAATAATGAAGGAATTGATTGCTATGACACGACGACGACGAAGGTCGGCTCAAGGCGCTTTGGGGACCACGACGGTGCCGTAACTGTCGGGGGATTCTGTTTTTAAATTAAAATATATTGAAAACCGTTAACCATAATGTTTACGACGGCAGCACGGTGGCAGGGCAGCATCTCCTCCTCTCCGGCCGCGAGAACACCTGTCGAAGGTTACACCTTCTCAAGACACGCCAGCCGATGCCACCAGCGATGCGTATCCCTTCTTCGATCGCATCACTTCCTTCCAGTGCGTGCGTTTGGTTCAGCTGCTTGGTTGACTTCCTGCGGTGCTGCTGCTGCTTTGGGCTGCTATTGCTGCTACTGCTGCTACTGCTTTCTCCAGCCAGCATTTGACCGCCGCAAACCCCGTTGACCGAGCGCCGTGCCCGTGGATGCTGCAAAGGCTACGATACTCGGTTATGCTTTTTAATAAAAAACCGACGGTAAAATGAAAAGACATTTACCACATCCGGTGGCATTACGAAGCGCGCATTCGTCCCCTCGTTCGGGCGTTCGGGCTCACTGGTAGATTTGCACGTTTTGCGGTGTTTGCGGTCTTGCAGACCCTCGCGCGCGCGCGCGCCCGCTGTAGGTGAAGTTTATCCTGATAGCGATAGTGTTGGCAGATTGAGCCGAAGGCAGGCAGGGGCAGGCCTGGTGATGGTGGTGGTCACAGTACGGGGGCGTCATGGTCTCTTGGTAAAGGCAAGCGCGACTGGTTGGTTGGTTGGTTGGTTGCTTGCCGGTGGCAGCCGGGTTACACACCAGGTTGTCGTTGTTTAAGACGGCTCATGACGATTAATGTCCTGACCGCAATTTACGGTGATGGTACGGAGCAGCTCGCTCGGCGTACGGCTTTTGCAAAGATCAGGAGTCCCCGTCTTGAATCCCCTGTCCAAGCATGTTGTTCGGCGCTTCCGCGTCGTCGTCACTGGTTGCTGGTCGCTGGTTGAAAGTGTAATCTCTCTCTCTCTCTCGCTCTCTCGCTTATTGTGGTGTGGTGGTGTTTTGAAGATTATGAAAAATGCTGTCGATAAATTTTAGTTTTCGTCCTCCGAGCAAGGGATAAGTGAGTGAAAGGGGGAGGGGAGGAAGGAGCGCGTGTCGCTTGTGGAATTAATTTCCATTTACCTCGTAAGGCAAAGTTATGTGGGGGGATTAGTCTTGGAGAAAATAAATGGAAAACAACATTCGCTCGCTAAGCTGAGCGAACAAACAACGCTACTTTTCATCTTTTGAAATTTTTGCTTAACTACTTTAATGTTGAAACATGCTTTTAAACATACAACTTACACAATCTCCCAATGTGTCTTTGTTTAAAAAACCAAACCACAACACTCGAATGCCACCATTAGCAGTAATACATAAGAGTTGTGACGTCAATGTTTATCGTTTCATCTAGTAGTCTAATGTTTTACAAACGTCACAAAAGGCTAACAGGATGTGGGTGCAGTTGCATGCACGCACACACACGTACGCTGCTCCAGCACCACGTAAAACAAAGAGTCGTCCCACTCTATTTACGATCGTCTTGGCGATTCAAAGATTCCAATCAACGACTTGTTGTTGACTTGAGTGTTTACGACCTTCGAGCGCTACTCGATAGTAATCAGCAACTTGTGTCCTGCTGGCTTCTTTCCGATTTGCTCTTTGTGTGTGTGTTAAAGGAACCGAGTAACCGGGCGGGAAAACTTTAAAGCGAGCATTGACCGGCAGCATAAATTGTTCGCTGAAGCAATTCCGGTCCTTTCGCCTTGTTAGCACTGGCTTAAGACGACGGTGGCACTTTGTCCTCGAAGGATTTGTTTGCTCTCGTTTGTAGATCGTCCTTTTTGGCGCAAGTTAATAAATCCTTAACGTGTGCTTCGGAGGTCGTTACGAGCGTACTTGCTTTGTTGACCGCCTGGAGGACGCGATACGGCCTCACCTGGTGAGCGGGTTTCAAATTTTGTCCAAACACACCTTCATCAAACATCGACCTTACCGACAATGTTTTCCCCTTGACCGGAATGTTTCAATACTTTACTCGCTGCGGAAAGTTTAAATAAATTTTAAATCAACGGGAAAGGACGATGGACCCCGGGCAAACCGGGGTAGTTCCCGGTTGTTATGTTTACATTTTGCGACCATTCCCGCTCCGGTCTTCATGGTTGCCGTTAACGGGCAGCTCCATTTTCGGTTTCTTTTTTCTCTGCTTGAAAGCCCCGAAAGGAGCGAGGCATTTGAACCAGATTTTCGGCTCTGTGATGTTTGTGAACCGTTTCATCTGGTAACATAACGCCGGTCTGGCCGTTCCGTCTCCGTATGGGTGTTTTTTCTCCCGCTTTTGGTTTGCACAATAAATTATATCCTGTATTTATTCTGCCTCTTTCCACCAGAATCCCCAAGAGGACTGCGCCCCTCGTGGGGGTGCCCCTTTTCATGGTGTTGCCTCGAGTGGTCTGGAGGCCAGCGGAGATCGTTTCATGCGATCCGGTTCCTCTGGGAATCTCACGTGGTCGCGAAGGTGTGGAAGCTGCCAGACCACGGTTAACGCGCCCTTGTGTGTGTGTGTGTGTGTGTGTGTGTGTGTGCCCCTCGAAGCGAATTATTTGATTCTTTTCCGCGTCACGGCGTCCTCCGTAGATTCGGCTTCCCACCTCCTGGCATGCTGAGCAAACATACGCACACACAGCACATCGACACACATAGCACACCGGCCGCACAGATTTATGTCCAACGATAATTTCCACCTGTCAGGGGCAAGTGAAACAAATACAAATTTATTACCCTCGTTGAACGCCGAGTGCGCCCGCCCGGCATCTTCACGCTCAGCCATCTCCCGGGCTCAGTCTCAGGTTCGTCTTTGAAGATGGCGGGAAACCAACCGGAGTCGGAGGCCGACTTTGACTTGCGGGCACATGCGGACATAATTTCAAGTCAGTTCAGTGGCTTGTGCCACCGCGAAAGGTGAAAGTGATGAATCAGCGTCAGCAGCTGGGTGGTGTTTGATTTATGGGACCGAGGAGGTTCGTCCGGTCCGCCCGTGGCCACCGATCGATAGGCCGGGCGCCACGCCAAGCCACACCGCGACTACTCCCAGTTTTTTGGTTGGAAGATTGATACGAAGCTCGGTGCTGGTTTATGATCAACTCCAAGTCGAAGTGAACTGCCATTTAAATGGCCAATAGCGGAATGATGGATTCAATCGGAGTTCAATTGAATTTTGAAATGCTTTCCGTCGTTGTTGCAGCTTCTTTTCAATCTCTTTATGACATCAGGAGTTAGCTCCCCGGGAATGCTTCATGTTGATGGTTGTTCATCAGAGATAAGGGATAATCAAATCGAGACATATTCATAAACTCTCATAAGACATGCAGAGCGTAACTAGGTCATTGAATATCAATTTTTATGCTCTCTCTATCTCTCTCTCTGCTTGTCACGCTGGAACGACTCAATCTCGGCACGTGTCGTGTTAGAAATCATCGGACGGAATCGCTTCGCTCCTCATAATCTGCTACACCATCCCGACCGTTTTCCTTCGTTTCCGAGAGTCCCGGAGGCTGGGGGACATTTCCATCTCAGGGTACATTAACAACCGTACTTCATTTCACCCGGCACCCCCAATCCCCCATTCCCCGGCGGGCATATCGGTTGGCATCGGCATGTCCAGTAGTTTTATTGACCGGTTCCGGTCGTTTGCAGGTCGTGACATCCCGTACCGGAGTCCATGTTGGGTATTGCAATGGCATACTGGGAGCATCGAACGGAAAAGGTCGAACGGAACGGTCTACCAGCCTCCCCCAGCCCCCCCCTCCCCCGTTCGGCCCGGGTTACATGAGGCCAATCAAGGATCGATGCCCGAAAATTCCTCGTCGGGCTCAACCTCACACGAACAGCAACACCATCACCATCAGCATCACCACCACCACCACCACCACCGAGCATCGACTGATTTCCCCGGGTGGCCATAAAGGCATGAAAAATATTCTAATCTGAAGCAGGTTGTATCGTAAAGCTCTCGATGCTCGAGCGGTTTTTCGGGGGTCCCGTGATCCCCGTGACTCACACCTCCTCCCGTCCCGTCACCTCACCCCCTTAAAGGTGGAAGGTTTAATTGGAATTGGCAAACGGCGAAGGGCCTGTACGGTTTTCTTTGGTTTTGAAGTGGCCCGGAAGCTGTCGCTGGAGTTTGGAACCCCTCTCCGGAAACGCTCGTCGACACACAATTTAATTTTAGCGACACGGTTTCGCGCACGCGGGAGCTCCATTACATTCGAGTGTCGCGCGTCGCGAACCCCGGGGGTCGAGGATAATGTAATCAGCAAGTGATGTAGATATATGAATAATTAAGTTTACCTTTCTGTCGCTAGTTGGAATGTTGTGCAAGTTTCGCGTAAAGGCAGAGAGGGAAAGAGCAACGGAGAAGGTGGAGGGTGCCCGCTGAGAATGGTTCCAGATGATGGCGGAAGGCCACGGAACCCACGGAGTCATTAAGGTTGGTGGAGGCGCCCGGTACTTACTTCCGTCAACGTCACGCACCGACACCTTGCTCTGGCGTTCGCACGGTGCTGGCGTTCAACCGTTGCGTATGCGAGGCACTTCGATTAGCCGCACGCCACCGATGCTCCTCCTGCTGCTGTTGCTGCTGCTGTAAGGGAAAATCAAATTTCTGCTCGCGGCACCAACAACAACAACAATAACAGGGGCGGCTGACTTCCTGGATGGGGTTGGGGGATGGAAAACCTCGTTCAACCCGTTCCGGGGAGGCTTACTTAAGCGCAACGCTACGGTAAGGGTTCCGCGAGGCGATAAAATGGAAGGATGAAAGGGTTTTTCATAAATTTTGAAGCCCCCAAAAGGGGATGGGGGATGGTGAAGGCCATAAAAAAGGATTTATTTTTATGAAATCGGAGTTCGCATAATTAGGAGGATGCGGCGCACTGGTACAATCGGCGAGCGTATGCAGCACACGCTGGTCGCGATTACTTACACCACCACGGAACGCACAAACCGAAAACAAACAATCCGTCTTTGGGTATTTACCAAAAACAAACACGAAACACACGATAAATCAACTGCACGCGGTGTGGGGCTGGGTTTTCATTAATAAATTTGCATTTTATTCATAAATGTATCCATCATCACCATCAGCATCATCATCATCGGCGGCAACGGCGGCGACGGCGTCGTCGTCGTCGTCACCAAAGTGTGCTGCGTTGCGCATCGCTTTTGGGTTCTTTCTCGCTATATAAATGGCGCACCTTCCTCCTCTTCCTGCTGCTGCTGCTTGTGATACTTTGTGGCCTTGTGTGGCGCCACACCAGACCAAATACAATTCTGTGTGTTCCGTGTGTATGAGTGTGTGTTATCTGTGTGTATCTGTGATGTGTTTTGGGGGGATGGGTCCTGAGCAGGAGGGGGTGAGTCAGTGGGAAATGGAATTAAATCGAGCTCCATGGTGACGCGGAAATGGTCGCTTTAGCGATCATCACGTAGCCAATGTTTTCATCGTTTTAATTATTGTTTCCACTCGTGCAGAGGCATCGATTGCAGTTGCACTTTGCACGCAGCTGGCCAATCGATTGTACGCTTCGTGTTTAATATAATCCACCCTCCCTCTTTCACTGCCTTCCTTCTCTCACTCCAATGCTCTCAGAGTGATTCCTCCCTGTCTCTGTGTCTCTATCTCTCTGTCTCTCTCTCTTTTGTGTTTGTTTGTTGGGATTTGTTTGCTGGTTTGGATGATGATGGTTCACTCCTTACCCCAATGGGACTCTGCCACCTTCACCACTACCCACCAGGTTTGAGGGAATTGTTTTCCTGCTCTTCATCTTCATCCCCCACCCCCTCTCATACTGCAAACCAATTCGGAGTGATACTGCGTTAATGTGTGTGTTTTTGCACCAGCCATTTCGACCGTTCGACCTCCTCCCAGCGCACGCTTTGGCGGTGTGATAAAGTGTGATAATTTGTATCGCTTTGCGGTACAGTACAGGGGAGGGTGGGCTATGATTTCCATTCTTTGCGGCGTAAAAAAAGAAAAATCGATAAAAATCGATGCCCGCCCTGACGGGACGAGACATCTCTTTTCGACCGGAGAACTGGGCAGTTATTGCGCGAAAGTCAGGTTAGAGCTTCTTTTTGGGGGGATTTTTCACTTCCACCTCACTCCTACCACTAACTGTGTCTGCGCGTGCGATTAGTCGTTTGATTAGATTGACTGGTTTTATTTTTCCATCGGGATGAGTAAGGAGCGAGTGTTAGTGAGTGTGTTTGTCAGTGTCTGCGCGAGTGTGAGCTGATAGTTGGTTTCCACTAATTGTTAGTTACTTTCTCGTTCCTTGTTTTTGCTATAGTTTTGCTTTACTACTGGCCCTGTTTGATCATGATCGTGCTATCCTTCTTCTCCGTTTTCACATTTGTATCAGTTTCGTTCGATAGCTATGCAACTCACAAACTCATTATATGATTCCGGTTTTGTGGGTTGTTGGGTTTGTATGCTTTTGCATGGTTGTCTGTTCGGTGTTCCATTTTTTTTGTATTGTTCTTATATGTACAACTTGCGGCATTCTGCTATTCTGTCTTATTTACAATATATAGTTTTTTTTTCTTTTACTAGCTTGAGTTTGCTTTTTTGCACTCTTGGCCAAGAAGGAGTATAACTGGATTTATATCTTTCTCATCCTATCCCGTACGGGTTCGTGCCTTTGCCATGCCATCTTTTTTCCCTTTCGCACGTTAAACAAAAATCAATAAATCACGCTAGATTGTCACCCTTCCACAAGCCAACGGCGGTTTCGAACTGACGGGAAAACAAAAACAAGAAACAGCCCATTCCGCCACAAACTTTCGAAACCAATTCCAACCTAATTTTGCTTACGAAATGGCGCCACCTTCCACCACCACCACCACCACCACCGTGGTGCACGCCGTGTAGAATTCTTTGCAACTATTCAACGGATTTTTTGGGTTTGTTTTTCTTTTGCTCTAGCTACCATTCCTTTGCTACCGCAAATCACACACCCCGTCTGTTCCTCTCTGTTCCGTTTAACGATTCCTATTCCTATTTACATACACCCACACACATACACACTTTGTCACATGCTCCGTAATTTGCCTAATCAACGTTTTCCGAAACAATCTCGTGGTTCTATCCACTGGCCTTCCAAACTCCCGAAACAAATGGTCTATACAAATGTGTCCTCAATATTTCTCAATTCTTGCTAATTGTCGGACGTCGAGCACGTCCGCGTTGCTGCTGGATTGCTGGAATCGTGCACAGCGGCCCTCCATCGTGTCCTAGAACTTCAGCGCTGGTTTGCAGTGGTTTGGTTTACCGATGGGCCCCTTGGCCCCGGTCCCGGTCCTGGTAGGTTTTGATCAACTGCCGGTCGGCCTTCGGTCGGCAGCCGGCGTCGGACCGGGCAGCTGGTCTCAGGAGATGGCCGGTACGCCCAGCTTGGCCAGGTTCGAGAGTGTGGTCAGATCGTCCGGTTGTAGCCGCAGCGCTTCCCGGTAGCTGCTGGCCGCTTCCTGCGTCCGTCCCAGGAGGTGCAGGATCGCACCGAGGTTGGTGTGAGCTCGGGCTTCCTGCGGTCTCAGCTTCACAGCCTGCGAATGCAAGAGACAGAGGTGTGTGTGTGTGTATGTGTGTGCGTGCGTTTGTGCGTTAGTTTGTGGTGGTACAAAGGGCGGGGCAAGGGGAATGCGATCCTTACCTGACGGTACCATCGTTCGGCTTCCGGTTTGCGGTCGTGCAACCGTAGGCTCGATGCTGCGGCCACCACAAGCGCATAATCTTCTGGCGCGAGCTCGGCCGCCCGCACCCGATACTGGAATGCTTCCTCGGTGCGACGCTGCGATGACAGGAACTCAGCTGCATCGTGCACACAGACAGAGAGAGACAAAGAGAGAGAGACAGAAAGAGAGAAAGAGATGGATAAATTGAAAGCGTGAAAGATGAGACACGGACGAGGACGAGGGGGGAGAGAACACAGAAAGGGAAACATCAAATGCAGCATAATAAGCAACGCTCGAAACGGATACTCTTCCGGTTGCGATGTGAAGTGCGTTCGGTGATGGTGGTTTACCCACCCTAATTGGATACTTGATATTTGCTTCTCGGGTTTTTTGGGGTTTTCAGGCATCCTTCCTCACCTCCTTCCCAACTCCACTAACAATCTTTTCAATTATTTCCCGACATTTTCCAGCATGGGATTTTTGGGGGGCAGAAATGCGTGTCCTCGATGTCTGGGGCCCTCGCCTGGTTTCGGGTGCGACCAGAGGAAGCAAGGAGGTAGCTTGTTACATGTGAGTGGTGCTCAAATCTGTGCGCCGTACGCTCCGAAGAGCAGTTAGTAGTAGTTGGTTGTTAGAATTTTCTTTGAATATATGTTGTCCAAAGAAAATCGAGAAAAAGTCGATCGCAAGAGAGGGAGAGAGATGGAGCCAAGGAGAAGAAGTCACCGAGCATAACACTAATGATGGGTACGAGACGCTTTATGCATCTCCTCTCAACTGACAACAACAGGACGACATCTTTACACAAAACTCAGCAGACGACGGAGCACACGACGAAGTAAAGGCTTCGCAAATCAGATCGTTATCCGGATGTGCCTCCCATCGTTTCCCTTCCGTTCCATTTTGGACCATGTAATCCCTCGGCTTTAGGTCTTCTTTCCTTTAGCACTTTAGCAACAACATCCAGAAAAGCAAACATTGTATCGATGTGCATTCAATTCGTACGAATCCCCTTTACAGAGGAGCCGGGGGTATTTTGGGGTACTGGTAGTGGTGTGGATGCTTACCGTAATGATGGTGCACACTGGCATCGTTTGGTGCCAATCGGAGGGCTCTCCGGAACCATTGCTCCGCCTCGGAGGTGCGACTGCTCTGCTCGACCGGAACGGCAAAGAAGGAGGGGGGGGGGGGGGAGTGAGGTACCAGTGAAACAATATGATTAGAGTTTAGACCACCAGGTGGGCGTTGGTGTGTGTACTTACATTTCGTGCCAGCATCGTACCGTAGGAGAGGTGGGCCGCAATGTGATCGGGTTGTGCCTCGAGCGCCGCACGTTGAAACCGTTCCGCTTCGCTCCATTGGTTGAGGCGAGCGAAGATGTCACCCAGCCGATGATAGATGCCCTGCAATGTGATGCCCCCGGGGGGAGGGAGAGAAAGAGAAAGGGAGTGTGAGTAAGTAATGAACGTTTCTGATCAAAAGCGGATGCTATTGTCAATTGAATAAGCATTAGTAATCCAACATCAATCAACATAAGGTAGCTACGACACCGGTCGGTCGGACGGTTGATATCGGTTCCATTCCCGACGTGCAACGACCAACGAGCGGCCATTGTCACGACGCTAACGCTAATAACAATTGCCGCTGTGTAACGTGAACCATTTTTCAAATTCCGTTCACTCCATTGCTTTGGCCACGCCAGGCCAAACGGGGGCGGGGAGGATGCAATTTCTCGTAAATGAACCATTCGGCGACGCCAATAGGACACTAAAGCATAACCACGATCCGTGAATGAGCTCTTCCCCCGCTCTTGCGGGCTACCGGTGTGCCCCGGCTACCCGAGAAACCAATTTAGCGTTATGCGCGATGCTGCTCCACCAGCAGCGCCATTGTTGTTATTGCTTGGCGTAAAGTGTTGACCGAGAACATGTTCACCGGGCCCGGCCCGGCCCGAAGCCAGTCCTGCTTGGTACACGTCCGGCACATTTAGATACACCCAAATACCCATACAATAGCATTAAGGTCGTAATAATTCCGGTGCCAGGACCGAACGATGGACCTCCGGACTTCGAGAGAGAGAGAGTCCGAGAGACCGAGACGAGAGTCACAACGAAAGGGGAGAGGGGGAGGAGGAAATAAGGGAAAATAATAAGAGAAACGCATTTGCGAGCGAAAAAATATGTCAGACATAACCGTAAAAGTGCAATTGCTTCGTTTAACCATTCGCATTCACTATTGACCGACCGAACGACCAACCGTCCCTGTTCGGTGTTCGGTTCTCGTTCCCATTTCCATGCTTTTTCCAGCGCTGCCATGTCTTGTGCTGCCATTTCCGTTAGCGCGCGCGCGCTCGTCGTCGTGTTCCAGGCGTTGGTAAATTAAAAGAAGAACCCATTCCAATCGCGGTAAGTCATCGCGAACCGGCACCAGCGAACCAGCACCGCGTGGGTCGTTATCGGCACCAGCACGCGCCACCCTGAGGATTGTCATCCGTGAAGTTCCCGTTTTTCCGGAGGGCAAAAGGAGGCCCGGATCGACTTCATCTGTCGGAGTGATGCGCGGATGCATTTTGCGATTGTCACTATTGCAGAACGCCCTTTCCCGGTGCTTGGCATTCTAATTAGAAGTGATTATCCAATTACTATCAGTCTGTCTGGCACGGGGAAGATAACGGAGCGACTGGCCGCTGGCTGAAAGGCCTAGTGAGTGCCCTAGTGAGAACGTCATTTGATTACTTACTCCGGCTTGGGTCGGGAGATTGCTTTTGATTACGATGACTTTGGGCTTTTGGGGTGACAATCAAGACGACACCTCGTGCTCTCTGTGGAATATGGTTCTTTGGTGTCACTAACAAACGGTGATAGTGATTGTTAATTTCAGTAAACTGAATTGAGCTTCCTCGAATTCCCAGAGACATAACGAATTACCATTTGTTTTAAAATCCTATTTGAAGGGATTTGATGGAGTTTCGTATGAAATAGTATGAGATGCAGCATAAGCACCCTTCTTTCTAACTTCATTCTGACTTCCAATGCCGACACCGACACCCGAAGTGGTTGCTACGAAATGGTCATTGAGCTTATGCGCGGTAAAGAAACTTTCGTAGCACCGGTCGCAACGGCACCGGAACCGCAGCACCTGGTACGGAAATGCATCGAATCAGGCTGCTCAAGATGACAGTCGACGTCGTCGTCGTCGTCGCCATCGCCTTGGTCCTGGTTCTACCGAACCCATTAGGAAGATAATTTCCCTTCGAAAGTTTTCGCATTTTTACTGTACCAGCATCGAAATGTCATCTTGCCGAGACCACCGGATGTTGCTCGGTGCAAGGATGCGACGCTCGCTTGGCAGAGTGTTTGTTGGCGAAAGAAAAGTCCATTCGAAGTGGTTCATTGGACCGCGGAAATGGGTAGCTGAGAAAGTGGGAAATGGGAGCGATGCTCTCGTCGCTTTTCCTGCAGTTCGCAGTGGAAGCCAGATTCCCAAAAGCCACCGCCACAGTTTCTTATCACACCGGTGCCATCCGAGAGCAGCAGGAGCAGTACCGACCGCTCATCACTTGCGTTTCAGCTTTTACGGTGGCCACCGATGGTGGTTCGTTGTGATGCGGGGCCATGGCGAGGATCCGCTAGCTCCGTATGGACAATTTAATTGATTATTTTATTTTATTCGAAATCATATAAAATTTAATGGCGCAATTTCGTATCATCGCCATCGCATCGGACCGACGATTCTCGTATGAAGTGAAAATGAATCCCGCTGGTCCCGGCCGATCCGGCGACTCCTTGTGGCCGGCATAAGGTGTACGTGTGTGTGTGTATGTGTGTGTGAGGATGCGGGGAGAAGTGTAGAGAGGAGGTTGAAAAATGGAAGAGTCAATTTCCTGCCATAAACATATCTTTATCGAACACCACCTTGATCGTCGACAGGAGGGTGTCGATGGCTCCAACGAGCGTTTTTTGGGATGGCCATCGACAGACATTGGGAGGGTGGGAAGGTGGCGAAAAAAGGTATCGAAATGGTCCGATAGATAAACGTTTATTACGGTGCGAATTGAATTGGTGAGAAAGATTTTAACTAGTTTTACCAGACCGGTGTCTACGGCAAACTGCCGGTAAGGTACTTGAGCCAACGGTCATCGACAGCTAACTGAGATTGATGCTTTGCTTGCTCTAAAATGATCCTCGCAGGAAATGTTTTTGACTCATCGCAACTCTTCTAACGAGTGTCTCAGGTAATATTCGATTTTGGAACAAATTTCCACAAAAATAGAACCAAAATCGATTCGATTCAAGAAAGTCGACACTTTCTTTTGTTTTTTGTGAAAAATCCTTCGAGCCTAATGGAGATCGAACGAAGTGAGTTCCCCCCCACACTCCCGTCCGGAGCAACAGCTTAACGGAAAACCTAGTCACGTGAATGGAGCCCACTCGCATGCCCGAACGCTCGCCCCAGCGGTCGGTTCTCAAACCGGAGGTTTTTACTCCCGAGAAACAGGACATGCGCATCTCGCATCTTTGAGCTCCTCGGGGGTTGACATCGAGTCTGGCCTTTTCCTCGACTTTTCCAAAAGACGGATGCGGACCACGTTACGTTTCACTGGAGTTGATTGAGATTTTTGAGCTCAACTTCCAACAAACTTGAGGTAAATTTGGTTTATGCGCTCGGTGGCTACCGACCACCGGTATGGCTGCAGCTGGTTTGTCGCGTTTTTCGCTTATCTAGTTGCAGCAGTTAGTTTGCAGACATCTTGCCGCGCTCTCGATGCTATCTTCCAGCTGGGGTGCTTGTTATTAGAAACTATTTCACAAATCGTGGCATGCAGTAAGACATCAGCAGCAGCAGAAGCAGCAGCGCACTCACTTTCTCGCTCGCCTTGTCTCATCTTTCAAAGCGGACACTGGCAGCATAAATCTCGGAAACTAATTAAGAATAAACTTGTTTTCATAAATCACATCCTTTTGCCATCGTCGTCGTCGCCGTCGTCGTCGTCGCCGTCGTCGCGATGAATAGACTTGGGCAGCGCTTCGCAGCCCATTTTCACCGCGAAACCGGCACGACGTTGCGTCAGGCGATACTGTTTCTTTGAAGTTTTGTCCCCGGCTCCTCAGTTCAGGCGCAGACGACGGTTGGTGAGGAATGGGCCGGGAAATTCTTTTAATGAAAGTGCTTTTCTAGTGTGCCGGTTTGCGCTGTCGCACGGATCCACCACCGTCTGACGGTGAAGCTTCCAAGCTCGCCTGAAAAAGGAATGTTCGTTGTGCTGTCTCTTTAATTTTCCGCCCTCAACATGGTTCCATGGCGTTATGTGGCGCATCTGGAGGGAAGACGAGACGAGATGGAGTGTCTTGTCATCCAAGGCCGCTCATGTGCGCGTGTGTGATTTCCGCTGTACTCGTTGTCGTTGTCATCGTCGTATGTGGGAGTTGAATCCATCCTTTGCCGGTGTCGCCATGGAGATATAGCAATACCTCTTTTTGCTCAGACGACACAGGCGCCCTGGATTCACATTTCGCTTTATCACAAAGTGTAATCATTTGCAACTTCGTTGTCACAGATTGCGTACAACTTTTTTTCTCACTTCCGCGGACAACGCCACCCACCCGCACCCCGACAGTAGAAGCCCACAAATTGTTGCGTGTGTCTCCTTCTATTGAGACACACACACGCACGCACACCATTCTCGATCTCATTCTCTCCATCGCTGAGAAGAGGGATGCCGGAGTGCTTTATGCATTACGTTGGAGCCGAAAGTTGAAAAGGAAAACGTTTTGCATGCTGTTCCGCTTGCGCAACCGGAAAAGCGAGGCCGCCCGGAGGCGACGGCAAAAACTTTCACTTGTTGGATTTGCGTAAACAAATCGGTCGAGGTTTGTAAATATTTTAATACTTCACGGAGCGCCAGCATCGGTTGGGAGCAATATTTGGGGAGAAAAGACCGACCGACCGACCGGTGAGATTAGATTTTTTCGGCATATTTTTCCGTTCCGTCTCTTTTGGGTTGAGTATTTTGGATCCTGCTTTACCGGGCCCACGGGCGGCGTAGTGCAGGAAAACAGTGAAAGATGAGGGTTTTCTGGTGGAGACCGTTTTGGAGTGGATTGCTTCGATTGTATGCTTGGTTAGTGCGCGTGTGTTGTTGTTGTTGTTGGCATATTATCGGTTTGGAGAGTAAATCGTAAATTTGGGATCGAAGTATTTACGGATTGATGGCCTTTCGGTATGGATCAAGAGCCTTTCATGAGTATTACTCTCTACTTATGATAGATGACAGTTCAGCGGTGCAATGGCGGCTCTGTTATGACTTAAGCTACGATGAAATACCTTAAATCAAGTATATCGTGGTTCAAGTATCCTGTAGTGTAAACTGTTCGAAGGATGTTACCTTAATTATATTGCAAAAGACAACTTTATGCAAAACATTTCCCAGGAAAAGAGATCTTGAATCGTTCTGTGTACTTTTCTACGTTTCGA